>NC_041388.1:290231358-290377636 GCF_002162155.2 Triticum dicoccoides
ACGAGTTTACGAGTTCAAGCCCTTCACGAAGGAAGTAACAGCCCTACGTCTCGGTGCCCTGGGGCGGTCGACTGGATTGTATGTGTGTGTGAGTTTACAAAAGATGCGAACCCCTGTGCCGGTGGAGGGGGGTGGCTTATATAGAGTGCGCCAAGACCCCAGCCAGCCCACGTTACAAGGGGTTCAATGTACATAAAGAAGGGGCGTTGCAGGTAACGTCTGTATTAAAGTGTTATAAATGATAATTAAGCCTATGCGTAAACGCCCGACTGTTGCTGCGTAGAGTGACTTTAGATCTTGTGTTTGTCGTGTGGTTTCTGTGACGGTCGAGTGACATTGATTCTTTTGAGTGAAATGTTTCTGGTCGAGTGGATGATGGTACCTTCTGAATGCTTCTCGCTTTAGGGTGATATCTTTGGGGAGGGCGTCTATGTCAGACCTATGACCCTACCTTAGATACATAGCTTCATCACTAATTTTGTACTAAAGTTAGTACAAAGTTGAGTCATCTATTTTGAAACGGAGGGAGTATGTTTTTGTTTGCTGTTTTCTCTTCTTTTTCTTCCGCCAGAGGTCGTGTTTATGCTGTCATGGTCGGTGTTATAAATCGTTGCATAGTATCTGTCTCGGCAACGCGCGACCCGAGTCAGTTTCAATAGGGCCACGCTGCTGCATGCTAGGCGCGCAGGGCAGTTCAAGTCCACATCCATCGGTCAGGCTGCTCCAGTGTCATATTCGGGCTCCGTGTTTGTTTCTGTTGCCCCTCGTTAGAGTAGCATTCTACGCCTAATCTTACCAGAGTGACATACTTGCTTAATCCGTGAAATGAGACAAGTCTTTTTGTCTCCATTTCGGCAAACTTGTTTAAAAGAGAAAATGAATTTAGAGAAATGGACGATGTGGGCAGGTTGGGTTCTGGCAAAGCGTGCGAGGGCGTGAGAGAAAGGAGAGGAAGCTTCGGGTCCAACAAGGGAGGGAGGGGAGGGAGAGGAACGTGAGGAAAAAGAGAAAGCATTGGTTCGTGTCCAGTCTATAAGGGCATGGCCAATGCTCCAGCTTGGACCAGTGCCCCGCGGGTACACGTCGGACTAGCAGACGATGTGGAGGAGAATGGTAAAAAGACAGCTGCTTGCAGAGCGAGACGAGCTCTTGCAGAAGAGTCTGCTTCCTCGCTGTAATAAAGTGTTAAAAAGGCAGAAAGGGGGGACGAAAGGATGAAAGAGAAGGACAAGACTGTGTACAGGTGAGAAAAGCAAGGGCCGTGGGCAAGATGCGGGTCCGAGAGGAGATGTTGCTTCCGTTGGATAGGTAGCTGCATATAAGGTGGTCTCGCAGAATAAAATCATACGTGGAGGTTGAAACCACACCATACCAGCGCCACCATAGTTCATGCCCTAATGCTTCCGTCCCTCCGAGAGAAAGGTCCGAGAGAAAGATCCGAGAGAAAGAGGAACTGTAGCATATCTTTCTCTCGGATCCAACGCCCACGGAAAAGAGGAAAGGTGAAGGCCCCGATGCGTCCGTCGAGCATACAAGAAGGCCTTTACTAGCATAGCATAGCATGACGAGGCCGCGATCGAATCCGATGGATGGGGAGGTGACTTGCGCTCGGAAGTTTACCACCGCCAGCCAGACGAGGCCGGAGCTTTTAGTTGGCGTGGGGCCTTCCCTTGCCGGAGGAGCACGAACGAACGAACGAACAATCCACCCTCGCATCGCATGTGCGCGTGGGCAGGGCAGGGGCCGGGCACATTTAGCGGTCATGTGCGCGTTGGGTATCTACTAGCTCTGCTGTCCAAGCCCAAGTCCACCCCGCCCTTTAAACAAAGGGACGTTGCGTCGCGCGCACTATCTATCTACCACGACCGCTTTGCCACACTTCCCAGTGGTCGCTAGCTTGTGTTTTACTCGCTGCGTACGTACTCTCCACATGGGCCTATTGATTCCTTGCTTGTGCATGCATGCATGCATGCGCGCCACCTTGCGATCGACGAATCTTCTTCATGTACGCGTCCATCCGGCCAGCCAGCCAGCCAGCCAACTTAGGGCCAGTTCTTTTGAACGATTCTACCAGAATCGCCCCCCTCCCCAGCTTCTGCCAGAATCACTACTCCATATATTTTTTATAATTTTAAATAATTAGACCTTAACTAGATAGGATTGTAAAAAAAATGAAGTGACGATTATGGAAGAAGCTGGGCAAAGGGGCGATTCTGGGAGAATCGCCGAAAAAAACTGGCCCTTAGTAGCTACTACAAAACGTTGGTCCAGGCCAGGGGAGGGGAGCTCAGGATGATGGATCAACGCGCTGGCAGGATGATGGTCGGTCATTCCCACAGGAACCCATCACGTTTCTCGCTTTCTTTGCAACTCCTGGCCCTCGACTTGTTTTGTTTTTCAGAGAAGGACATATGGTTTTCTCGGTCCAAAACTTGCTGCATTCCCCTTTCTTTGGGCCTACTTTTCTTCAAACTGAAACAAGTCGTTCGAAAATAGTGATAATTTTCCTTGAAATTAAGGTAAAGCCAGGTTGATGTGCCTCGAGACTGCAGAGCTAGCGCAGGCCCTTGTGATCAGAGATAAATTTACTAGTACTACGAGACCCGGCACGTGTATGGACCATATCACCGATATGAACTTGAGTACATCTATAACATTTTCATGGGGTCTACGTCTTGATCTCATGACCTAATCACAAAATATTTCTTTTATTTGCGAGAACGTAATCAAAGATGTTGGCATGATTGTACAACCATGACCAAGATTAAGATATGTGAGCGCTACCAAACTGGTGTTCAAGGTGTGTTGTCACAACTTTGTGCGTTAACGCCGCTAGCTAGTAGTACTATGTTCAAAAAAAAAATCCTTGGACTTGTGAACAACTGAAAATAGATTTACCAACAAGCAATGCCACACGTAGACATGTTACAATTAATATGGTCTGCATCATATCATCTCCAAATATGACAGACATTCTTTTTTTTTTGAAACAAAGACAAAAGACTTGCCTCATTCATTAATAAAGGAGGAGAGTTTTAGGGTACAAATTAGTGGCTCCACAACATAGCCCGTCCGTCAATAAAAGGGAAAATAACAACTACTCTCGCGGCATGATAATGCTCAGGTGCCTAGCTCCTGCCGTGACCCAAAGTTTGGCTTCATCTTGGATTAGTTTTAGAATGTAGAAGGGGGACGTTGATTTCTTCCTAAAAACTCTAGCGTTCCTCTCATTCCAGATGACCCAACCGACAAGCATAGTAAGGGAAGCCATGGCCTTCCGGTTCGCCGTATTGGGCTTCGACATGTTTGTCCACCAATGTTTGATGCTGCGCTCCGCCTGCCATTGATGGATCTCGAGAGCCCCTAGGCCAAGCCACTCCTTTACCAATCTCCATACGCGCAAGGTGAATCTGCACCGAAAGAAGAGGTGCGCGGACGTCTCGTTTGCCCTTCTGCAGAGGGTGCATAGGCCGCAATTCTCCCAACCTCGCTTCTCCAATCTATCCGCCGTCCATATCCTGTTTTGAATCGCTAGCCAAGAGAAGAACGTGACCTTGGGAGGTGCCCAAACCTTCCAAATAGTCTTGTTCATGGTTGTCGTCGTGGAGCCCAAGAACTGGATCCTATAAGCAGAGGCCGCCGAATACTCACCGTTGGCCTCAAATTTCCAGGATATGTCGTCATCAATGTCCGATGAAAGCTAGAATTGCTCCAAGCGGACCCAAAGGTCCACAAACTCCACAATGTGGTTGATCGTTAGGTTGATGGAAGGGTCGATCTTGTGCACCCAAGCATTGTCTCGCAGAGCATCCCTCACCACCCACTTCCTTCGCTTGGAGGTTGTGAAGATGAGGGGGGCGATATCCTTAGGTTTTTTCCCTCTCAACCATGGTGCCTCCCAGAAGGGCGTCTTCCCTCCATTTCCCACGGTAATGATGGTGGAGGCGTAGAAGAGGTCCATATCCACCTCAGAGCACGGGTTTCCTAATCCCACCCATAGTCTAGTCAGGTCCTTCCACTCCACCCACGGCCATCTCAACCTTAGAGCTCTTGCAAATTTCCCCAATTGCAGCACTCCAAGCCCGCCGAGATGCGTAGGGCGGCAAACAGTCTCCCAGTTGACCTTGCATTTTGCACCTGAAGTTTGACTCTGAGCTGACCACAGGAAAGCACGCTCAATTCTATTGATATTGTGTAGCACGCCGGCGAGAATGTTCAGGGATGTGATGTGGTAGACGACTTGTGAAGTGATGATCGATTTGACCAAGGCCGCCCGGCCTATTGTGGTGATGTTTCTCCCTTGCCATGGAGGAAGCCTCGCAGCCACCTTGTCCTCAAGGTGTTGGAAGTCCACCCTTTTCAGCTGCCAGATGGATAATGGGAGTCCCAGGTACTTCAATGGGAAAGAAGTTCGCGAGGCGGGCAGACTGTGGAGTATGTCGTCAAGGTTTAGGTTGCCACAGCGAATTGCGACAACAGAGCTCTTTCGAAAGTTGGTGGACAGACCGGTGACCCCTCCAATGGCACTAAGGATGGCCGCAAGGTTGGCCATGTCTTCCCGTGAGGGGGAGATGAAGATCGCTGCATCGTCGGCATACAGGGAGGTACGAACAGTAGATCCACGCCCTCGGATTTTCTGCAGCAGGTTGTGACTTGTGGCAATGTCGAGGAGCTGCTGCAAGGGGTCGATCGCGAGGACAAATAGTAGGGGTGAAAGGGGGTCCCCTTGTCTGAACCCTCGATCATGGCAGATGGCGGCCCCGACAATACCATTGAGGAGGACGCGCGAAGAGGACGTGCATAAGAGGGCTGCCACCCAATCCCGAAAGCGGTCCGGAAATCCCAACCGGCGGAGTAGGTCAAGGATGTACTCCCATCGTACCGAGTCAAAGGCCTTCCAGATATCCAACTTGAAGAGCAAGGATGGAGTTTTGTTTCTGTGTAGGCGTCGCGCAAGGTTTCTCACGTACATGAAGTTGTCGTGGATGCTTCGTTTCTTGATGAAAGCACTCTGCGCAGTGGAGACAAGGTTGTTCATGAAAGGGAAAAGGCGGGACACCAACACCTTGGCGATGATTTTAGCAATAGCATGGATGAGGCTAATGGGGCGGAAATCCCCGATCTCCTCCGCCCCATCCTTCTTTGGTATGAGCACAATGTTGACCGAGTTGAGCCAGTGAAGATTTGTCGTTTGGAGGCTACTGAACTGGTGAATGACTCTCATTACATCAACTTTGATAATGTGCCAACATTTCTTGAAGAAGCTTCCCGTGAATCCATCTGGTCCCGGGGCCTTGTCGCCCGGCATAAGATCAATGGCCGCTTTGACCTCGTCTTCAGTGATGTTGTCGTCAATGCCAGTGAGGTCAACCACCCTAAGGTTCAGGTTCTCCCAGTTTAGATCCATCGATCTGGGTTGTCCCCCTCCCAGACTGCTCGCAAAGTGGTCATGGATAATTTCCTCTTTTTCCTCATGGTCCGTGATCCATCCAGAATTCTTCTTGAGCCTGTGGATGTGATTCTTTCTTCGCCTTGAGTTGACCCTGAGGTGGAAAAAATTGGTATTGACGTCTCCCTCCTTGATGTTAACAATGCGAGCACATTGCTTTTTGCGCGCCCTCTCAACCGCTGCCAGGCTGACGACACGACGCTTGAGTCGAGCCCGAAGTTCCCTTTCTCCCACCGAAAGGACGCGCGTCTCTTGGGCAACGTCAAGACGAAGGATGACGAGGAGGGCCGCATGAAGATGCAACTTTGCCTTGGAGAAGAGTCTGTTACTCCATTTAGAAAAATGACGCCCCATTTGCTTGAGCTTATGGAAAAGCCGTTGGTATGGCTCCGTGTGGGCACACGGCTCCTCCCAAGCCTTGGACACGGTGTCAAAAAATCCTGGGATACAGGACCAGAAATTCTCAAATCTGAAGCATCTTGGTCGCTTCGGTCCCCTGTCATCAGCAAGGAGAAGGGGGCAATGGTCTGATAGCAAAGAAGAAATGGCGTGAAGCACATGAGAATCAAAATGCATGTCCCAGTCGGCGTTGCAGAAAACCGAGTCCAGCTTGCACAGAGTAGGGTTTTGACGCTCGTTACTCCAAGTGAAGCGTCTGTTCTGGAGGTGGATCTCTTTTAGTTCACAAGTGTCTAGTGTAGCACGGAAGCGGTTGAGACGGTTGCGATTGATGTTCCTGTTATTTTTATCTCGTGCTCGGTAAATCTGGTTGAAGTCGCCCACGACAATCCATTTAGTGCCATTGATGGGTTTTTGAGCGATCAACTCACTGAAGAAATCATCCTTTCTGTTGGAGGCCGTTGGACCATAGACACTAGTGATCTTGAAAGGGGTATCGGAATGAATGACGTTGACCGTTGCGGAAAGGCAGAACTCTGTGATGTGGACATCGGATATGCGAACGACACTATCATCCCAGAGCATGAGGAGGCCCCCTCTGGATCCAATGGCCGGACGCTGAGCAAAGCTACGAAGTGTATTACCACCAAGGTAGGAGGCGACGTACTGGTCGACGTTTTCCATCTTGGACTCCTGAAGGCAGACGATGTGGCATGAGGTGGAGGCGATCGTCTCGTGCACAGTCGCACGTCTGTCCGAGTCATTTAGCCCTCTGACATTCCAGCACAAAAAATTAACCTTTGGAGCTATCATCAGGAAACTGGTATTCTCATGGCACTGCTAAACAACACCCAGCTGGATTGCAACAAATGAGCATGCCGGACTAGCTGATTATACAACAGCAACAACCTGCCGCAGGGAGCAGTCGAGGGTGCAACTTTAGCCATATGGGACATCAGGTTAGGATGGTTGCTGGATGCTGTAGACGTTGGAAGAAACAGGGCTGACATAGTCTTCATTAAGCAATGGCGACGACGAACAACAACAGTGTTACAACAAGATACCAAGGGGCTACAATCTTCACGTGAACGGTGGGAACACATCCAACTAAAATTACTACTAGAGGACACAATAGGTTTTGCTAACATTGGAAACTAGTGGTAGCTCGACCTGCTGACTTTCGCGAGGCAGTCAGACCTCTCTTGTTGCATCACCAGCAACTGCCGCATGGTCCATGGCAGCCTGACCGCCGCGGCTGATCAGAGCATCTTCAATCGCTATGGCATCATCGTCATCGAGCTTGAACAACGAACAGAGCGCCGACAGAACCGAGGGCGACAACTCATGCTGGAAGCGGCGACTTAGCTCCTCCAGAGCGTCCTTGGTGACATCCTTACCATCATGCACTATGCCGAGGCTCCGGCAGACCAGCTTCTCAGCCTCCCTCGTGACCGGAACAGCACCGCGGTGCTCCTTGGCATGAGCAGTGGTGCGACGCAAGGAGAACCCTGGGTTGGTGTCGATGGCCACACCAGCCAAAGTCTTCCTCCGGTTGGCCAGGCTCCTGGGCAGGGCACGGGGCTGCCCAACTATGAGAGGTGCCTCTGGCTGCACAAAGAGGGGCGCTAGGTTGTCGTTGGAGTGGCCTGTCGGCGATGGAGTGGGCGAGCGGGCTGGCCGGAGAGCAGGGGCGGCGTGACCTGAGCCGGGGACTGCTCAAAGCCTGGTGGACGTGGGGGAGTGGTCGTGTCCACCACCGAGGCTGGCGTCAGAGGCGCCTGGATGCGCAAGATGATGCTGGAGCCCGGGGTGGGCGCGTCAACAGGCGATGGCGGAGTTAGCAGGACGGATGTTGGGGAGATGGAGCGTGCCGCGTCGAGGGGGTGTGTGCAGCGGGACGAGCCACCGCGAGGGCTGCGCATAGGACTGGTCGATGAGTGAACCGCAGAGCCCCGACGGCGATGGCCATCGCGTCCCTCATGTCCGTCATTGCCGCTGCGGCCTTGGTCGCCGCCGCGGTCGCGAGTCTGGTCACAGGAGGCGCGAGAGCGGCTGCGGCCGAACCACCTCGAGCCCCTATTGTCGCGCTCCTGGTCGCAGCCACGCCGCGCGGCATCGTCATCATCGTCGTCACGCCGCCGTCCACGCCCAGGGTCGTCGCGAGGCTCCTCCCGATGCTCTGTTGGCACACAGTCGCCGTCAACGATGCCATGCACCCAGGTGAACTCGTTGATGTCCGCGTTTGCCCTGGAGTCATCATCGCGCACATTGTAGAAGTCTTCGTGGAGACCCAAGTGGACGATGACGCGGTAGCGAAGCCGACGCCGGCCCCGCGCCGGCACCCGCTGTGGACCACGCCTCGCCGGTAGCGTGAGATGCATGATGCGCGGGATGGCGCTCGGGTTTGTCGCCCATGCCCAGATGCCCAGAGTCCTGGCATCCTCTTGGCGCGTGGAGCGGGGCAGCACATAGTCCAGCTCGCAGTCAACTCCAATGACACGGTTGATCGTGTCGGCGTTCCAGGCATGCAGCGGGACGCCCTCCAGGCTCAGCTGCACGTGATGCTTCATGTCTTCATGCTCGGCATGGGCCTCCATGATCCAGGGCTTGGGGTGGAGCTCGAGGCGGTCACGCCGGAAGTTCCCGCGGTTGACGACGTCGTCGCGGTGGTGAGGGTGGGTGAACGTTGCGAGGTAGTCTTCAGGGAAGTGCCTGACGACGGTGACCATGGACAGAGGGATGTTGAACTCCTTGTGCAGCGCGTCGGCGACAGGCGAAGACGAAGCCGGGCAGCGATCTCCTCCCAAGGAGATGAGGACGCAGTTGGTGGTGAGAGCGTCAGCTTGCACTCCCATCTTCGGCGTGGACGGCGCCACAACGCGCCCCATGGCCAGCCTGGAGTGCGGGTCACCCAGCCTAGGCATGACGAGGGCGTCGCGGAAGGACCGAACAAGAGGCGCCGGAATCGTTGGCGCGGTAGGGAAGCCGCAGGGGGTGCTTGTCGGCGCAGCGGCCGGGCGAGGAACAGGAGTGGGAGCCCGAGCTTGCCGTTGAACCGGTCGCGCCCTGCTTGGACAGCCCTTTGCACGGTGGCCGGATCTGAAACAACTATTGCACCTCACCTCTTCCTTGCAATCTTTGGCTCTATGGAGTGGAGAGAAACAATGAAAGCACTTGCCCACTAAGTGGAGGGGGATTTGAAGCCGCCTGCGAGGAGCTGGAGGGGGAGGGGGCAGAGGAGGTTGTCGCCGTGGACGGGGACCGGGCGACGGCCCAACGCGCGTCCAGCCAGGTTCCAAGGGCGCATCCCGTACGCCGTCTTCAAGTCGCCGCGCAAGGGTGGCGTTGGCAGCGGAAGACTCAGCCTGAAGGAACATCGGCGTCCCATCGCCGCCCGTGCAGTCATGCGCATTGATGGCGGCCTCTTCATTAATGCGCCGCAGAGTCGCGTCGGACGCGACGATGATGGAAGCGACGCGCACGCCCCCGCCTTGAAGGATAGGCGGCGTCTCCAGAACCTCGCCAGCAAGCTCAGCTGCGCGGATCTGCGCTCGCGAGGCCGGGGAGGGCGGATCTGAGCCGGGCGACCGATCTAGATCGGCCACAGGCGAGGCGTCAGCAGTCAGAGGGAGGACGACCGGGGAGAAATTTTCTGGCAGGCGGGGCGGCGGCGGCGGCAGCTGGAACGGGCGCAGAGAGAGGGCGCTGATGGTGGCCGGCGAGCCCAGGATGGCACGCGCCGGGAGAGGCTGGTGGGTTGACGGGCGCCGGGGAGGAGGGAAGCTCTCGCTCATTGTGTCTCCCCAGGCATTCGGTGTACCGCGTAGCCATGATTATCATCTATTAGTCATATATAAAATTATAATAAACACATAATACTTTTGTCGGGGAACTAAAAAGGGAATCCCTTATCCAGCTATTATACTAATTATTATTACAATAGTCAACCTAGGTACTCCTAAAACTAGGTAGTACAAGAAAGCAATTACTTTGTTAAAAAAAATTAGTTTTTATAACCATATTGGAAGAATTAACACATATAAGTGCGAGGAGAATCAATCATTAATTGGATAGTTATGCGGATAGTTGTACTCCTAATGGGTCACTGGGGGCGGTTTTGATACGTAGCCTCTGGTGGTTCTCCATTCTGCCTCACAGTCCTGTCGCTAGTACCCAAAACATTGAATGTGGTGCCAAATCGCCTACAATGATATCCCATCATAAGCAGTTTTAAGCCGCTTGCAAATTTGGGGTGAGTAGAGGCAGTTGTTCCTTTGGAACCGTGACCTACTCCCTCCATCCGTGAATAAGTGTATATCTAGCTTTTGTCCTAAGTCAAAGTTTTAAAATTTTGACCAACTTTACAGGGAAAAGTAGCAGCATTTATGGCACCAAATTAGGATCCTTAGAATCGATTTCAAATGTACTTTCATAATATACCAATTTGATGTCATATATACTACTATTCTTTATAAAGTTGGTCAAAATTTTGAAACTTTCACTTAGAACAAAAACTAGATGTACATTTATTCGTTGTACATTTATTCACGGACGGAGGGAGTATACACTAACATCACATGTGGTTTCCTTAACAGAACCACATGTATCTCAATTTCTATTTAGGTGGATTTATTCTCCATCTTGTTTTATTCTAATACAACAGCATTCAAAATACACATTCACAACATTTTGTAATGCACATCCAGATTCATCTCATGATTGCATTAGCACTGTGAGTACAAATATCCTTCACTCTCTCCAATACTTTTTTTTTTTTGCAAATGTTTCACATGTCAAACAGTGCAGGCTTTTGCAAAATTTTGTAATGCATTATGTCCATCAGATATAAGAATTAACACACAATGCCAATTTTCCCCTTATTTAAACAAATTTGAATCCAAAATTTACCCCATACGGTTTTAAATACAAGGCCACTATCAAAAAAGATAATTTGTATCTATACAAGGCCCCTATCTCTTCTCCAGAAGAATTGGTTACATTTTCGCCTCGTACGATGATATTTATTGATGAAAACATGCAGCCATGGAGCAAGAGGTGCCACATGCAACATGTTTAGTTAGCTCGGAACATGAGAGGTTTTCCGCATAATTAATCGTGCTATTTATTTTAGTTGGCTTTGTTTACTTGGTATAGTGGCCTTGTATTAAAAAAAGGAGGGAGTAACATTTATGCTCAAGATCACTTAGTATTGGCAGGGTGCGATTAATTATTACATATTTTGACATATAATATCAACAAAAAGAATACACATGGCATATAAATAAGAGCTATAAGGAACTTAAACTGGGTGAGCTCTCAGTATAACATGTAAAAACTACATGAAACCATATGCAAAAAAAAGTTTAACATGTAAACAAATTCTACGTATAAACTATATGAAACCTTATGCGTGATCTTAGAAATTCCTATGCACGCATAGGTGCATAAACTGTTTGATTGAGAAATGCCCAAGCCTCTGGTCCCATCCACAACTCCGCGTACATGTCAAGTAATGCTACTACCGAAGTTGCCTAGGAAGGAAGAGCAAAGCAACTAAGGAAAAAGGTGGCTGTCAAAGAAAAGCTGAAGAAACGGAGAGTTGAGCTAGCCCATACTGTTACACGCTTACAACTAACTTTAAGCAGGCAATTCACATCGAAATCTCACCAACAAATTAGTTTTCTCTAAATGAGAAAGCAGATATTTCTTTCCATTGAAAAATAGTCACTGCAATGTTCGCGAAAAGGAAAAGGAAAATAGTCACTGCAAAAGAAACCCAGGAAATAAGGACATGATGGCGCAGTAGGATAAAAAATAAATTGTCGCTGAAGCCACATGAGACTGGCTAACTACCAGCTATATATATGTTGACATGAAAGAAAGCATTCTTAACAAACAATATAATAACAATGTGAGAGGGACGGGCATGATTAAACTATGAATCGAGTCACTCTTTAGTGAGAGTTAAAGAGTTAGCATCAGTCATGTAACTCTTGACCAAATCCGTTTAACACCCCACATCTACGCATCCATGATAGAATTGACACCCCAGCTAACACCGACGAGCTATTGTTTCCCACGACGTCTGCACCCATGTTAATTTGACCACTTTGTTATTGCACCTGCATTCATTTTGGATCTTGATCTTGACTCCACATCTTTCTTTTATCTGATCTTAACCTGACTTAACATGTAGAGTTACTCTATATTTTCTATTTTGGCAACTCTTTTCATTTAGATGTTATTTTGGTAACTAAGCATGCATTTCCTTTCGCCGTTTTGTTACAATTCAGAGGTATGAGAACGATGGTGGTGTTACAGAGAGATGCTTGGTGGATACTCCTACATAACTCAACAACAACAACAACAACAACAACAACAAAAACAACAACAACAACAACAACTACTACTACTACTACTACTACTACTACTACTACTACTACGGGCCTGTTCTGATCTCCTCCCGCTCCTAGCTTCCCAAAATTCTGGAGCGAAGCCGAGCTGAACGATTTAGACTTGAGAAGCTGGCTTCGGGAAGTTGTGATCGATCGCAGTGTTAAAATCTGAAGCGAGGTCGGCCCAGCTCCACAAAAACGAAAAGATGTAGTTGGATGATATTACGACAGAACTGCCACCGCTAAAGAAAACGGTTCGCTCGACGCTCGTAAGGAAAACGAATCGGTACGTAAAGAAAAATGTTCGCTCTCCTCTCTCCCTCGAAATGGGTTGTTTCAGCCGGCCAAAATGCCTCCGAACAGGCCAGATTTTGGTTAGCTGGGCTGCCAGCCAATGGAGCGCTTGAAGAAGCTATCGATCGAGCCGAACGTATCGTGATCGCCAGGCAGAGCAGAAGCTAGCGTGAGAAGCTGATTTTTGAGAAGTTTTGTGAAGTTAGAGGAGATCAGAACAGGCCCTACTACGACTACTACTTCGCCCCCAAAAAAGAAGATTTATTCTCTATGCAGAAAAAAACTCAATCACTCACAGATAAAACAAAAACGAGTGCAATGGGGTTTATGCAAGCGGTTTGACATTCCAGCTATTCTAGAAACTCTCACGCACTATACCACCGACATGCCCAACACAATCTGCACTACACACGGTTTTGTTAAACGCTTGGATGATGCACTTAACACAAGCGGTTATTCAAGTAGCCAACATAGTCGGCATTACACACACGGTTCTGTTAAACTCGTGGGTGATGCACTTAACACAAGAAGTTACTCAGGGCGACCGAGTGTGGAACATTCGTAGGTGGTCTACTAAGGGAGCCACTGTTGTGGATAGCCTTACGCCGACCACCATGTCCGAAAGTTACGATAGGGTGATCGGGAGGTGAAATGTTGAGACGATAGTTTAGGCTAGGGTTACTTTCTTTCTTGGCTGGTTTTCTCTCTCCGACGCATGGTATTTCACGGCGGGGTGATCTTGTCGACGACTCATCAATGCCTTTAGGGAAAGGGTTTCTTCAATCCCAAGCCTTGTTTGAGTTAGCATTGCGCGTTCTCCACGATGGAAGAAGGCTTGGGAGCTCGATGGTCGTAAGGAAGATGAAGACCTTCAAGGACTATTACATATTTTCGTTTGGATGCTAATAAAGATCTGATGATCGCTCAGGGGGATCCCTTGAGCGAACGTTCCACTAGGACCGTTCTCTCTAGAGGGCACATCATCTTACCTCTTCCATTGACAAGGATCGTTCGCTTAGGACCTGCACCAGCGTGACGCGGGGCAGCCTGATTTGAACGAGGCCATCTCGCGTGCCTGGCACCATACCAAGACGGGCCAGACCCACAAAATATATTGAGGCCAAAAATATTGCCACGCTATAAATTATGAATTTGGCCATATCGTACAGTATAAAAAATTGCTACAATTTACAAAAATGCTAATTCCGCATTGTCCTATTTCTTACCACATACTACAAAACATTCTAGAAATTGCGG
Organism: Triticum dicoccoides; assembly: GCF_002162155.2. Taxonomy (NCBI): domain Eukaryota; kingdom Viridiplantae; phylum Streptophyta; class Magnoliopsida; order Poales; family Poaceae; genus Triticum; species Triticum dicoccoides. The sequence goes on from NC_041388.1 coordinate 290,245,153, forward strand.
ATTCGTACATTCCTAGCGGGCCTGGTTAGGAGATGCTTTAAAGTTCGTAGGATGTAGGCTAAATCGTGAATGTGGCAACCGAACACTCTAGAAAGAGGCTTTTGCCCTGTTTTACCGAACAAAGTATATGGCCGAACAATACAAGGTGGAGAGGTAGCCCTCTTAAAAGGCACATCCCGAAATAACCGGATTACACATAAGGCACGCAACAATAGAACATCTTTTTCTTCATTGCCCACTTGTTAAGTTACTGTGACGGACAATTCACGTGTCATTTAACGTTGCACCGCCCGTCTCAGTTTCGCATCTATTTGGGACTTGGTTAACAGGGATAGAGCCTAAAACCATGACACATATTCGAGTAGGAGTGTGTGTGTCGGTGTCAAAATCGGCGGATCTCGGGTAGGGGGTCCCGAACTGTGCGTCTAGGCCGGATGGTAACAGGAAGCAAGGGACACAAAGTTTTACCCAGGTTCAGGCCCTCTCGATGGAGGTAAAACCCTACGTCCTGCTTGATTAATATTGATGATATGGGTAGTACAAGAGTAGATCTACCACGAGATCGGAGAGGCTAAACCCTAGAAGCTAGCCTATGGTATGATTGTTATTGTGTATGTCGTCCTACGGACTAAAACCCTTCGGTTTATATAGACACCGGAGAGGGTTAGGGTTACACAAAGTCGGTTACAATGGTAGGAGATCTGCATATCCGTATCGCCAAGCTTGCCTTCCACGCCAAGGAAAGTCCCTTCCGGACACGGGACGAAGTCTTCAATCTTGTATCTTCATAGTCTAGGAGTCCGGCTGAAGGTATAATCCGGCCATCCAGACACCCCCTAATCCAGGACTCCCTCAGTAGCCCCTGAACCAGACTTCAATGACGACGAGTCCGGCGTGCAGATTGTCTTCGGCATTGCAAGGCGGGTTCCTCCTCCAAGTACTTCATAAAAGATTTTGAACACAAAGGTAGTGTCCGGCTCTGCAAAATAAGTTTCCACATATTGCCATAGAGAGAATAACATTTACACAAATCTAATCTGCTGACGTATTCCGTAGTGTGACACACCACAGCCAAGCCTTTATCCGAGTCGTTTCATTATCTCATCAATACGGGCGTGGGTAACCCAACCGCGCCATTGATTACGGCACTTGGAGATAAGCGAGTTTTACCAGGCTGGTAGGGACACGTGGTTGCGTCCACCCATATAAGGGGGTAGGGATCCACCTTTTCACCTACGCCTTCTTTCTCCCTTGCTTATCCATTCTCGCGCACTCGAGCTCCAGCGCCCAAGTCCGCACTCCCCACCTCAACCTTCTCCAGCCATGTCCGGAGCGGGAGGCAAGTGGATGGTCTCCTCCGTCACGGAGGGGCACATCAAAAAACTGAGGAAGGCCGGATACTTGTCCAACGACATTGCGTACCGGCTTCCCGAAAAGGGGCAGCTCATCCCCACACCTAGGCCCCATGAGAGGGTGGTGTTCCTCCCCCATTTCCTCCGCGGACCGGGCTTCCCTCTTCACCCATTTGTCCGGGGGCTCATGTTCTACTATGGCCTAGATTTCCACGATCTGGCCCCGAACTTTGTCCTCAACATCTCGGCGTTTATCGTCGTGTGCGAGGCTTTCCTCCGTATCCGCCCCCATTTCGGCCTATGGCTCAAGACTTTCAATGTCAAGCCGAAGGTGGTGCGCGGCAACCAGGCGGAGTGCGGAGGCGCCATGGTGGGTAAGATGGCCAACGTCTTATGGCTCGAGCGCTCCTTTGTGGAGACCCTGAAGGGGTGGCAATCGGGGTGGTATTACATCACCGAGCCGCACGACCCCGAATGGGTCGCAGCCCCCGTGTTTCGATCCGGACCCCCTACGCGGCTTACCTCCTGGAAGGAAACGGGCCTGTCCTGGAGTAAAAAAGGAGAGCTGACCGGACTCCAAACATGCATCCAAACCCTGGTGGACAAGAAGCTCAAACTTGTCAACGTTGTCCAGGTTATGCTCATCCGCCTAATCCTCCCTTGTCAACAACGGGCTTTCAACCTGTGGGAGTTCGACCCGGTGCGACACCAAACTCTGAGCAGGCTCTTTGACACAATGTACGAAGATGCCTGGAAGGTGCTTTTTAAGGGCGCCGAGGCCCTCGCATCCGCTACCGAGGATCGCGGATTCAGTACGCAGCGTCACGCTCATGCGGTAGGCTGTTTTTTCCTTTTACAGGGTATCAGTTTTTCATAGTTTGACTCCATGCGGGATCTAAGCTCCCTTACCTTTGACAGGATTGGCAGGTGACGTCCGGATAGATCAACTGTCCGGCTCCCTTGCTCGAAGGCCCAGCGGACGCTCGCTTGGCGAAGCTGCTGGTTCCGGCACCCTATGTGGTGCCAGAGAAGAAGGTCGCAAAAAAGGCCACGGGGACTCAAAAGAGTGCCCGACGCCAGGAGGTGTCGGATCCATCATCCAACGGTTCCGAGGCGCATTCCTTCCGTGAAGACGAGAAGGAAGAAGAAGAGACCTCTCCCCCTCCAGCGGGAGGAGAGAAAAAAAGGAACGCCGCCCTCTCTGAGGAGGCCAGAGGGTCCAAGAAGGGAAAAACCCTTCCTCCGGACTACTCCACCGATTCCGACGACGTCGGAGAGGAGGGGCCGCCCAGGGCCAAGCCCCTGGCAAAATCGTAAGTATCCAGATACCAGAGTAATTCATGGTATTCGTTTATTGCACAGCTTTCCCTTATGTCGAATATGTTTATGCAGCCCACCCAAAGACCGGCTCGACGCATCATCGAGCGGCTCACTGGACTCATCGGATGTGAACTCGCTTCCGACAGCTTCCTCCCCCCGCCCTACGGATGACACCGAAGTGTTGTCCCAACAGGTTCCAAGCTAGGAGGAGGTGGTCCTGGAGGCGCCGCAAGGCGACATCCCGGACTCCAGGAGGAAAGGGGATGAAACCCCCCAGGGCTCCAAGTCCGGATCCAAGCCGGACACCGCTCCGGAACCTTCAAAGGTTCCAGAGTCCGGCGGGGGACCTCCTTCCAAGAGGAACAAGCCCACCGTGCCGGTGACCCCCGTCCAACCGGAGGCGCCGGACAATCTGTTGGAGGCGCTCCAAGGCGCCTCCATCGACGAGGAGCACCGCACCATTATGAGTGCGGTGGTCCAGAAGGTTCAGTCCGCCAAGAGCGGACTGACTGAAGCTTGTACTAGCCTGTTAACAGGCTTTGAGGTAAGTAAAGAATGTGTAAATAATATTATCGCATAGACAGTAGCCCCTGATGCTCTGTTTGGCGTTCGGGAAGAAAAGCCGAATAGAGGATCAAATAAATTTCCCAGGAGTCTAACAAAAAGGAGTCAATGTGCGTACGCAGGCTTCTCTGCTTGCGTCTGCCGCACTGACTGCGGAAGTGGACACGCTAAAGCAGAACCTCGAGCGGTCCGAGCAAAAGCTCGGACGTGCCAAGAAGCAGCTCGAGGACAATGAAGGTAAGAAATACCTTGTTTAAATATATATAAAGAGGTGCAATTGCAAAAAATGACAGGATTAACGTGGCTATTGTAGGGGCCACGTCTGAGGTGGCGACCCTTAAGCAAGCACTGGTCGAGGCCGAGAAGAGGGCGGCCACGGAGCGCACCGAGCGGGAGAAGTATGAGGCCGAGGTTTGCAAGGTACGGCAAGAGCTCCAGGCTCTCATGGAAAAACATGAGAGTTTGGAGCTTGACTCAAAGACGCGAGCGTCCGAGCTCGCGGTGGCTATTGAAAATGCCAAGTCTGCCAAGGCCGAATCCCAGAAGACCCTCTAGGAGTTGGATGGGGTGAAGAAGATAGCGGCGGGTAAGGCATTCTTTATGCAAAGCAAACACATAAACGTGAGTTACTTGTTACTTACCTGAATCCGGAGCTCTCCAGGAGCGTTCGCAGATCTTCCCCGGAGTGTTTCCGATGCCGCCGCATTCTATCGAGCCGAGGAGGGCAGCTCGACGGAGAAGGTGTTCTGGTCTCAGTATGCTGAGGCCGGACACCCCGTGCCCCTGAGCGACCAACTGAAGCAACCGGTCGAGCTCCACAAGGCGGCCGAACAGGCCATGAAGGGCCTCCTAGTTCGGCTGTGGCCTGGAGGGGCTCTGCCTGGGAGCTATTTCGGGCTGGTGCGGCGGCTGGTGGAGGCCTGTTCAAGGCTCGAAGTCATCAAGCGCTCCGTCTGCATTGAAGGTGCCCGTAGGGCCCTTGCCCGTGCTAAGGTGCACTGGGGCAAGCTGGATGCTGAGAAGTTTGTGAAGGACGGGCCACCACCGGAGAAGGAGCATCGCAAGCCCGAGAATTATTATAAAGATGTTCTGAAGGGTGCCTGCCTTGTGGCGGATGAATGTTCTAGGGATGTAATTTTTGAGTGAAATTTGCTCATTTTGTCCTGTGTGCTGAAAACTTGTTCATATGCGCTAAGCAATGCTGTTGGAATTTAAAATATTACCTTCTGTGCGGCTGTTTATCAATTCTAAGAGATGGCAAGTCGTCGGCTTCTGCCCCCATGCCGCTAGTGCTGGGGTGTTCGGGGATAAACCTGAGCACTCTTTTTCCCATGTTTGAGTCCTTCGAGGGAGGCGCTCAGCCCAACGAACAAGGCAATCGGACTATAATGCGTGAACACTCTCACTTAGCCATAGAATTTTATAATTTTAAATTTCGACGAAGCCCCTGGTATTTGGAAGACCGAGTTCGGGGCGCTATCCACGCCTTGGCCGGACAGAGCCGGCTCCTTGCTCTAAGCGGCATAAGTCGTTAGGGACTCGAAAAAACCTCTCGAACAGCGACCAGCTCTCGCTTCATCATGACAGTCAGTTTTAGCTTTCTCCACTGAGGTGCTCGACCCAGCTCAACTGGGGCACAATCGCAGTGGTTCTCTTAGTGCCACCTTAGCCGATATAGCGGAACGTAAGGCACCAAAACATAGGAACTGGGCAAACCCAACTATTGACCCAAGACATGATTCGGAGCCGATGCATATAATGCTATAAGTTCGGGGTGCCGCACTTGTTAAAGTGTTCGGACTTCTCACACCATATTGAGGGGTACTAAAGCCCCTGGCGTATTTAGGACGTACCAGAGTGTACGGGTGCAACATGTCGTTAAGGAACATATATTAAAAAAGAGTAATGCAAAAATAGACAAAAGCTATGCATTGTTTATTAAAGAGGGCTGCGATAGAAGCAGAATGATACAAATAATGCGATAAGCAAAAGGTTGGACTATTTAATGTGTCCGTTCCAGGGGCAAGCTGCGGAATAGTATGCGAAACAGGTATACCGCTCGTGATAGAGACCACCTGGGAGTTCCGTAATGCGGTGTGGCTTGTCTGCTTCACTGGTTCTTGCATTGTTTGTGCGGCAACTGAACTGCCGAACAGGCCTTCCGAAGAGTGGAGTCCTGAAAGTAAGAGAAAATTAAAAAATCGGCAGCCCCTGGTGCGGTTTAAGTCGTGTTTCAGGCGTGCCATGATGGTGCCCCTCCCCCTGTACCCATGGTATTTCTAGAGCGTAGTTATGTACGCAAAGTACTGGTGTCGCATTTTGCGAGGGCTGGGGTTGGGGCCGCATTGCTACGCCTGCTCGGATCGTGCCAGGCGGTCTTGTTGTAGGTTACTCCGGGTGCACTTGACGGTGTCCGGTCGTTTAATGGCCGGACTGGAGAACTGCCTGGAGAGGCTGCTTTGTACTTCCGCTGCAAGGACCGCCGTGTGCTCCTCCGTTCGGAAGGAGTGTTCGGTGTTTCCATTGACCGTAATTACTCCTCGAGGGCCTGGCATCTTGAGCTTAAGGTATGCGTAGTGCGGTACTGCATTGAACTTGGCGAATGCGGTTCGCCCGAGCAGTGCGTGATAACCATTGCGGAATGGGACTATGTCGAAGATTAACTCCTCGCTTCGGAAATTATCCGGAGATCCGAAGACCACTTCAAGTGTGACTGAGCCTGTGCAGTTGGCCTCTACACCTGGTATTACGCCTTTAAAGGTCGTTTTGGTGGGCTTAATCCTCGAGGGATCTATGCCCATTTTCCGCACTGTATCCTGGTAAAGCAGGTTCAGACTACTGCCTCCATCCATAAGGATTCTAGTGAGATGAAATCCGTCAATAATTGGGTCTAGAACCAATGCGGCGAATCCGCCATGACGGATGCTAATGGGATGGTCCCTTCGATCAAAGGTGATCGGGCAGGAGTACCATGGGTTGAATTTTGAGGCGATTGGCTCTACCGCGTATACATCCCTTAACGCGCGCTTCCGCTCCCTTTTAGGAACGTGGGTTGCGTATATCATGTTCACCGTCCACACTTGTGGGGGGAAACCCTTCTGTCCACTGTTGTTCGGCGGCCGGGGCTCCTCGTCGTCATCGCTATGCAGCCCCTTGTCTTCATTTTCGGCATTTAACTTGCCTGCCTGCTTGAACACCCAACAATCCCTGTTGGTGTGATTGGCCGGCTTTTCGGGGGTGCCATGTATCTGGCACAAGAGGTCGAGTATTCGATCCAAACTGGACGGGCCCCTAGGATTCCTTTTGAATGGCTTTTTCCGCTGACCGGATTTAGAGCCTCTGAATCCGGCATTAACTGCCGTATCCTCAGCATTGTCGCCGTTAATGCGGTGCTTCTGCTTGTTGCGACGCGACCTGCCACTACTGTCTCTGGTACCCGAATTACCAGGGTTCTTGGTCATATTGTTGCTACGAGCAAACCAGCTGTCTTCTCCCGCGCAAAGCGGGTCATGAGTGTCGTGAGTGCTGCCATAGACTTCGGCTTTTCCTGTCCAAGGTGCCGGGCAAGCCACTCGTCACGGATATTGTGCTTGAAGGCTGCTAGGGCCTCAGCGTCCGGAGAGTCAACTATTTGATTTTTCTTTGTTAAGAACCGTGTCCAGAATTTCCTGGCCGATTCCTCTGGCTGCTGAATTACGTGACTTAGGTCATCAGCGTCTGGGGGTCGCACATAAGTGCCCTGGAAATTGTCGAGGAATGCGGCTTCCAGGTCCTCCCAACAACTGATTGATCCTGTTGGCAAGCTGTTAAGCCAATACCGAGCTGGTCCTTTAAGCTTGAGTGGGAGGTATTTGATGGCGTGGAAATCATCGCCGCGGGCCATGTGGATATGAAGGAGATAATCCTCGATCCATACCGCAGGATCTGTTGTGCCATCATATGATTCGATATTTACGGATTTGAACCCCTCGGGGATTTGATGATCCATTATTTCATCTGTGAAGCATAGTGGGTGTGCGGCGCCTCTGTACTGGGCTATATCATGACGTAGCTCCAATGAGCTTTGTCTACTGTGTTCGGCCCTGCCGAATTTGTGGCCGGCGTGGCGTCTACCGTCTCGAGCCGTGGGGCGCCCATGCGATCCGTAGATCGATCTTATTTGCCTTGCCTTGTCCTCCAACATATCTCGTAAGTCCGGCGCATATTCCCGTGCCTTGGTACGGGGTGCGGCTTGAGTGGAGGGCCGAGAGGCCTCTCTGTCGCGGTCATGAGGTGGCCGGTCGGCCACATCAAGTGCTTCCTCCTCTAATCGGGGTAGCAACCTGCGCTTTGGGTAACTCTTGGAAGGGCGTTCGAGTTTATGATCTTCGGCCGCAAGGACTTCAGTCCATCTATCGACTAGCAAATCTTGATCAGCTCTAAACTGTTGTTGTTTTTTCTTGAGACTTCTTGCCGTGGCTATAAGCCTGTGTTGAAAACGCTCTTGCTCGACGGGATCCTCTGGCACGACGAATTCGTCGTCGTCGAGGCTTGCCTTGTCTTTAGAGGGAGGCATATAATTATCGTCCTCGACCTCTCTGTCTGCCGCTCTCTTATGAGGGCTGGTTTCTCCATCCTCCTGCGCTAAATCTTGCTGGAGGGGGTTTTCTTCGGCACTTTCTGGAGTATTATTATCTCCCGTGCTGGAATCACCGTATTTGTTTTGGCGGGATTTTGAGCGGCGCCGCTGACGCCGGCGCTTAGGCTGTTTCTTGGAGGGGTCATCCTCCGCTGTTCCATCGCCATCTCCTTCTTTTGGGGTGTCCACCATGTATATGTAATATGACGAGGTGGCTTTCCAGGGCCTGGTAGGCGCTGGTTCTTCATCGTCTCCTTCATCGGCGTCCATACCGTCGATGTCTTCGGAGTCGAAGTCGAGCATGTCGGTTAAGTCGTCGATAGTGGCTACAAAGTGGATGGTGGGTGGGCTTTGAATTTCTTCATCGTCCGAATCCCAACCTTGCTGACCGTAGTCCGGCCAGGGCTCTCCTGATAAAGAGAGAGACTTCAGTGTCTTCAGAATATCGCCAAAAGGCGAGTGCTGAAAGATGTCCGCGGCAGTAAACTCCATAATCGGCGCCCAATCGGATTCGATCGGCAGGGGCGCGGAGGGTTCGGAGTCCGGAGAGGAGTCCGGCTCCTTGGAGTCATGAGTCTCACAGAGTGCGGGGCTGGTGTTCGGCTCGATCGCCGTTGGGATCGCAGCCCCCGAGGCGGCGTCCAACCACCCATCCTCGATCGGCGCAGTTGGCTTCGAATTAAGGGTCGAAGCCGATGCGGGTGCAGCCTCCAGGGCACTGTTCGGCGGCAGAGCAAGATCATGCTCGTCGTGACGGTGAGGCGCGCTCGGCAGTGGCTCGAATCCGTCGAAGATCAAGTCCCCGCGGATGTCAGCCGTGTAGTTTAAGCTTCCAAATCTGACCTGACGGCCAGGGGCATAGCTTTCAATCTACTCCAGGTGGCCAAGTGAATTGGCCCGCAGTGCGAAGCCGCCGAAGACGAAGATCTGTCCGGGGAGGAAGATCTCATCCTAGACTGCATCGCTATTGATGATCGTAGGAGCCATCGAGCCTGACGGCGACGTCACAGAGGAACTCTCAATGAAAGCACCAATGTCGGTGTCAAAACCGGCGGATCTCGGGTAGGGGTCCCGAACTGTGCGTCTAGGCCGGATGGTAACAGGAGGAAAGGGACACGAAGTTTTACCCAGGTTCAGGCCCTCTCGATGGAGGTAAAACCCTACGTCCTGCTTGATTAATATTGATGATATGGGTAGTACAAGAGTAGATCTACCATGAGATCGGAGAGGCTAAACCCTAGAAGCTAGCCTATGGTATGATTGTTGTTGTGTATGTCGTCCTACGGACTAAAACCCTCCGGTTTATATAGACACCGGAGAGGGTTAGGGTTACACAAAGTTGGTTACAATGGTAGGAGATCTGCATATCCGTATCGCCAAGCTTGCCTTCCACGCCAAGGAAAGTCCCTTCCGGACACGGGACGAAGTCTTCAATCTTGTATCTTCATAGTCCAGGAGTCCGGCTGAAGGTATAGTCCGGCCATCCGGACACCCCCTAATCCAGGACTGCTTCAGTGTGCATTACTTTGGGCCATATGGAATTGTCGCAATGACGTTGCCTTTAACAGTCAAACCATCACGAATTTTTTATAGGTTATCTTCAGGGCGTCAATTTGGATCCGTGTGTGGTTGTTACTCAGCCATGCGGACCACGGGGAGTTTATGAATATTGGGTGCAACCGATGAGAGATGGTTGCACGAGATACTTATAGCCGATTTGGATGGGGAAAAGAATTCTATGAGACCAGGTCTCACGCGAGACCCATCCTGATGAATGACACGTGGCATTCACAAATCACAAAGCATCTACCCCACCCCCACTTGAAATTAGGGGGGAGAGATTAGATGCTTTGGGATTTGTAAATGCCACGTGTCATCCATCAGAGCGGGTCTCACCTGCTAACCGTGAGACCTGATCTCATATAATTTTTTTCCATTTGGACGATGCTCAATAACAGGATAGGTGTGTATAGTCATCTTTTTCTATTTTTGCCCGTTGTGGCAGATTATTTCTATGAGTTTCACGGTACTATTTGAGACCTTGTTTTGAACCTGGATTTTTAATAATATGGTTGTATGCATCGAAAGATGCAGATGCCGGGGGTATTCCTCCTTTTTGAAAAAATAGAACTCATGCAACTACGGTATCGAAGAAAAACACACGCTACACTCTAGCACACTAAACTCCACGACAACGTCCTCAGGATGGAAGAAGGCGCGACGCGTCACCGTTGTCGGGTCCAAAAATGAACATGAGCTTTCACTCGAAATCCTGGCATGATAAGAAGAACCATGTCGACATCTTCAAGAAGAAAGCAGCATCCAAATCATTCCCACACGGACCTGGTTGACGCAATGCGGACAACCAAACACGTCCCAAATTGCAGTGCCACACTCGCCCCAAAATCCCTGTTGATCTCACGCCACACCTCCGGAGAATACAGGCAACGCAGAAAGTGGTGGTTGCGGCGTTCCTCTCGGAGTACGTAAAAGGAGAGGAGCAGCCAGGGTGGAGCGGAGGGACACGGGACACGGGAGTCTCACGAGCTAGCGACACTAACAAAACGCTGTAGTATTTGTTACTCCGTGCATGCATATTGCCGTTGCAGCCCACGCTCCAATTTGTCGTCTCCAGTACAGTAACTCTCCACGTATACTTTTTATACTAGTTTTTACCCACTGATGATTTGTCCCTCACCTACTTCCTGACACAGGCAGCCCTGAACCCTAGAAAATACTACTGCCACTTACTAAATCCAATTTCAGTAACTCAGATGCTACCGAGTTCAACTGTAGTTCTAGCTAGCGGCACGTGAACAAACGAACGCGAGAAAACTAATCAGATTTTGTCCAGGGACTGTTTGTTCGAATCTTAGCTTGGTCTCCAAACTTCAATGCTGCAGTACCAAACTTTCATAATTCAACAGATTTTTTTTTTCTCTGGCGCTTTCTTTTTCGCACACTTCTCTCACACTACTCAAAGTGGTTCTCATGATGATATGACAATTCTTTCGGCAATCTCGTCAGCAAAAGAAGAAAGATCATTAGATTATTATAAGAATACCGGAAGTACCTAGACTTGTCACATACTCCCTCGGTTTCTTTTTAGTCCGTATGTAAGTTTTGTTTTAAGTCAAACATAGTAGAATTTTTTTTTGAACCCCAAACCGTAGAACAATTGTTCTACGGTATTTTAATTAATATAAATAAAAATAGTACAAAAACCCGCAAAGGGTCAAAACTTGGCAGGTGACCAGCCAATGCCTGTTCTAGGTATAAAGGTCGTGTCTTTACATGTTATTGTGTATTCACTGTGAAAATCTTTGCTCATACTTATTCTTGATCTTGTGTCAAAGAAGCTTTAAATCTTGCTTGAGATGGTATCTCCATGATTGAATTGATTGTTGTTGTGCCTTGTAAACTTTGTCATTTCTCTGAATCCATATGTTCCAGCATCCCAAGATGATAATTTCTGTGGCAAATTGTTTTGGTAAGTGACAGGGTAAGTGATCCACCGCAAGAATGGTGTCCTCAAACACAGATGTTCCTCTTTGTCTATTTGGAATCAAGGAGTCTTGGGCAAAGTTGCAATCCCATAGCAAATGCATAGTGGTCTCCTCTGCCTTTTGATGGCAGTTGGGGTAGTAGGGGTCATCTAAATGAATGCTTTTTTCCTTGAGGAAAAATGTATCAACATTCACAATAAGATTCATAGAAGAAGAGCCAAGCGGCTGATGATGCATCTCTACATGGTGTATCCTTGAAAAAGCAATAATAGATTGATATCATTAGATGCATCGTTGAATTAACTTTCCTATTGCATATCTTTTGCATATATCAATTTCAAGGTATGAGATTGCTAACCAGACCTGTCTCCAATTTTGCTCCCGCTCCCGCTCCCTGACCTAGCCCTGTCGTCGGCCACTCCAGCCTCTGCCTAGCCTTCCCGTCGTTGGCCACTCCGGCCATGACGGCCACCGCATAGCCTCCCGTCGTTTGCCACTCGGGTTGCGACGGCCACCGTAGTTTCTGTCTAAATCTTCTCCAGTCCAATCATGTCGCTGTCTGACCTTCACTTTGATCGAGGGCATGCCTTCTAAGACCGCATCCGCTCCTCCATGAATCTGTCGATCAACTTCACGGCGGAGCACGGTCAGCGGGAATTCTTTCTGGTGGCGGAATTTACTAGATCGAAGATTCGACTCACAGAGGAATCGGTAGGTACCATTCTTCTCTCCTGCTTTGGTGGTCGAGCTTCCCTTTTCAAGGTTCGCAAACTACGTGAGCATCTTTTCAAGTTCTCGGTTTCTTCGATCAATATTGGTTTTGAGATCTACAATGGAGGGAATGTTTCATTGCCTGAATTCAATCTTGGATTTCTCCTTTGGTTTTCTAATGGTCCTAAGTTTCATGCCCTTGCCGATCCTGAACAAGATAATGGGTGGACCTTAGTCTCACGATCAAGAAATGTGAATTCTTTTGCTGATGCAGTTCGTGCACCAAGATTCTTCAATCAAGCTTCATTTCCGCCTCAGAACCATAGATCTCGCCCCGCTCAATCAATGGTGGAAGTTACTACGGTTTTTGATCGGCTTCAATTTCCGGAAGCGGATAATAATGAGGCGGCAAATCAGCGAATTCAAAATGGCCCAGCAGTTGCCTCTGGTCCTTTGGCAGCCCAATCTACTGGAGGCCCGGCCCAGCTCTTTCTGTGTCCATTGTCTGCTGACGGGCCATGAGAGATCGAGCTGCACGAATAAAATTCGTTGCCATAATTGCAAAAGGTAGGGACATGTTGCTAGTGACTGTCGCTCAGGCTTCCGCTCCCTTGCATTATCAAACCAATTGACTGTCTCAATGATGACCCACAAGTATAGGGGATTTATCGCAGTCCTTTCGATAAGTAAGAGTGTCGAACCCAACGAGGAGCAGAAGGAAATGATAAGCGGTTTCCAGCAAGGTATTCTCTGCAAGTACTAAAATAAGTGGTAACAGATAGTTTTGTGCAATGTTGAGGAAATCGTTAACTGGTAGCTGCTCGGTCGGCTGGTGAGTAGGGGATTAATAGGCTAATCGGCAAGTTAATCGGCCATTTAATCAATTAATCGGACGATTTATCGGGTAATCGGCTACTCGGGGACCCTATGAGTAGGGATTAATCGGCAAGTTAACTGGTTAATCGGATGAATTCTTGAACAGGGGTTTTATGATAGGATAATTTGTAACGAGTAACAAGTAACAAAAGTAAATAAAGTGCAGCAAGGTGGCCCAATCCTTTTTGTAGCAAAGGACAAGCCTGGACAAACTCTTATATAGAGAAAAGCGCTCCCGAGGACACATGGGAATACCGTCAAGCTAGTTTTCATCATGTTCATATGATTCACGTTCGGTACTTTGATAATTTGGTATGTGGGTGGACCGGTGCTTGGATACTATCCTTACTTGGACAAGCATCCCACTTATGATTAACTTCTATTGCAAGCATCCGCAACTACAACAAAAGTATTATGGTAAACCTAACCATAGCATGAAACATATGGATCGAAATCAACCCCTTACGAAGCAACGCATAAACTAGGGTTTAAGCTTCTGTCACTCTAGCAACCCATCATCTACTTATTACTTCTCAATACCTTCCTCTAGGCCCAAATAATGGTGAAGTGTTATGTAGTCGACGTTCACATAACACCACTAGAGGAGAGACAACATACATCTCATCAAAATATCGAACGAATACCAAATTCACATGACTACTAATAGCAAGACTTCTTCCATGTCCTCAGGAACAAAAGTAACTACTCACAAAGCATAATCATGTTCATAATCAGAGGGGTATTAATATGCATATAAGATCTGAACGTATGATCTTCCACCAAATAAACCAACTAGCATCAACTACAAGGAGTAATTAACACTACTAGCAACCTACTAGTATCAATCCCGGACTTGGAGACAAGAATTGGATACAAGAGATGAACTAGGGTTTTGAGAGGAGATGGTGCTGGTGAAGATGTTGATGGAGATTGCCTTCTCCCGATGAGAGGAGCGTTGGTGACGACGATAGCGATGATTTCCCCCTCCCGGATGGAAGTTTCCCCGGCAGAACAGCTCTGCCGGAGCCCTAGATTGGATCCGCCAAGGTTCCGCCTCGTGGTGGCGGAGTTTCATCCGAGGAGATGGCTTATGATTTTTTCCTCATCGAAAGACTCCATATAGCAGAAGATGGCCATCTGAGGGCCACCAGGGGGCCCACGAGGTAGGGGGCGCGCCCAGGGGGGGTAGGGCGCGCCTCCCACCCTCGTGGGCAGGGTGTGCCCCCCTGGTGAACTTCTTGCGCTCAGTATTTTTTATATATTCTGAAAACGTCTTCCGTGAAGTTTCAGGACTTTTGGAGCTGTGCAGAATAGGTCTCTAATATTTGCTCCTTTTCCAGCCAGAATCCCAGCTGCCGGCATTCTCCCTCTTTATGTAAACCTTGTAAAATAAGAGAGAATATGCATAAGTATTGTGACATAATGTGTAATAACAACCCATAATGCAATAAATATCAATATAAAAGCATGATGCGAAATGGACGTATCAACTCCCCTAAGCTTAGACCTTGCTTGTCCTCAAGCGAAAGCCGAAATCGAAAAATATGTCCACATGCTTAGAGATAGAGGTGTCGGTAAAAGTAAAATACGGACATGAGGGCATCATGATCATTCTTAGAACAGCAACTTACATAATTCTTGTCATATGATTTCTTATGTTAGAGTAATAATTCAATCACAATTTCAAGTATGAATCACAAACTTCGTTGAAAACTAACAAACTATAATCTCAGTCATTGGAGCAATTGCAATTTATCAAAACATAGGAAAGAGTCAATATATAAGAGCTTTTCAGCAAGTCCACATACTCAACTATCATATAGTCTTTCACAATTGCTGACACTCACACAATACTTATGGGTATGGAGTTTTAATCGGACACAGAGAAAGATAGGGGCTTATAGTTTTGCCTCCCAACATTTTACCTCAAGGATAATGTCAACAATAATAGTTCATGAAAACTCACATCCAATTATCCATATATACCAGGATCTTTCCAACATACTGTGCTTGCCAAAGGATAAAATGTAAAAAGGAAGGGTGAAGATCACCATGACTCTTATGCAAGGTAGGAGATAAAAGTAAAAGATAGGCCCTTCGCAGAGGGAAGCAGAGGTTGTCATGCGCTTTTATGGTTGGATGCACAAAATCTTAATGCGAAAGAACGTCACTTTATATTGCCACTTGTGATATGGACCTTTATTATGTAGTATGTCGCTTTTATTTCTTCCATATCACACGATTGTATAAAGCTTATTTTCTCCCACACTAATAAGTCATACATATTTAGCGAGCAATTTTTATTGCTTGCACCGATGACAACTTACTTGGAGGATCTTACTCAATCCATAGTTAGGTATGGTGGACTCTCATGGCAAAACTGATTTAAGGGTATTTGGAAGCACAAGTAGTATCTCTACTTGGTGCGATGAATTTGGCTAGCATGAGGGGGAAAGGCAAGCTCAACCATGTTGGATGATCCATGACAATATAATTTATCTCAGATGTAAGAAAACATAACCCATTACGTTGTCTTCCTTGTCCAACGTCAACTCTTTAGCATGTCATATTTTAATGAGTGCTCACAATCATAAAAGATGTCCAAGATAGTATATTTACATGTGAAGACCTCTCTTTCTTTATTACTTCCTATTAATTGCAACGATGACCAAAACTATGTTTGTCAACTCTCAACAACTTTTATTCATCATACTTTTTCTATGTGAGCTCATTACTCTCCATAAGATCCATATGATCTCTTTGTTTCCTTTTTTATTTATTTCTCTTTTCTTTTATTCATTAGGATCATGGCAAAATAATCAAACCCTTGACTCAACACTAATCTTTATTATATATAGCTCACGGACTCGATTACATAGAGGGATCATAAAGCAAAACTCAAAACTTGATCATGCCATAAACTTTATTCTACTAGATCAAGATATTACCAAAGGATCGAACTAAGAAAAATGGTAAAGATAAAAGTGATGGTGATACGATACCGGGGCACTCCCCCAAGCTTGGCAGTTGCCAAGGGGAGTGCCCATACCCATGTGATTATGTCTCTCTTTTTCGGGGATGGTGATGTGATATTCTTGGCAATGATGCCCCTCAGGATACGATTCTCCTCCTCGAGCTTATTGACTTGCTGCTTGAGGTCCATTATTTCCTTTCGGAGTTTTCCTATAACAACCAAAGCTCCCTGCACCCAAGGGTGATGCATAGCTGCGGGAGAACCAGTGACACTCTTTTTCATATTCTCATAAGAAAGAAATCTAACATTGGAAGGGATAACCGAGTTTGGAATAGCCGAGCTCTGCAGTTCTCCCATTGTGAATCCAGCTCGGAAGCGGGAAGTGACTTCTTGATCCTCTTCCATGGCATCTATCCTCTTCAAATCAGCCTCCATATCTTCCTCCGTTGCTGGCCCAAAGAGGTCAATATTGTTGTTTGTCATTGATCTCGGTGCCGGATGAGACACCCGGCTCTCCTGACTGACTCTTGCGAAGACATCTTGCTCTAATCTGCAGCGGCAACAGCTCGAAACACAAACAGAGGATAATTGCGTGATACGGGAGTCAAAACCCCCGGGAGATTATATAATGAATTTTTACCGACCAAAATACGTGTCGTGTAAGAAAACAAAGTCCGGAGAGCGCACGAGGTGCCCATGAGGTAGGGGGCGCGCCCAGTAGGGTAGGGCGCGCCCTCCACCCTCGTGGAGGCCTCATGTCCTTCCCGGACTGCTTCTTATTTTTCTATTTTTCTAAATATTCCAAAATGGAGAAATATTGCCTTAAAAACTGTTTTGGAGTCGGTTTACTTACCGTACCACATACCTATTCCTTTTCGGAGCCTAAAACGTTCCGAAAAGTGTCCCTTATGTATTTCTCCGGGGTTACGGTTTTAATAACATTGGTTTCAACATTTATGGGATTACCTGAGATATGATGTTTGATTCTTTGACCGTTCACCACCTTCGGATTTGTCCCTTCAAAGTTGTTGATTTTTATGGCACTGGAATGATAGACCTCCTCGATAACGTAAGGACCTTCCCATTTAGAGAGAAGTTTTCCTGCAAAAAAATCTTAAAACGGGAGTTGTATAGCAATACATAATCACCTACATTAAACTCACGCTTTTGTATCCTTTTATCATGCCATCTTTTAACTTTTTCTTTAAACAACTTGGCATTTCCGTAGGCTTGGGTTCTCCATTCATCGAGTGAGCTAATATCAAATAACCTCTTCTCACCGGCAAGTTTAAAATCATAATTGAGCTCTTTAATAGCCCAATATGCCTTGTGTTCTAGTTCGAGAGGTAAGTGACATGCTTTTCCATAAATCATTTTATACGGAGACATACCTGTCGGTGTCAAAACCGGCGGATCTCGGGTAGGGGGTCCCGAACTGTGCTCTAAGGCGGATGGTAACAGGAGGCAGGGGACACGATGTTTTACCCAGGTTCGGGCCCTCTTGATGGAGGTAAAACCCTACGTCCTGCTTGATTTATTCTTGATGATATAGGTATTACAAGAGTTGATCTACCACGAGATCGGAGAGGCTAAACCCTAGAAGCTAGCCTATGGTATGATTGTATGTTGTTCTACGGACTAAAACCCTCCGGTTTATATAGACACCGGAGGGGGCTAGGGTTACACAAGGTCAGTTACAAAGGAGGAGATATACATATCCTTATTGCCTAGCTTGCCTTCCACGCCAAGTAGAGTCCCATCCGGACACGAGACGAAGTCTTCAATCTTGTATCTTCATAGTCCAACAGTCCGGCCAAAGGATATAATCCGGCTGTCCGGATACCCCCTAATCCAGGACTCCCTCAGTAGCCCCCGAACCAGGCTTCAATGACGATGAGTCCGGTGCACAGTTGTCTTCAGCATTGCAAGACGGGTTCTTCTCCATCTTCCGAACGTTTGTAAAGCAGTGTCTGGTCCCATAAATGTTTGGACCTCTTGGCTTCTGTGCCCAATAAGGGCTATTTCCCATGCATCGAATGAATACGAGGCGCCAGGGCATTTTTACATTCACCCCCCTAGCCAGATAAATAAATTGTCTATTAAAGGGATGGGGATCCTTAGATCCAATCCATACCATCCTCCCCAGCGAGAATCCATCAGAGAGCGTTTCGAAAAGATCCATTCCAGCATGGCCGACCTCCGCAGCTCCTCCTCCCGCCCCCGTAGCCCTAAGCCCGGTGATTGGAAGAGGTGTTCAGTCCCGCACAGTCGATTAGTCGAACTGCAGACTAAGGGATTTCTCCCTCCGGCGTATATGGTGCCCATTCGAGCCGGGCTTGCCACCTACAATGGCGGGGAGCAAGCGGAGAGCTTTCCCCGCCCCTCTATGGGGGAACGGGTCTGCCTTGTTCCTTATTTATTAAGGGGACTCGGATTTCCAATTCATCCGTTCCTCCACGGGCTCCTGGAGTTCTACGGCCTCCAATTACACAATTTCACCCCCGCCTCCATCCTACATATCGCCAGCTATGTTGCTCTCTGCGAGTTGTTCCTGGGCTGCGAGGCTCACTTCGAGCTGTGGAAAAGGCTATTTTGCCTTGTCCCTCTCACATAGAGGGGGTCACTTTATCAAGTGGGCGGAGCCGAAATATGGCGCATCGCCGATACCGGATACCTGTTCGGTACCCCGAAAAAGTCGTCCGAAGACTGGCCTTCAGAATGGTTTTATATGGAGGACGTTCCCCTTCCGGACCCTGTTCGGCGGGGTCTTCCTGAGTTCAACAATGCTCCTCTGAAGAAACGCATAAGTTGGCACCCACGGAGCCCCCAGGTGGAAGACAATGGAGAAGTCCTCTATCTGATGAACCGGGTTAGAGCACTGGCTCGATCAGGATTGACAGTAATCGAAGTTATGTCGATTTGCATAATGCGGGGAGTGCAGCCACTTCAATATCGTGGGCACCCCTTGTGGTGTTTTGACGGGGCGGATGATGCCACCTGCTGCGGGCGTAAGGGTCCGGACAATGCTGCCGCTTTAGCGAAAATTCTGTCCGAATTGTTCAAGGGTGAGGAAGAGGAGTTCACCCGCATCAAGCCACGGGATGGATTCTCCATGTACAATCCTCCAAGCTGGGTAAGTTATATCTCCCTACTCCCATTTCTCCCGCATTCTTTGTCGTAAGTATTCACCTTGCCACTTTGCGGCAGGAACTGCGAAAAGCCATAAAGGAGGTCAGCAGCCCTTCTCCACAACCAGAGGACCCTGACCGGGCCCTCGACTCCGGACTTGAAGAAGATCCGGTTATATTCGTGGAGCTGATAGACCGGCAGTTCTATCAGTTAAGCTGCGATGATGCCATGGTGGCCATTACGGCCGACTATCCCGGACTGCTCCCTGCATGGCACGTAAAAAAAAACAAAAATACCAACTCCAAAAACTAGGATCCCCTTTTAGACACTTCACCCACCATATACACATGGTGTTTTTACAGGGAAGGCATTCGGGACGCCCTGCCGAACCCGCAGCAACTCGCCAACAAGAGGCACCGAGCCCGGGTAGGCCAAAAAGGAAGGCGGTCCGGACGGAGACGCCGGCGCAAAGGTATGACAAAAACCCCGCTCCATGGTTGTCATTTTTCTCGAAATATAATGACGCCCGTGTTTCTTTAACAAAAAAACCGCTCACCGGAATATGTCCGGCGATGTTACTAATCACACTTCCACCAGTCGGGCGCCAGGACCGGACATAGAGGCGGAAACCGATATGGGGCGGGCGCCGGATAATCCCCCTACAGAGGACGCGGATAGATTATCCGCTACAAACTCAGAAGTGGAAAGTGCCATGAATCATAGGCGCCACTGGGCCGTACTCCGTGACACTTGTTTCTCACCAGAGGCATTTGATGCCTTCAATTCTGGAGAGGCGTACCTCCGAGCTGCTCAAGATGGTCTAGCCAGAGCCACAGATCAGTATGTAAAGGATGTATGGGTAAGTAAATCTGACGATTTATATGTATCAGTAGCCCCTGAGACTTGAAACAGTTAGCAGAACTGATTTAAGGATCATCTTTATTGTGCAGGTTCTTACAGAGAAGAATACTAGGCTGTCATAGGAGCTAGAGGAATGCAAGACCCAACTGCGGGCCGCTGTTGCCGCATTGCAGGAACCGAAAAAGTCACCCGCTGGTAACATTTACTTTAAAGAATGATGGTTACCATATAGTGTGCAGCGTGGCTGCAAATCTAACAATAGATGTTGCAGATGAATCCGGAGAAAATCCAGAGGACCAACATGTTATGCGACAGCTAGAGGCTAGCAAACGCGTGCTGACTGAGGTTAGGCGGGAGAAAAACAATCTCCAAGACGCCAATATCAAGCTGAGCGTGGAACTAAAAGATGTTCGAGCCTAGCTTGCAGACTCCGAGAAGGAGAATAAGCGGTTTCGGCGCGGCATTTTCAGTAAGTGCTTGAACACATCCTTTTAAAGGAGTTCGGCGAAGAAGCCGACTAACAATGTTATGTCTGTAGGTATGCTGACGGGTCGTCCCGCGGAGGAAATGCCCGGGTCTGCGGGTGATCTTCTATCCGAGCTCTCACATCTGCATGAACAAGTTCGGCAGGTGATGCAAGGTGTTGCCCAGGCCTTGTGGCCATCCGTCTCACTGCCAGAGGGCGTTACCGAGCTTACGAAGAAGCTCAAGGGAGCCCGGCGGCGCTACCGATTATGGAAGATATCGTCCTGCCGACAGGGTGCCAGAGAAGCCCGGGCCATGGTGAAGACGCGGTATACCAAGGCAGACCCAAATCACATGGTCGAGGTCGGACCTGTGGGGCCTGATGGAAAAGAGATCCCCGTTAGCTTAGTTTATGGGCAAGTAGAATTAGCCGCAAAGTATTCCCAATAGGATTGTAAGCTAGACCGCCTGTTGGATGGTATAGAAGAGGAATTTAGTCAGTCTGCATGACTATGTAATTAAAGTGACATGTATAATGCCTTCTAGCCGGATTGTAGATCATTTGTCTTGGCGGACCTTTTCGCTTGAACCTCGGGACTCGATAGTCCGGAGTGTATCCGAATACCCGCTCAGTTATATAAGAACCGGGGTATGCGTGGAGACCAGGCGTAGGGGTCATTAGTGCTTGAACAGACAAGTGCCCAACTAGTTATGTTATATTACATGGGTAGTAAGAAACATCTTCCAGGGAGAATAGTTCCGTTAAGGGTTCCTTTCCCTGGGTAAGCATGCCCTAAAGTGCATGTCCAGACTGCGATAGGAAACGCAGGAAAAACATCTGGGGGCAGATATGGACAATAAATAAAAATCATCTTTTGTTCACCGGCCGAATATTCCCTTAAGAACGCTAGCTTTCGGCTTCACCCAGTCTGAGGTACACATCCGGCTGACCCGGCAGTTACAATCGCAGAGGTGCTCCCCTTATGCCCTAGCCGAATTAACGGGAATGTAGGGCATAAATACAAGAGCCAGGCAACCCAGCTTGGCCAAAATTTAAGTCATATCGATGCATATAATGGCGAAAAAAGGTACATGCGGAAGCATGACACATGTGCGGGCCTGAGGCCCAGATAAATAATTAAGCTTCTGTGAAAGAAGCCCCCAAGTATGATGAGCGTGGCTAGCGCATCTATAATGTGCAAGCGAGGCACAAGTTGGCCCTTGAAGGCCTAGAGAAAGAATAAAAGAAAGGAAGAAAGAAAAACAAGACAGATAATATATATGCAAAAAATGGACAAAGGGAGGGGACGAACATAGACTCCGGTGCTTGCTTACAAGAGCTCGAGCTGCGGCGTGGTGACCGCCGAGTCCGGCATGGACTTCTGCCAAAAGGTTCCGCCCTTCCTCTTCGGAGATGCACCTTTGGAGGACTCTGGTAGTGCTTTTTTTATACAATTCTCCCTCGTGGACCCTGTAGGCCTTAGATCACCGCACTATGCAGCGTGCCTCATTTTGCTCCTACGGAAGTTCCTGCCTAATTAGGTAGGCCAGGAATGGTTCTATCCATGGGGCTTTAATGGCCATTATTACGTGGGCTGAAGGTGTTAGTTCGGTGGCGGAGCCTCCGATTG
This sequence comes from Triticum dicoccoides, assembly GCF_002162155.2. NCBI lineage: Eukaryota > Viridiplantae > Streptophyta > Magnoliopsida > Poales > Poaceae > Triticum > Triticum dicoccoides. The sequence goes on from NC_041388.1 coordinate 290,267,160, forward strand.
TGTCAGAGTGTTCGGTATCGGGCATTTTGGCCGGGTTCGGACTATTGTTACCGGTGTCCCCTTCCCATACTACGGATGGCTTGAACAGCCTTTCCAGAAATATGTTGGGGGGACCGCATCGCGTTTTGCGCCGATGCATACGAGGATATCCGGTGCTTGATTGTTTTCCCGAGCCACATGGTGAAATTCGAGCCCCTTGAACCGAGCTGACATTTTTAGGACGACATTTCGGTAGGCCGACATTTTCGGATCCTTGGCGTCAAAGTCTCCATTTATTTGGGATATTGCAAGGTTTGAATCCCCACGCACCTCCAGGCATTGAATGCCCATGGAGACTGCCATCCGAAGACCATGCAACAGAGCTTCGTATTCGGATGCGTTGTTGGAGTCCGTATACAATATTTGCAGTACGTACTGAACGGTATATCCGGTTGGGGACGTCAGGACGACGCCAGCCCCTAGACCAGCCAGCATTTTAGAACCGTCGAAGTGCATGATCCAATTGGAGGATGCGCCGTACTCTTTAGGGAGTCCAGCCTCCGTCCATTCGGCGATAAAGTCGACCAATACTTGCGACTTAATGGCTCGTCGAGGTTTGTATGTTATGTCGAACGGGAGGAGCTCAATGGCCCATTTAGCAATCCAGCCCGTAGCGTCGCGGTTGTTTATAATATCATTAAGTGGCACTTACGAGGCTACTGTAATCGAACACTCTTGAAAGTAGTCTCGCAGCTTCCGGGATGCCATGAATACCGCATAGGCTATCTTTTGATAATGTGGATACTGTGATTTGCATGGAGTGAGGACAGTGGATACATAGTATACCGGCTTTTGAAGAGGGAATTTATGTCCGTCAGCTTCTCGTTCGACGACGAGCACTGCGCTTACAACTTGATGAGTTGCCGCAATGTACAATAGCATTGGTTCGCCGATGTTTGGCGCGGCCAGGATTGGGTTGGTTGCCAAAATGGCCTTTATTTCTTCCAATCCGGCTGTGGCAGCGTCCGTCCACTCAAAGTGTTCGGTGCACCGAAGGAGGCGATAAAGGGGTAAAGCCTTTTCTCCTAAGCGGGAGATAAAGCGGCTTAGAGCCGCCACGCATCCAGTTAACTTCTGGATTTGTTTGAGGTCTGTTGGGGTAGCCAACTGTGACAAAGCTCGGATTTTGGCCGGATTAGCTTCAATACCTCTACTGGAGACAATGAAACCCAGGAGCTTTCCGGCTGGTACCCCGAAGACGCATTTTTCCGGATTGAGCTTGATGTCGTATGTTCGGAGGTTGTCGAATGTGAGCCTCAAGTCGTCTATCAAAGAGTCGATGTGTTTGGTTTTGACGACCACATGTCTACGTATGCCTCTACTATTTTGCTGATTTGTTTCTCCAGACATGTCTGAATCATGCGCTGATATGTTGCGCCGGCGTTTTTGAGCCCAAAAGGCATTGTGTTGAAACAGAAGGGACCGTATGGTGTGATGAATGCCATTGCGGCTTGGTCGGACTCCGCCATCTTGATTTGGTGGTAACCGGAGTATGCGTCGAGGAAACACAATGACTCGTGTCCTGCGGTAGCATCGATAATTTGATCGATGCGGGGGAGGGGGAAGGGATCCTTTGGGCAAGCTTTATTGAGGTCCTTGAAATCGACACAAAGGCACCAGGATTTATCCTTCTTTGGTACCATCACCAGGTTTGCTAGCCAGTCCGGGTGTTTTATCTCTCTGATGAATCATGCCTCCAATAACTTGGCTAGTTCCTCTCCCATGGCCTATCTCTTAGGTTCGGAGAAACACCGAAGAGCTTGCTTGACCGGCTTGAATCCCTTTAGGATATTGAGGCTATGCTCGGCCAACCTGCGTGGGATTCCTGGCATGTCTGAGGGGTGCCAGGTGAATATGTCCCAATTCTCTCGCAGGAACTCTCGTAGTGCGGCGTCCACGACGGGGTTTAACTGTGCCCCGATGGAGGCTGTATTTGTAGGGTCCGTTGGGTGGACTTGGAATTTGACTATTTCATCCACTAGTTTAAAAGAGGTGGACTTGGATCTCTTATCGAGTATCACGTCGTCTCTATCCACTTTGGAGCGTAGCGTGGTTAATTCCTCGGCCGAGAGGGCTTCGGATAATGCCTCGAGGGCCAGTGCGGCTGTTTTGTTTTCGGCACGGAGTGCTGTGTTCGGATCACTGGCGAGGGTGATGATTCCGTTGGGCCCGGGCAGTTTGAGCTTCATGTACCCATAATGGGGTACGGCTTGGAAGATCGTGAATGCCTCACGTCCTAAAAGGGCGTGGTATCCACTGCTGAACGAGGCCACTTGAAATGTAATTTCTTCGGACCTATAATTCTCTGGCGTACCGAATACCACATCTAGTGTGATTTTCCCAGCGCATCGTGCCTCTCGACTGGGTATGATTCCCCTGAAGGTTGTGCTACTTTGCTCAATGCGGTTCCAGTCTATTTCCATTTTTTGAAGAGTTTCCTCATAGATGAGGTTTAATCCGCTGTCGCCGTCCATGAGTACTTTGGTGAGTCGAAAGACGTCCACAATTGGACTGAGGACCAGTGTGGCTGGTGCTCGGGCTGTTCGGAATTTAGGTTCATGACTGGCATTGAAGGTAATAGCCGTGTCACTCCATGGATTTATTGCTGCTACGTGATAGATTTCGGCCATGCTGCAGAGTGTTCGCTTGCACCTATTATTTGACGCAAAGGTCTCGAAGACTGTTAACACCGTATTGTTATCCACGGGATGGTGCTCTGTGGCATTTGGGATAAGAAGATCCTCACCACTTTTGGCCACCCGCCGGAGTATCCAACATGCTCTAAGGCTGTGCGTTGGTATTGTATCCACTGTACTATGAATTTTGCAGGGTCCGTTAAGCCATCCCTCCAGTACGGTTCCATGCCCTGTAGAGGATTTTTGTTTCTTTGCAACTAGCTCGGGTGTCTTACGATAGTGCACCCTTTTACTTCGGACTGGGTATGTATTCGGAGCCGGATTATCCCAAAATTTTGTTTCGGTTTGCCAGGTGTTTTCCATCGTACTGTACTTTCGTACTATGGATGCCAAGTCAGTGAAGCGTGATATGTCACGGCGACTTAAGGCGTTAAGGATTCCCTTGTCCGTGCAATTATTGCAGAAAAGTGAGACTGCATCTTCCTCACGACAGTCCTTAACCTTGTTCATCACAAGGAGGAATCTGACCCAATAATGATGTACTGTTTCATGGGGCTCTTGCCTGATGTGGGAAAGATCGTTTATGTCTGGGTGGGTGAGTGGATTTGAGTCCAAACCCCTACCCGATCTGAGACCCAGGGGCTGAGGAGTTTCCAATCTTGGAAGTTCGGGTTCCGGAGTGTTACCCGATAAGTCTGGCCCGCTGCCTGATTCTAGGTTCAGGGCTTGGGTGGTGTCCTCCCGTAAGTGGGTATCCGGCTAGGAGAGCTTAGGAATCCGGACATAATTAGTCCTCAAAATAGAGGAAGAGTTGCCGCATTGTTCCTCCACCACCGCAACGTGATGGGTGACCGATGGAGAGTTAATCTCCCTTTGATCGGGTTTAAGCCCAATCTGATCATAGTCCGTAGCGACTCCCAAGGCGGCGATGCGATCCAAGAGTTTGTTTAGGGAAGAGAGCTCCATTGGATCCATCTGCTCGGCGACTTCCGAGCTGACGTGGAGGCTATTTTTGATGACCCAAGAAGTCATCGTCGGTGCAGCGGCCGAATGGGCAGCCATGACGAAACTGCCTAGCCGGAGAGTTTGGCCGACAGCCAGAGCTCCCCCGGTGGTAATGTTGCTTTTAACAACGAGACGAGGCATCCTTCCTTATGGCGACGTCATGGAGGAAATCTCAATGAAAGCACCAATGTCGGTGTCAAAACCGGCGGATCTCGGGTAGGGGGTCCCGAACTGTGCGTCTAAGGCGGATGGTAACAGGAGGCAGGGGACACGATGTTTTACCCAGGTTCGGGCCCTTTTGATGGAGGTAAAACCCTACGTCCTGCTTGATTTATTCTTGATGATATGAGTATTACAAGAGTTGATCTACCACGAGATTGGAGAGGCTAAACCCTAGAAGCTAGCCTATGGTATGATTGTATGTTGTTTCACGGACTAAAATCCTCTGGTTTATATAGACACCGGAGGGGGCTAGGGTTACACAAGGTCGGTTACAAAGGAGGAGATATACATATCCGTATTGCCTAGCTTGCCTTCCACGCCAAGTAGAGTCCCATCCGGACACGAGACGAAGTCTTCAATCTTGTATCTTCATAGTCCAACAATCCGGCCAAAGGATATAATCCAGCTGTCCGGATACCCCCTAATCCAGGACTCCCTCAATACCCATAGGATTTTTATATGCAGTTCTATAGGCCCACAATGCATCATCAAGTTTCTTGGACCAATTCTTTCTAGACCTATTGACAGTCTTTTGCAAAATTAATTTGAGCTCTCTATTACTCAATTCTACTTGACCACTAGACTAAGGGTGATAAGGGGATGCAATTCTATGATTAACATCATACTTAGCAAGCATTTTATGGAAAGCACCATGAATAAAATATGAACCACCATCAGTCATTAAATATCTAGGGATTCCAAATCTTGGAAAAATAACTTCTTTAAGCATTTTAATAGAAGTGTTATGATCAGCACTACTAGTTGGAATAGCTTCTACCCACTTAGTAACGTAATCAACATCAACTAAAATATGTGTATATCCATTAGAGGCAGGAAAAGGTCCCATATAGTCAAAGCCCCAAACATCAAATGGTTCAATAATGAGTGAATAGTTCATAGGCATTTCTTGACGTCTACTAATATTACCAATTCTTTGACATTCATCACAAGATAAGACAAACTTATGGGCATCCTTGAAGAGAGTAGGCCAATAAAAGCAGATTGCAATACCTTATGTGCAGTTCTATCTCCAGCATGGTGTCCTCCATAAGCTTCGGAGTGACACTTGTGTAGGATCTGTTCCTGTTCATGCTCAGGTACACAACGTCTAATAACACCATCTACTCCTTCTTTATAAAGATGTGGGTCATCCCAAAAGTAATGCCTCAAATCATAGAAGAACTTTTTCTTTTGCTGGTATGTGAAACTAGGTGGTATGAATTTGGCAACAACGTAATTAGCATAATCAACATACCATGGAGCAGTATGAGAAGCATTTATGACATTTAATTTCTCATCAGGAAAGCTATCATCAATAGGTAGTGGGTCATCGAGCACATTTTCTAACCTAGACAAGTTGTCTGCAACGGGGTTCTCAGCTCCCTTTCTATCAACAATATGTAAGTTAAATTCTTGTAGCAAGAGAACCCATCTAATAAGTCTAGGTTTAGCATCTTTCTTTTCCATAAGATATTTAATAGCAGCATGATCAGTGTGAATAGTTACTTTAGAATCAACAATATAAGGTCTGAACTTATCACAAGCAAATACAACTGCTAAGAATTCTTTTTCAGTAGTAGCATAATTTCTTTGAGCATTATCTAGGGTTTTACTAGCATATTGAATAACGTTTAATTTCTTATCAACTCTTTGCCCTAGAACAACACCTACAGCATAATCACTAGCATCACACATAATTTCAAAGGGTAAATTCCAATCAGGTGGCTGAACAATAGGTGCAGAGATCAATGCTTTCTTAAGTATTTCAAATACTTCTACACAATCATCATCCAAGACAAATGGTATATCTTTTTGTAATAAATTAGTCAGAGGCCGAGAAATTTTTGAGAAGTCCTTAATGAACCTCCTATAAATTTCGGCGTGACCAAGGAAACTTCTTATACCTTTGATGTCCTTGGGGCATGGCATCTTTTCAATAGCATCAACCTTGGCTTTATCAACTTCAATACCTCTTTCAGAAACTTTATGCCCCAAGACAATACCTTCATTAACCATAAAGTGACACTTTTCCCAATTCAAGACAAGATTAGTTTCTTCACATCTCTACAAAACTCGATCAAGGTTGCTCAAGCAATCATCAAAAGAGGATCCATAGACGGAGAAATCGTCCATGAAAACCTCACAAATCTTTTCACAAAAGTCAGAGAATATAGCCATCATGCATCTTTGAAAGGTAGCAGGTGCATTACATAAACCAAAAGGCATACGTCTATAAGCAAAAGTACCAAAACGGCAAGTAAAAGTAGTCTTTGATTGATCCTTGGCTGACACAGGTATTTGAGAGAAACCAGAATAACCATCTAGAAAGCAAAAATGTGTATGTTTGGATAATATTTCTAGCATTTGATCGATAAAAGGTAAGGGGTAATGATCCTTTTTAGTGGCCTTATTTAATTTGCGGAAATCGATTACCATCCTATAACCTGTAATAATTCTTTGAGGAATCAATTCATCTTTATCATTAGGAACGACAGTAATACCTCCCTTCTTAGGGACACAATGGACAGGACTTACCCACTGACTATCAACAACGGGATAGATTATACCTACCTCAAGGAGCTTTAGTATTTCCTTTCTCACCACTTCTTTCATTTTAGGATTCAGCCGTCGTTGATGATCACGAACTGGTTTAGCATCTTCTTCCAAATTTATTTTATGTTGACATAGAGTGGGACTAATGCCCTTAAGATCATCATGAGTATACCCAATAGCAGCACGGTGCTTCTTCAGAGTTTTCAATAATCTCTCTTCCTCATGCTCTGAAAGGTTAGCACTAATAATAACAGGATATATCTTTTTCTCATCAAGGTAAGCATATTTAAGAGTATCAGGCAACGGTTTAAGCTCAAACACGAGATCTCCCTTGGGTGGAGGAGGATCCCCTAGGATTTCAACAGGCAAATTGTGTTTCAGAATAGGTTCCTGTTTAAAGAATACTTCATCTATTTCCCTTCTTTCATTCATAAACATATCATTTTCATGGTCTAGCAAATATTGTTCCAAAGGATCACTAGGAGGTACGGCAATAGAAGCAAGACCAATAATTTCATCCTTACTAGGTAATTCTTCTTCACGGTGTTGTCTAGTAAATTTAGAGAAATTAAATTCATGAGACATATCATCTAAACCGATAGTAACAACATCTATCTTAGCATTAACAGTGTTTAAGAAGGGTCTACCAAATATAATGGGACAAAAGCTATCTTGTGGGAACCAAGAACAAGAAAATTAGCAGGATATTTAGTTTTCCCACACAAGACTTCAACATCTCTAACAATTCCCATTGGTGAAATAGTATCTCCATTGGCAAGTTTAATCGTGACATCAATATCTTCTAACTCAACCGGTGCAATATCATGCGTAATTTCTCTATATAGGTCAATAGGTATTGCACTAGCACTGGCACCCATATCACATAAGCCATGATAACAATGATCTCCTATTTTAATAGAAATAACAGGCATGCCTATCACAGGTCTAGGTTTATCTTTAGCACAAGGTTTAGCAATTCTAGCAGTTTCATCACAGAAATAAATAACGTGCCCATCAATATTATCAGCCAAAAGATCTTTAACAATAGCAATATTAGGTTCAACTTTAACTTGCTCAGGAGGTGTATATGTTCTAATATTTCTTTTACGAACCACAGTTGAAGTTTTGGCATGATCCTTTATCCCAACAGGGAAAGGTGGTTTCTCAACATAAGAAGTAGGAACAATAGGATCATTATAAGTGGTAGTCTTTTCTTCAACTTTAATAGGTGCAGCCACTTTTACTTCTATGGGAGGATGATATTTAAACCACTTCTCCTTGGGGAGATCAACATAAGTAGCAAAAAGATTCACAGAAAGAAGCTACTATCTCAGAGTCAAGTCCATATTTAGTGCTAAATTTACGGAAAACATCGGTATCCATAAAAGATTTAACACAATCAAACTTAGGTGTCATACCTGAATCCTTACCTTCATCGAGGTCCCAATCTTCAGAGTTGCATTTAATTCTTTCCAATAAATCCCATTTGAATTCAATAGTCTTCGTCATAAAAGAGCCAGCACAAGAAGTATCGAGCATGGTGCGATTGTTATCAGAAAGCCGAGCATATAAATTTTGAATAATCATCTCTCTTGAGAGCTCATGATTGGGGCATGAATATAACATTGATTTAAGCCTCCCCAAGCTTGAGTGATGCTTTCTCCTTCGCGAGGCCAAAAATTATATATATAATTGCGATCACGATGAACAAGATGCATAGGATAAAACTTCTGATGAATTCCAATTTCAATCGTTTGTAGTTTCATGACCCCGTATCATCACATTGCCTATACCATGTCAATGCATATTCCTTCAAAGATAAAGGGAAGACCTTCTTCTTAATAACATCTCCGGGTACACCTGCAAGCTTAAATAATTCACAAACTTCATCCACATATATTAGGTGCTTATCAGGATGCGTTGTTCCGTCTCCTGCAAAAGGATTAGCTAGCAGTTTTTCTATCATACCCGAAGGAATTTCAAAGCAGAAATTTTCATTTTCAGTAGGTTCAGTAGGTTGAGGAGCAACTCTTTGCTCTACTGGTCGGGGTGAAGATACCCCGAACAAGCTCCTCAGAGTATTACTTTCCATAGTAACAAGTGACAGTAAATTTCAGCACACTATATAAATTTTCCTTACCAAATTCCACCTACCAAAGGCGCTTCACTCCCCGGCAATGACGCCAGAAAAGAGTCTTGATGACCCACAAGTATAGGGGATCTATCGTAGTCCTTTCGATAAGTAAGAGTGTCGAACCCAACGAGGAGCAGAAGGAAATGATAAGCGGTTTCCAGCAAGGTATTCTCTACAAGTACTGAAATAAGTGGTAACAGATAGTTTTGTGATAGGATAATTTGTAACGAGCAACAAGTAACAAAAGTAAATAAGGTGCAGCAAGGTGTCCCAATCCTTTTTGTAGCAAAGGACAAGCCTGGACAAACTCTTATATAGAGAAAAGCGCTCCCGAGGACACATGGGAATATCGTCAAGCTAGTTTTCATCACGTTCATATGATTCGCGTTTGGTACTTTGATAATTTGGTATGTGGGTGGACCGGTGCTTGGGTATTGTCCTTACTTGGACAAGCATCCCAATTATGATTAAACTCTATTGCAAGCATCCGCAACTACAACAAAAGTATTAAGGTAAACCTAACCATAGCATGAAACATATGGATCCAAATCAGCCCCTTACAAAGCAACGCATAAACTAGGGTTTAAGCTTCTGTCACTCTAGCAACCCATCATCTAGTTATTACTTCCCAATGCCTTCCTCTAGGCCCAAATAATGGTGAAGTGTTATGTAGTCGACGTTCACATAACACCACTAGAGGAGAGACAACATACATCTCATCAAAATATCAAACGAATACCAAATTCACATGACTACTAATAGCAAGACTTCTCCCATGTCCTCAGGAACAAACGTAACTACTCACAAATCATAATCATGTTCATAATCAGAGGGGTATTAATATGCATATAGGATCTGAACATATGATCTTCCACCAAATAAACCAACTAGCATCAACTACAAGGAGTAATTAACACTACTAGCAACCCAGGAGGCCCACGACGTAGGGGGGCGCACCCAGGGGGTAGGGCGCGCCCCCACCCTCGTAGGCAGGGTGTGGCCCCCCTGGTGAACTTCTTGCGCTCAGTATTTTTTATATATTCTGAAAATGTCTTCCGTGAAGTTTCAAGACTTTGGGAGCTGTGCAGAATAGGTCTCTAATATTTGCTCCTTTTCCAGCCCAGAATCCCAGCTGTCGGCATTCTCCCTCTTTATGTAAACCTTGTAAAATAAGAGAGAATAGGCATAAGTATTGTGACATAATGTGTAATAACAGCCCATAATGCAATAAACATCGATATAAAAGCATGATGCAAAATGGACGTATCACTCAGTATCTGCTACTGTCGCTGCAGCCCCCGTTAATGGTGCGATTTAGGTGCCTCAATCGAGGAATGCTATCGATCACCCCGGCAATCAAGATCCCAGTATTATTCCCCCACCTAACAATTCTGCTGCTACAGAGCCTCATCCTGCCCGTTCCACCTCTCTTCCACCTTCGCGCCGCTAATAGTCAGCAGACTACTGCAATCTTCAAAGCAGGAGGGTGAGCTTGTTCCGCGCGCCATGGCCAACTTCCCGTTCGATCCGGCGCTGTTTCTTCCACCGCATCATCAAGCAATCCAAGTGGAGGGGCGACCTGCAAGAGTGAGGGTAATCTCTGACCCTGCTCTGCCGCGACATGAGGACTGGGGTATAGTCACCATTCTTCCTATGCCCAACCAGCAAGTCCATTTCCCTAATGTGAGGCAGATCATCGGTGAGTTTCTTACTCAAGTCAAGCACCTAGGGTTTCAAGAGATTTGCCAGTGCCCCTTCGGTCAAGCTTATGTCAGATTAAGATCGCCTTTTGATCGTGATGCTTTGGTTTTGCAAAGCCCTCATGTGCATGGTGATGTTCATATTATCTTTCAGAGGCATAACCAGGGCCTTAACTGGAGAAATCTAGAGCTAAATAGGGATATTTGGGCTTTGTTGGTTGGTTTCCCATTTGATAAGAGAGAGATGCATGAACTTGCTAATTCTGTTTGAAGTTTTGGTAAGATGTTGCTCTGGGACAGGGCAAGGAGCACACAAGCAGCTTTGATGGTTAAAATTAGAGTTGAAAATATGAGAGATGTTCCTGTCAGTATTGTTGTTGGTGAATCTAATGATCCTAATGCAGAATCTTGGACTGTACCTGTTGTCATCATCTAGCGGGAGCCATTGGGTGGAGGGCCACCAGATGAAGATCCAGTGCCTGTGGATGGAAACCCTCACCCTCGGCCAGCTAACAATTTTTCCATCCTAACCAGCTCAATCATTTCATTAGGCCTATTCAGCAACACCAGGCTCAAGATGTTATGGGAGGTGATCAGCAGAACTTTCACCATCAAGCTATGCAGCATGACGCAGCAGGATGCAGAACAAGAGGAAGATGATGAGGAGCTTCCTGGCTGGGGACATTACGCAATGCCAGCAGAAGATGATGATCTCATTGACCAGGAGCTGGAAGAGGGAGAATTCATGGAGCTTGCTGATCTGTTCCAGCCTTTGGATGAGCAGCAGCCAATTAACCTTCCTGATATGGACATGCATAGTGATTTGACCCTCTCTGTGGGGTCCAATGGGGGGAAATTGACATGCTTACAGCCAATGCACAACCAAATATGAGGGAAATGAACTTTTGAACTTGTTGGGCCAGGCCCAAGTTGTCATTCCAGACCTCAATTTGGCCCTAGGGCCCATGTCAGATCTGCCACAGGAATTTATTCAGCCTCATGCTTAGCCTGCTTTTGCTCAGCCTGCCTTGGCTGCTCCACTGATTTTATAAACCTGTTGCCTCCTATGGGGCCAAATGTCAGATTTGGTCTTGATCTCAACCAAGTATTGCCTCAGTCACCTTCTGTTGCTCTTAACAACCAAGCCCAGGTAAATTCTCCTATGATTGGTAATGAGCTGGTAGTAGACATGAATTTGGTGGAAGAAGATGGCTCTCTTTTCAACCTAAATCTTGCTGAAAGGGAGGACCCTGTTATTCAGTTAGCTTCACCTGCTGAATACCTGGCAGCCATGAACAGAGAAGATGACCAGAGCTCATATGTTGATGAGGGAATTGAAATCCTGGAATGTTCTTCAGATGCTTCTTCCAAACCAGCTTCTGCCTCTGAAAGTATTAATGTCACTTGCACTTCATCCTCAAATTCTTCAGAACCCCCAGGCTTTAATATCAAGGGAAGATATTTATCTAATTATGTCCCTGATGGCTCTAATGCAGATTCTGATAATCAGGGATTGGCTTGTTACTTTGCTTGGGAGCAGCATTTCTCTGTTAGCACTGAAGGCACCACACCAGTCCAGGTACCATTTGATTGGGTGGATTGCATTTGCTCTGCTTTATTGACCCCTGATAAATTTGATTGGGCAAAGGTGTCCTTGCAATCTCCTATGTGGCATATTATCTGTGAAGGGTTTCAACAGTCTCAGCAACTTGTTTTCTTCATTCCTTCTTATTGCCCTGTAACTATGGCTCATACATGCTCTCAATTGCAGGATCTTGGTTTGGAGGAGGTCCAACCTCTACCTGCTGCTGAAGATGCTAGTTTCTGCAGTCCTGCTGCTGCAAAAGGAAAAAGGAAAGACAGAGTGCCAGTAGTGGAATCTGAGGTAAGAAGAAGTGAAAGATTGCGGCATTTAAATAAGGGCTATAGAAAGAAAACTTGCCATGATAGTAATTGTATGGCCTACTCTGCTAAACCTCCTGTCTGCAACTCTAAAGTAATTAAGAATCTAAATTCATCTTACTGCAAGGTGGACCCAAAAGTCTGCACCAAAGAGAACCTCCTGCAGAAGAAAGTCAAGAGAGGAGGAAAGCCACCAGCATGGAAGGACTGAAGATTCTGGGTACAAGGAGGGAGGACCTAGTAGAAGGTGGAATTTTGGGAATGTTTAATACTTTGTGTAAACGACACGTGCTTCTGATCACTTTTGTAATGAGACCTCTCTCTGCCTTACTGGCATTTCAAAGATGCTACTTGTTATGGGACTATAACGTGCAGAATGCCTGCTTTATATTAAGTGTTTGAGTGATGAACTTTCTCCTGGATCTGTGTCTACTTGATTTGCAATGAATAAATCCTGGAATATATTGAATTGGAATGTGAGAGTCATAAATTCAAGTGACAAGTGGCTAGCTCTTTCAAATAAAATTGATGAGGCTCAATGCTCAGTCATTTGTCTGCAAGAAACTAAGAGAGAAGTTTTTGATAGCTCTTATTTAAGGAAGTTTTGCCCTAAGAGAATAAACAAATTTGACTATCTGCCTTCTGTGGGAGCTTCTTGGGGTTTGCTTGTGGCATGGAATGATAATATGTTTCAAGGGGAGTGTCTATTTAAAAATGATTTCTCCATCTCCATTAGATTTATTTCAGTCCACACAGGGGATTCTTGGATCCTAACAAACATATATGGGCCTTGTGATAATGAAGGAAGACACAACTTTCTGGCTTGGTTTAGAAACATTCAGATGCCTCTTGAAACTGATTGGATCATCATAGGAGACTTCAACTATATTAGATATCCCTCAAACAGGAATGTAGGAGTTGGAGACATTAGCAATATGATGGATTTCAATGCTGCAATCAGTCAACTAGCCTTAGTTGAAATTCCTTTGAAAGGTAGAAGTTTTAGTTGGAGCAATATGCAGCAAGCTCCTCTGGTGGAAAAGATTGACCGGGTGTTCATCTCTGAAAATTGGTCTTCAAATTATCCCAATACAATGGCTATTCCTCTGGCAAAACCTGTTTCCGATCATTGTCCATTTGTCATAAGAATTGGTACCAGCATCCCTAGAGCCCAAGTCTTTAGGTTTGAAAACTTCTGGCTTCAACATCATGATTTTCAAGAGGTAGTGCAATCTAACTGGTAGCAAGCCATTTTGGCAAGTGATGGTGCTAAGCTCATCACTGCAAAATTTAAGAGGCTCAGGAAGGGTCTGAAAATTTGCAGTAAATGCATCTCAAACTTAGCTAGCAGCATTAAGGCCACCAATAATGTCATCTTGATGTGGGGTCTTTTTGAGGAATACAGAGTGCTCATAGATATGGAACATAATGGCAGGGAAATGCTAAAAGAACATTTGTTAAATTGTTGTCTTTTCAGAGGATTTATTGGAGACAAAGAGCAACAATTTGATTGGTTAAATTTGGAGATGAAAACTCTAAATTCTTTCAGGCAAAGGCAACCATTAAATACATGCACAACTACATACAGTCTTTATACAATGATCAAGGAATTGAGCTGTCAGATCATCATGCAAAAGCAGCAATTCTTTGGGCTTCATTTAAAGAGAGACTCGGCCAGACTGGTGAGATTTCAGATCCTTTAAATTTGATCAACCTCATTAACAGAGTAGAGGAATTGCAGGATCTAGATGCCCCCTTCACAAAGCAAGAAATTGGCTCTGTTATAAAGAACCTCCTTTCTGATAAAGCACCAGGGCTAGATGGATTCAATGGAGATTTTATTAAAGCTTGTTGGAACATCATTCCTGAATATTTTTACAAGTTAATAGATGATTTCTACCATGGGAAGATCTCTCTTCAGAGTATTAATGCCTCTTTCATCACTTTAATTCCAAAGAAGGACAATCCAGTTACAGCCAATGACTTCAGACCAATTTCTCTACTCAATTGCACAATCAAGATCATTACCAAACTGTTAGCCAATAGATTACATGATGTCATTCTAAAGATTGTGCACACCAATCAATATGGTTTCATCAAGAGCGGAACCATTCATGATTGTCTGGGGTGGGATTTTGAATATTTACATCAATGTCAGCAATCCAAACAGACTATTGTCTTCCTCAAATTGGACTTTGAGAAAGCTTTTGATCTGCTCAATCATAAAGCCATTCTTGCTATACTGAAAGCTAGAGGATTTGGAAAAAGATGGATAACTTGGATCTCAATGTTGCTGTCCTCGGGCACTTCCTCTGTCCTGTTCAATGGAGTGCCTGGGAAACTCTTCCACTGCAGACAAGGAGTCAGACAAGGGGATCCTCTTTCTCCTTTACCTTTTGTTCTAGCAGTTGATCTTCTTCAGTCAATGCTCAATGAAGCTATGCATCAACATCTGATCCATGCTCCTATTGTCAGCCAAGCTTACCCAGATTTTCCTATGATCCAATATGCTGATGATACAATCTTAGTGTTGCCTGCTGATGCCAGACAAGTTGCTCAAGTCAAAAACCTCATTTTGCATTATACTGCTTTTACTGGGCTCAAAGTCGGTTATGAGAAATCTTTCATGGTGCCAATTAATGTATCAGACTCTCACTTTGCTCAATATTATGGGATGCGAGCAAGGACACTTCCCCTTCACTTATTTAGGACTTCCACTTGGCACATCAAAACCAAAAATTGAAGATTATAGCCCAATGATGCAAAGAATTGAGAGAAGGCTTTCTGGTTGTTCTACCATGCTGTCATATGATGGAAGATTGTTGCTTATCAAATCGGTATTTGCAGCCCTACCAATCTTCTTTATGTGTACCTTGAAACTTCCCATAGGTGTTATTGAGCAAATCAACAAGTATTTGAGAAACTTTCTCTGGAGAAAATTTGGCATGGAAAATAGAGGGACAACACTCATTGCTTGGTCCAAGGTTTGTCTACCAAAAAAAAGGGGGCCTTGGTATTCTTGATATTGCTCTCCACAATAAGGCTCTCCTCATGAAAAACCTATTCAAGTTCCTTAACAAAGAAGATATACCTTGGATTAAGCTGACCTGGGAGAAATATTATCATACAGAAGCTCCAAAAGGAAAAGTTGAAGGTTCTTTCTGGTGGAAATCTCACGTATGTCTCCTAGAAAGGTTTAAGCAGATTAGCAGGTGCTCAATTGGAACTGGACAAACTATGCTTTTTTGGAAAGATAACTGGAATGATCATAACCTACAATCTACCCTTCCACATCTTCACTCCTTTGCAAGGAATGATGAGCAGTCTGTTCTAGATTTTTATGGAGAGCATGATTGGACTGAGCACTTTCACCTGCCTCTCTCTATTGAAGCTTATGAGGAATTTAATCAACTTCAAGCTATAGCACCCAGTCTACTTCCAAACAGAGAGGATAAATGGAGCATCATTGGGGCTGTTGGGAAGCCATCAACAATTCACATATATAATCTAATTTTAGAACAACAGGAAGAACATCCCTTTTTAGCATCATTTGGAACAGTTCAAGCAGACTCAAGCACAAAATCTTCTTTTGGCTAGTGGCTCATTGCAGAATGAACACTAGAGCACTCTTACTCAGAAAAGGCATGCAGCTAGATGACATTCATTGCCCTAACTGTAACCAACAGGCAGAAGAGACAACTATGCACTTATTATGGGACTGCAACTTTGCACAGGAATGTTGGAACTCCTTGATTCCAAATAGAAACAGAGGCACATCAGATTATGAGGATACCACCCTGGCCTTAAAACTCTTGCCAAAGCAGTTTGCAGTAGAGATCATCATTTTGGATTGTTGGAACATATGGATGCAGAGGAATGGTAAAGTTTTCAGAACAATTCCACTGTCGATTCAGTCTTGGCGATTTCACCTTAAGCAAGACTTAAAGCTCCCGAGACACAAGATCAGGCAAAAGTTTGAAGCTCGGTTCACTCAGTGGATAGATCATAATCTATAATCATGAGCTCCATTCCTAGAGCAGGCATTGGCTAGCTTCTTAGCCGAAGTTCATCCCTTTGCGGGTGTGTAATATTTTGTACTATATTTATTTTAATATATTTAACGTAGAACAATTGTTCTACAGTGTTGGGTCAATTTTTTTTGCATATCTCCAATATTGTAGATGTTGATAAATTTGTATATAAATTTGGTCAAACTTTATGTAGTTTGACTTAAGACAAATCTTAAGTGTGAAGCAAAAGGAAATGGAGGGAGTACAATTTTTGTTAAGGGGGAGTCATGAAATTTTGGGAAAACGGGCACTTTAGGTATGGAATAAATTTACGCCCAATAACTGAAGGAAAAATGTAGCACATCGTATTGCTATTATTTTTAGAAACATTCTATAACATTGTTTATGCCCAATAAAATTTTGTCCATCTTGGATTATCGTTGTCAAATTTATTGGTCTTTTTTCACTTTTCTTTGTCGTCTCAATTTTTCCCTTTTTTTTGCATTTATGCTAACATGTGTAAAGCCACTGCCATGTTACGAAACCAAGGACAACTCAATGACTAAACAACTTAATATAAGGAACGGGAGTTGTAATAAATGGTTTCCTTGGTTGAAAAGCACATTTTACCTAGTATTAGAGTTTACATCACAGTTGTGAATTAGTTTTGGTTCAATTGACCCTATGAACTCTAGGACTTCTTTCTTATTTGACCTTTTTACGTGTTTGACTCCGGTTTTACGCTAGACAACAGTGCCATGTCGTTTTTTTCTATGCATGTCATTTATTTCCTTCCTTTGTAGCTAGAAAAACTTGGAAAACTCAATTATACAAAAGAATAATATAAAATGCCCAGTAAAATGGAAATATTTCCAATGAAGAATCTGGTAAAAACATACAATTTTGAGAGTCTTTACGTTTTAGTTTCAAATTGCAATTTAGGGTTCAAAACTGAAAAGGTTACAGTAAATCCGGAATAATTCGGTGACCAATTGTCGTACAATTTGAGAGAAACGTGGTATTTTTTAGCTTAAAGAGAGAAAAGAGATGGCATGGTTGACACAACTGATTAGGATGAAACCGTAGTGAACCGGGTAAAAACCGGTCAATCGAAAAGGAAACTGGCATCCTGTCAAAACGGAAAAAGAGAAGAAAACATGTATTGTGAAGGATCTCTAGAAATTCCAGAGACGTAAATTGAATCAAAACAGAGAATGTAAAGCTAAATAAATAGCAATCCAAAGCAAGAAGACACGTGGAATACTTAAACATGTACTCCCTTCATTCACTATTATAAGATGTTCTAACTTTGTTTCTAAATCAAATGTATGTAGACACATTTTAGTGTGTTTGTTAATTCATTTCAGTCCGTATGTATTCCCTCCATTTGATAAATCTTGTCGTGATTTTAGCTCGAATTTTGAACTAAAACCACGACAAGAATTATGAATAAGTAGTTCAAATTAAAATATCCAAAACGTCTTGTTATACTAGTGAACGGAGGGACGTGATAGTAAAAAGGGCTTGCATGAATTTTTTTGGAAAATGGCTTGCACGAAAAAAGGCAGGGAGGGATTTTAGGAGCAATGACGTCCCAATTAAATTCAGGTCTCAAAGCTCCTGAAATTGCTAGCATGTCAAGAGGCAGGCAGGGAGACATGGCGCCTGCGAATCATACGCATCGGGCAGGGCAGGGAGAGTACCCGGAGCATATTTTCTTCAGCTGTTATACCAGTGTAGTGCGGTGGCTGGCTAACAACCATAGAGATGGGGCGTCCTTGTTGCAGGGACAGACAGACAGACACATAGTAGACATAGACAGCGGTAACAATCACAGAATTCACAGAATTCACAGCCAGGCAGCAGCGGCAGCAGCACTCTCCTCTCACTCACTCGCTCACCAAAAGCAGAAAAAGAAAGGAGAGATTAATAATTGTAATTGGTTAAAGGAGAGGCACACACCCCCACCTACACACCCAGCCCAGCACAGCACCGCATCGATCGTCCTCCTCCATTCGCATTGCATTTCCACCCACCACCAAACGCCCCCCCGTTCCATCCCTCCCAAGAACACCACCACCAAGCAAGATCCAAGCCCCAAGATCGGCCTGGCTTCCTCGGAGCAAGAGCAGCATTTGTAGAGATCGGTGGAGCTGCGGCGGTTGGATCAGGGAGAGGGAGGGAGCGGCGTCTGGCGTGCCGGTGGTGGAAGTGCAAGTGGTTGCGCTCGCTTGCGCAGGAGTGAGGGTCAAGTTCCCCCGGAGCTTTTCTTTCTCCTTTTCCCTTTTCACCACACCATCCACCTGAAACCCATCTCCATCTGAATCCCCCAACTCCATCCATCCATCCATCCATCCTCCATAGTACACGGGTAGAGAGATACAGAGAGGGATTGCAGTACAACCCAAGAAACCATGATGGTGGTGTGGCAGGGGCAGGAGCAGGAGGAGGATTGATCGGCGGTGCTGCTAGCAGTAGTAGTGGTCGTGGTGGACGCTGCTGTTACTCACCGGTCGCCATCCCCTCTTCCCTTTAATCCTTGCTTCACTCCTCCCCTCCCTCCCTCCCTCCCTTGTCTTATTGCCTTGTTGCAAGAGAAGAAAAGAAGCCCGGCCGCATTCCCAACAGCAGCACATCTTCTTCTCGGTTGGTGCGTCGCTTGTCGCGGTTGTGGTGGTGGTGGTTGTTGTATGATCGGTGGCAGCAGACGAGATGACAATGGAGCACGGCGAGGATTGCTGCGTCAAGGTGGCGGTCCACGCCCGCCCGCTCATCGGCGACGAGAAGCTGCAGGGCTGTAAGGACTGCGTCACCGTCGTCCCCGGCAAGCCACAGGTATGAACGAGCTTTCTTCACTCAATTTACTAGGCTTTTCCCTCTGTTTCGCTCAGTATGATGGAATGCTTGTGCTTGTGTTTGTGTTGTTTTCTCCCTCTCGTTCTTGTTTTTGGTTTCTTCATTCACTGGCGGCAGTGCATGTCTCAGTTCAGAGACAAGATAGATTGACTGCTGTTCAATCCAGTTCTGCCAGTACGATAAATTCTCTCGTGTTTTCTTAGCTCACAAAAAAAGAAAGAAAGAGAAACCACACGGCTGCGTTTTTTTATTCATTTTGTTCCATAAAATTCAGAGACCGGATTGACATTTTTGGCCGATGTTTGAGGGTTTCAGCACCAGATTTCGGCAAGAAATAAATAAAAGAAAAGGACTTCCCATCTCCTCTGTTTCTCTCTGTCCGGTTCAAGAACAGCCGAGCTCACAAGAAACCAACCGATCCACCCCAATTTCGGTCATCAAGAACATCTCGAATTCAGCGACGAGAATCTAGGTTGCTTGCTTGCTTCCCCGATTTAGCCCGCCGTGACAGAGATGGGCGTGCCCCCTTTTTCCCTCCTCCTTTTTCGCCATCCCCTGGAGAAAAGAAATTTCCCCTGTCGGCAGTGCCAGAGTTGTTCATATCACATTTCTGGTGCGGAGTTGCGTCCGATCCTGATGGCGTTGGTGCTCTTCTTTATCTGGGCAGGAATCCTGTCAGCGTCACGCACTTGCGCTCCCGGCTGTTTGTTGATCCGGTCCCTTTCAGCTCTCCCAATTCAATCCAAGCTTGTTTCCATTTCTTCTTCGAGAAAGGTTTTTTATCATTTGTTAACCTCCCCCAAATTCTGATGGATTGGGTTCCCCGTTCCACCCTGAGCCTCGGTGAGTGAGATCTGGCTTATCTTACTTTCACCTATGTGGTAGTAGTAATATTTTATTTTCTCCTGTGATTCATCTGCATGCATCTCCAGCTGTCAGCGGCACATTCTTCCTCATCTTTCTTGGCTTTCCCACCAATCTCACCTTGATCTCTCTCTATCTCTCTCTCTCTCTCTTTGTGTGTGTGTGTATGTGTGTGTGTGTGTGTGTGTGTGTGTGTGTGTGTGTGTGTGATGATTTCTTTTTTGGTGAGGCAATTTTCGGGTCAAGAATCAAGATGGGTAGATGGAAAGTGACTTTCTTTCCGCCCAACTCTTTATTACTAGCGTTAGCAAGGCAATGATGAGATGCTGTTGTGGTAGTAGTAACTCGGACCTTTTTCTGTTGCTGAATGAATGAATGATGGATGAATGCAGGTCCAGATCGGCACCCACTCCTTCACCTTCGACCACGTCTACGGCAGCTCCGGCACGCCGTCGACGGCCATGTTCGACGAGTGCGTGGCGCCGCTGGTGGAGGGCCTCTTCCAGGGCTACAACGCCACCGTGCTCGCCTACGGCCAGGTCAGTCGGTCAATCATTCATTTTTTTCCATCCATCCCAGTCCCATGTGCCATTCATTCAGAGCAAAGACCCACATGATATGGTGCCTGGACCACCACGTTGGGGGGTGGCAAAAAGCCAGCAGCACATCATGTGGCGCTGCCGGAGCTGCAAACCCTTTTCTCCCAGTCCAGCTCACCTGCTTCTGCCATTATGGGGCTTTCTTGCTTGCCCCCACAAGCAAAACCCCAAGCAAATGTCGACTGTTCCTTTGGCAATTTATTTACGGTGGAGTCGAAATGATAAAACCCCGCAAAAATGCTGGTCATTTCATTTCAGGTCTAACTGTTTTCAATTTTTTTTCTTTTTCTTTTCGCTAGACGGGCTCGGGGAAGACGTACACCATGGGGACGGCTTGCAAGGAGGGGACGCACGTCGGGATCATCCCGCGAGCCATGGCGGCATTGTTCGACAAGATCGAGAAGCTGAAAAATCAAGTGGACTTCCAGCTACGCGTTTCTTTCATCGAGGTAAACACATGGGAAGCAATGCTCGAACCTGATCAAATGCAGTTGCCTCTCTGAACTGACAGACAGTCCCCTAGAGAATTTATTTGAATAGGCTATAAACACTTGTCTTGGACAGATCCTGAAAGAAGAGGTGCGGGATTTGCTTGACCCTGCTACTGTTACTGCTGGCAAAGTTGAGAATGGCAATGGGCACACCGGGAAGTTGTCCGTGCCGGGGAAACCTCCGGTGCAGATTCGGGAGGGGTCAAACGGGGTCATAACCCTGTCGGGGTCGACCGAAGTGCATGTCACCACTCAGAAGGAAATGACCACATGCCTTGAACAAGGTTCGCTGAGCCGCGCCACTGGGAGCACCAACATGAACAACCAATCAAGGTTAGCAACATTGGCACAATCATCACTATCTTTTAAAAGATAAAGCCTTTTAATCACTCACCCATAACTGATTTGATGTGATGAAAAGAGAAAACAAGTAAACATCATTCAGATTAGACACGCGCAATCAGTGCTGGATACAGTTTCAGATTAGAGAATTATTCATGTTGTTTTAATCAACTTTATGCTTTTTTTTTTGTTTCGGCATGTAATAGTCGTTCCCATGCCATCTTCACAATCACATTGGAGCAGATGCGCAAAGCAGACCCCATCATGGCATCAGATGGAATGCCTATTGAAGAGATGAATGACGATTATCTATGTGCCAAGCTCCACTTGGTAGATCTTGCGGGGTCGGAACGGGCCAAGAGAACTGGTTCAGATGGCCTTCGGTTCAAGGAAGGTGTGTACTTCGCATGTTTTTCTGTTTTAGACGACCATTGATGCATGATCTCGTCCCCAAACTAAAGGTAATTTATGCCTTGTGTCACCAGGTGTTCACATCAACAGAGGACTTCTGGCCCTTGGCAACGTCATAAGTGCTCTTGGAGATGAGAAAAAGAGGAAAGAAGGTGCACATGTACCTTACCGGGACAGCAAACTCACTCGTCTTCTGCAGGTTATATTCTTCTCATGCAACTGAACAGATGTGGCCTTTAAGTGCCATTGATTTCATTGCTATGTTCTGTTAAATAGGATCAGGTCAACTGCTGCTTCAGCATCAGATGTGGTTTACTATATTATCTTTTGTCCTAATACTAACTACTTCTTATCCATTTCTGTTTTGTGAACAGGACTCACTCGGTGGAAACAGCAAGACTGTAATGATAGGTAACTCATTTTACTGGATACCACTTAATTTCTTATTCTTAATGTTTACAATAATAAGTGCCGATCTCCCACAATATCTAAAGTTCTGTAAGAGTTCCAGAATTGGCATATCAAGGTTCAAAATGTATCATCTCAAAATGTATGAATCCCATGATATGATTTAGTCATTTCATTTAATTTATTTCAAAGGAAAGACCAGTTCTTATATATGGTCGTTAAGCTTATATTTTACTAACTGGCCCGACTGAACTTACATTGAACTGACTTATGTCTATATTCTCTCCTGCAGCCTGTATTAGCCCAGCAGATATTAATGCTGAAGAAACACTGAACACATTGAAATACGCTAACCGGGCACGTAATATTCAGAACAAACCAATTGTGAGTTTGTCATCTTTAGCCTCCCTAGAAACATATCAGACATGTACCTACACTTTCTTTATTAAATTGATAAGCTTTTCTCCCTGATGGTTACTTGACTTTTTGCTATTTGCTTCCCTGATTTCCAGGTCAACAGGAATCCTATTGCTGATGAGATGAAAAGGATGCGCCAGCAACTCGAGTACTTGCAAGCAGAGCTAGTTTTAGCTCGCGGAGGAGGAGTAGGATCAGATGATGTTCAGGTAAATGTTTTACAATCTGTTTGCAATGTCATCAGCAAAATTTGGACTGTGGAACGCAGTCACTCGCACTAAGAATTGGAATAACAAGATATCAATTTTCAGGGTCTCAGGGAAAGGATCTCATGGCTTGAACACACAAATGAAGACCTTTGCCGGGAACTTTATGGCCTTCGCAACCATGTTCACAGTGATCCATGCGAACCTGAACTACATGTATGTCAATTATACTTCTTAAGCCTGTTTTTGGAAATTTGACATTTGTGAACAATGATATACTTGCACTTCCACTGCTCCTTTCACACTATATGTATGTTCTCACAAAGGGAAAACGAGAAACAACATAACATTATTATCTACTACTTTGTTTTCCATGTAGTTACACTTGAAATTTTATAGCTAGACCATATGTATCTCACTTGTTTTACTCTTTGTTTCAGAAAACTGTAAGTGGCTACACCAAAGGTGAAGGGCTCAAACGAAGCTTGCAAAGTACGGAGCCATTTGATGTCCTTATGACTGATTCTGTACGAGGTAATCTTAGAATCTTGTAGTTCTTTGGTTGCTTCTCAAACCATGACTAAATCTCGAATTTATCTTTGTTTTCTTGCTATGCTTGTATGGCACTAATTGTCCCTACCTGCAGAAGGCAACCCTAAAGATATTGACGATGAAGTAGCCAAAGAATGGGAACACACAATGCTGCAGGATAGCTTAGGCAAAGAGTTGAATGAATTAAACAAACAACTGGAGAAAAAGGAGGTATGCAACGCGGACACTGAAAACTATTTCACCATGTACATAAAATAACCGTTTAAAAATCAATAAAATGTATACGAGTTAATGTTCACGCACACATGAATATGCATTCACTTCCCCAACCCTTTGTTTTGTGGCCTTCTGTTCTATACTAGGATCAGCGGCAAAGCCAACCTTGTCCTTGTCTTGGTAAAGTTGATTTCAAAATGCATGATTCATGAGGTTGTGAAGGTCATTAATTGTGTGCCAATGATTACTATATTAACTTGAAAGAGCAACACATTATACATACATTATTCTGACCTGTTTCCTGAGTTAACTTTACTCTTGCATTCTGATTATGCTTGCCAATAACCTTACCACAAATTTGTCCCGAACATTTTGCAGTCTGAGATGAAAGGGTATGGACATGATACTGTTGCACTTAAGCAACACTTTGGAAAGAAACTTATGGAACTTGAAGAAGAGAAAAGAGCTGTACAGGTTTGTCATAAAATCTTCAAACTACTATACTCAGTCAAAAACAGTTGCATATCCACGAAAAATGCTAATCTTACAAGGAAATTTGAACACGTTTCAGAAAGAGAGGGACAGGTTGTTGGCTGAAGTTGAAAGCCTAAATGCAGATGGGCAGACACATAAGGTGCGAGATGCCCAACTGCAAAAACTTAAAACCTTTGAAGCACAGGTAAATGGTTCTTCTTAATGTGTTCTAGTAATTTTCACAATCTAGTACATGTTAGTCATAAAATACCGGACCTGCAGATTCTAGAACTCAAGAAAAAGCAGGAGAGCCAAGTTCAACTTCTGAAAGAAAAGCAGAAGAGTGATGAAGCTGCTAAGAAACTGCAAGAGGAAATCCATTTTATAAAGTCACAGAAGGTTGCCTTTCCTTTGTCAGCTTGTCTGTGATAACTGCATCATTTTCTACATCATTTCTATGTATTGTTAATAATACTTCATTCATATTAATGCAATCTTTTATGGTTTCAGGTTCAACTACAACACAAGATCAAACAAGAAGCAGAACAGTTCCGGCAATGGAAGGCTTCCCGTGAAAAAGAACTTTTGCAGGTATGGATAGTTCGTTGCATAGTTAGTGCAAATACTGCAGAATTACTGTGTGGCAGATTCTAGTTCAATCCAAATGTGGTCCATGTAACAATGATGGGCATTTTTATCATAGCTTACTTAGATATCCATGCTTCTCTTTGTTTGCAGGGGCACCCTAGCACATGAACAAAACGTATTTTCAGAAATGATTTACTTCTAATTCTATAATATGGCCTTTAAAAATGTTGAATAAGATTAAGTTAGATATTTAGACTTGGTATGCATGCAGTGTTTATGATGCTTCTGTTGTAATATTTTTTATAGATGGAATCGGATATTCCAGAGGTCATTTTGAGAAGCATGGTTTTCATTCTGTTTCCTATGTGCAGTTGCGGAAGGAGGGACGAAGAAATGAGTATGAACGCCACAAACTTCAAGCACTTACTCAGAGGCAAAAATTGGTAAGTTTGGCATGCTTGTTTTTGTTGATCCGGTGCTTACTGAGTAGTCATGTCCCTTCAAGACTGATAAATGCCAAAACCAACAAATACGATTAAGGACATAACTAGCAAAAGGCTCTTTATATACTCCCTCTAATCCATAATAAGTGTTGGAGTTTTGAACTGAGGTTGAACCTTAGTTCAAAGCTGCGACACTTATTTTGGATTGGAGGGAGTATTATATATCAGTTGAATAACAATACGGCACTTTTTGTACTATAGGTTCTTCAAAGGAAGACTGAAGAAGCTGCCATGGCTACCAAAAGGCTGAAAGAGATACTTGAAGCTCGGAAATCTTCAGGGCGTGATAATTCAGGTACCTCTCTCAGTCTCTCTGCATCATGACATTATTATTTGCAGCATAATTAATACTTCCTATCTAACAACACTCCATTGTTCTTCTTTCCTCCAAAAATAGCTGGCATGAATGGCACTTCTCCTGGCTCTCATGTAAGATTTATTCATACTTGCCCTATAAATTCCGATGTTTATTTCGCACATACCCCTCAACATATTCTTTTGTAAAACAGATGAGTGAGAAATCGTTGCAAAAGTGGCTAGATCAAGAGTTAGAAGTCATGGTTCATGTCCACGAAGTCCGAAACGAATACGAAAAACAGTCTCAATTGTATGTGTTGTGTGGTTCATTTTTGCTACTCAATTGTTTATTGCAGATACAGTTTACATTTTTTGCATAATTTATGACTTTCAAAATAATATGGTTTTAAAGGCGTGCTTTACTTGGCGAGGAGCTTGCCATTTTGAAGAAAGAAGATGCTAGTCCGCCAAGAGGGAAGAATGGAAACTCAAGGTAATTGTTCTCTCCTTGTTTTCTTATGTACTCAAGGTATCTTTCCATCACATATCTATTTATTATCACAGTAGTTTTAGCCCATATAAAATAAGTTTCCTGTTACTGTGTCCAGATCTACAATCCAATTTCCTGTAAATACGATTGAACATATTTAGTTCGCAATTTCCCATACTGTATTCAGGACTTCTAAATGGCCATGCATGTCTTGACTGCAACTCTTTTTCGCAGGACAAATACCTTGTCACCAAATGCCCGACAAGCTAGGATAGCATCACTTGAGAGCATGGTCACAATCTCTTCAAATACTCTTGTCGCGATGGCTTCTCAACTTTCAGAGGCTGAGGAAAGAGAGCGTACTTTCTCGGGGCGTGGTCGTTGGAATCAGTTGCGGTCAATGGGAGAAGCAAAGAGTTTGCTGCAGTACATCTTTAGTGTTGCTGCGGATGCAAGGTTATTATGGCATCTTCATGGTTTCATACTATGGCATCAACTTCTGTGAAGGAAACAAAATATCATCCATCATCCATACTGCTTAGACTTCATCATTTGTAGACCCTGAAACTAAAAACACCCTTCTTTTCTAAGAGATAGCTGATAGTAAACCCAAACTTAAAATTTTGGTTTATCATTTTCTTTCAAGAGTTACAATATGTCATGGATGAATGAAACGGAGACACTTAGCCTTTTTGTGATTTTTTTTCCTTCTGAAAGTTCGATTCTTTCGAAGCCAACTTCATTAATATATTATCTTGAAACAAAGAGTGATATTCTCTTTGTTGCTGAAAACAGATGTGAAGTAAGGGAAAAAGAAATTGAGATCAAGGAAATGAAGGAGCAAATGACGGAAATGAAGGAGCAAATGACGGAGCTTGTGGGCATCCTTCGACACAGTGAATCACGCAGGAGGGAACTTGAAAAGCAGAGCAAGCAGAAAGAGCAGACAGCTCCCATGGCTACTACTCCTCCGGTGCGATTTCTCACAGCTTGCAACCATATGAATCCTTCAAACCATACATTTGATCTATGAACAGCATGGATAAACATCTACTCCCTTTTCTCCCAAATATATATAATTTTTAGATTCTATTTCTATGATAGTCCAACATTTTCAGATATTTACCACCAATACAGAGAGAATTGTCGACATTAACAACAACAACAAATTGATACTAGTAGGACCATAATGGAATATACTTTAATAATATACAATCATCTATTTTAAAAGAAGCATGTTTTCAAATAATTCGTTTGGTAATGTGTCCAAGACGATCTACATTTAGGGTCAGACTGACTATAACACAGCTTAGAGTTTTCATGAAAAAAAAACAATTGCTACAAGACATGGGACCTGATTTTGATCATGGACATTCGACATATAGCGTGCAATTTTTAATGAATTTCCATAAACCTTGTAGGGAAGTGTAAATGGCTCCGCGAAGCACACTGCGGATGACTCCAACACACCACTATCCCCGGTTGCAGTTCCTGCACAGAAGCAGCTGAAGTACTCTGCTGGAATTGTAAATAGCCCCAGCAAAGGTGTAGCTGCATCGAACAAACAACTCAAGGTTTTACATCTCACAGCCTGATAGCTCCTTTTGCCTTGCCATGTCTCTCTGTCTCATATACATTTCTGGTTGATGATCTTCAATGCAGATGGTTCCTATCGCGCAGTTGCCTGTCGGCAAGAAGGTTTCGATATCAGGACAATCAGGAAAACTGTGGAGATGGAAAAGGAGCCACCACCAGTGGCTACTGCAGTTCAAGTGGAAGTGGCAGAAGCCCTGGAAACTGTCCGAGATGATCCGCCACAGCGATGAAACGATCACGAGGGCCAGGCCCAGACCCCAGCTACTTATCACTCATAAACCTCAGAAAGTGATGTGAAACGGGCTTCTCTTTTTTCTCCGGCTTCACATTGACTGACACGGTTGGTTCACGGACCTACACAGCTAACAATGCAGCTAAAGGCTTGATGGGATCTCCTTCGTGCTTCGTTTTTACCTAGCCACGGGATCGACAAGTATATGTTCTTCATAGGGTGACTTGTCTTTGGGTGTAAATTTCCTGTGCCTATAAAGTGAGATGTGAATGTAGAGGTGGTGGAGTTAGTGAGTGAGTGAGTGGCCACCATTCTTCCTGGAAGAAGTGAGCGCGAGGTTTCATGTTTCAGCCGTCCTTGGTCTGACTGGAGAGATGCCAACGGTTGGTGTGTTCTTCTACATAAAGATTTGCAAGAAGGATGGTGGAAGTTGGATGCCTTGTGCTTGTTTCCTTTATAGTATTATTTTCTGTATGTTGGTACTGAAAGTGGCAAGTCGAATGACTCTGGTTTGGTTTGTTAGGAATTATATATTGGTCTGACACAGCAACTTGTGCCCCTGTATTTGTCACCTCTTGCGTTGTGCCGTGCATCGGCGATGTTACGAGTTATTGCAGGTTACATTCAACCAAACCTTTACTACTAAAAATGATAGGAATAAGCGAGGATATACTGCAACTTCGCTTATTGCTCAGTCAACGTACATCAGAGAACACACAGAGAAGGAAAACTAGTTGCAGAAAGGGAACAAGAAAAACAGATATTGCTCTAAACTTCTAAAGTAAAATGGCTGCGTGCTTCAAATCCTTGTATGTGCCACTGCAAAAAGGAAACTGAAACCGTCTACTGCAACTCGTTATGTCAACGCGTGCGTCTGAGTCCAGCATGTCAATGACACAAGGCGAGTTTACAGAACTTTACGGCGGAATACTGGGATTTATATGATCCCATCAAGGAGTTAAGGCAGTGGTTAAATATCAAAGTAGGATGGGAAAAGTACTCGACGGAGAGCAATTTGCAATAGCATTCTGTACTTGATGCTTTGCAGCGTCTTGAAGACATCATTCCGTCGTAGTCTAGGTGGTTAGGATACTCTGCTCTCACCCGAGAGACCCGGGTTCAAGTCCCGGCGACGGAATTATTTTTAATACTACTATAAACCATAGTTTTTAAGGCGGTAAGGCGACCTAAGGCGCTGGGGGGCGCCTTATCGCCTAAGCGTCCAAGGCGGGACGCCTTAAAAACAATGCTATAAACTCACTCCAAGTAAGAGATCAATCAATAATATTTCAAACATCTTTTTCGTATCAAAATATTCATAGTAATGACAGTCGAAGCTAGGACATTTTAGTTCTTGACTGGCAGCATCGATGCTGTTCTTAAATGCAAATAGCGCTGGTCAAACTATATGTGCTGTGTTAACTTAGTGCTTACTCCTATATATAGTACACTTAAATTACTAATACAGCATTGCCAATACTTCAGACGACCTGAACACCCACCCAGCAAAGTCAGCTATGTGCCTGCCTGTCATAACAATTAACAAGAGCAGCATAAGGTAAGCATTTATTTAGATAAAAAGAACAGCTATAGCACCGAAAACAAAATTTCATAAATTGGATAAAAAGTTTGTATACACTAATGGAAGTCGGTTAACTCTTAAAAAAATCATATCATCCAGTCAAAAAGGTTTATTTATGTTCATACAAGAGTTTTATAGGCTTGGTGCAAACAAAACTGACGACCTCCATTTTTTTACGGTAGTGTTGTGCACGTGTAGGTGTGTCTGGTTTACAATGTGTGCAGTCTTGCGTTCACCGTTCAAACTAGACCACACTTTTGTGTTCACAACCAAGGAAACCGTAAGTTCTACAGTAAGCATGTAGCAAGCTGCTTACAGCGATAAGCAGACAGTAGGTCCATCCTGCAAAACTGATATCCTTCAGTCACGAGGTTTATATTCACAGATGAGTTCTTGGTACAAACAAAACTGATGACCTCCATTCTTTTAGGGTACTATCGTACACGTCTTGATGTATCTGGCTTACAATGTGTTTAGTCTTGCGTTCACCGTTCAAACTATATCACACTTCTGCATTTTCGACTAAGGAAATCGTAAACTCTACAGCAAGCATTTACCATTGAATCCAAAACGCGCAAGTATGGCAAGAGATACGAAGTTACTCACTCGTAGCAATTAGGCTATGAGCATCAAATTAAAGTCAACAAAAAGGAGATCAGAAACATCACCAGTTAAGTGGGGCTTCATTTCACATTCCATCCACTCAGCCGCTTCCTGGGATTGGAGCATGCGTCGCCTGTCATCGACTGGCGAGGTATTCTTCATAGTCCGAATCACTCTCAGATTCGCTAATCCATCCATAGCAGGGACGCCTTGCTCTACTAGTTCCTGTAGCTGCAGGATGTGCCATTGTAGCCTCAGGAGCAGGCGGGTCGATGGGCATAGGGTCTGCTCCCTCAACTGATAACTCAGCCCCAGGTGGCATCTCATTGTGCATGTCCACAATTGGCATGTCACTTGCTGTTGGTGCCTCAGAGATTGCTGCTTCCTTTTGCTGCATTACACACCAACCAAGACCAGTTAAGAATTGCACCCAAAGCCTCAGTTTAGAGCTAAACATGAAATTATATCACAACAGCTGAACTAAAGTTTGGTACAACAGGGAACACACTTTTGTCAACCCAGAATGCATATACAAATATACTCCATGGTGAAGCATATTTGGCTACCCAACAATTCATCTGACACTGAAGCACGACTCCAGTTCTAACTCAAAGACATCCAAACAACTTATATTCAAGAGATTCAATTCCAATTGCCTAATTATGGGCTCAATTCCATGAACCAGACAGGGTTAAAAAGGGAATTCTATTGCTTCATGATAGAACACAACTTAAAATGCACGACCCAGTTCACCAGCCAACTGTAACAGCATAAATGTAGAAATCAAACAAATAATTCGTTTTCCTCTGGCTTTTTATGTATAACTAAGCTTGTATGTCAAGAACGCACCGAAATGTAAAAGGTAATTACCAGAAAACAAGGAAATTATGAGAGAACGTATGGACAATCAAGGGTGAAGAAATCAACAGCAAGAAAAAATGCATCAATCATGGAAATAAATGAACCCTACTAGATTCCATTTTCGCCTACTCAACTTCCGTATACCATGTTATTCTAACACTAGAGAGCTTTTTCGTGAATAATACATAACTACAGCTAACCTAACTAAAACAGCAAGCAATGGGCAAAGAACGTGTTAGTTTGTAAACACTTGGACCAAAACCTGAAGCCTAAGGGCATCTCTAGCAGATCCCTCAAAAGTTATATGTGAGAGAGCAATTTCTGTTTTGAGGGTGCTATCTAGCAGATCCCTCAAACCTTTACTTCCTCAAAAAATTGACTTTGTATCCCTTAAAAGTTTCCCCAATTGCCTATTTTTAGTCCAGAGAAGCCACTTCTCAGGATAAGAGCATCTCTGACTGATCCCCTATAATTTAGGGGAAACGCCCGAGTATATTTGGAGTATATTATAAGGAGTTAGAGGGTGGCCGTTTCTAACTGATCCTCTATATTTAAGTCCCTACAAAAATTCTGCTCAATTCTTTTAGCCTTGTAACATACATTTCAAACAATTGCATACTATTTCATCAATCATCTAAGGATCTGCTAGATTTAGAAAAGTTTAATCCCTTAAAAATTATAAGGAAATGAGATAAGAGATACATTTTGGACTTTTAGGATAGGGAATCTGCTAGAGATGCCCTAACATACAATAGAGTAGCCTTCATAACTTAGTGTGCTGCTACTTATGGAAAGAAATTAACGAATGAATTGTATGGATAAAAAAGAAGTTGCATCAACGAGCTATAATGATTAACTACTGGAGAACAAACTTATATCTTTGTTATGAAATGAAATGCATCCCTCCAATTTTCTTTAAACCGTGAAAAGGAATTCCCAATTTCCAATGCATTGGGAAACTGTGTACATGTTGTCACTTGGAATACATTAAAAGTGCAGATCAGTCGACCCAAAAAGTAAGGTCGGGAACATGAAGATTATTTGTGTTTCTTTTAGAGAAAGAGGCAAATCAAATTGATGGATGAAACATGAAAAATAAGCAGGAACAAGAATCACACGTGTGAGATAGGCGCAAGAAGTGCAATTGAGAAGGGAGCTCACTTTAGGCTCCTGCTGCTGCTCTTCCTGCTCCTGCTTCTCAAATAGTGCGTCCTGCACGACCCGGTAGTCATCTTCCTTCAGGAACGACGAAGCATCCTCACCATAGACCTGATTAGATTAGACCACCAAATCATGACCTTGGAACCACAAGGAAGAATCTCACGAACTAGTGTCGATCGACCAACTCCTCAATCAGTCGAGGAAACCGCGGTAATAGAGAAAGGGAAGAAGCAACATCGATGCTCCCAGCAGAATGCCGATCTCTGGGACAGTCCTCGAGGTTATTGAACCCAACATAACACTGGGATTCGGGTACGACAGAGAGGCGGAAAAGGGCGAAGGAAGGGAACCTCGATGAGTTGCCCGACGGTGCTGCGGATGTCGGCCTCGGCGTAGCCCATCCGTCCGAAGTGGTCGATGGCCCCGCGCATCAGGCGGTCCGCCTGCGTCGGCGGCCCGCGCCCGCGCCCGCGCCGCCCCGACATTGCTGGGCTTTTCCTCTTCTTCTCTTTGTGAACTTGGGGTTTTCCTCTCGTTGGCTGTAGAGTAAAGAATGGGGAATGGCTCGCAGGGCTTTTGCGTGAGGTTGTGTCAGCAAAGCTTTGCCCACGCACCGTTTCTGAACCGTTGGATCTGTAGAGGAAGGTTAGGATCCATCCCCGGTGTCTAATTTCTTGTGTGAAATGAAATCACCCTGAAATCAGAAGATTTAGGCCAGATTTGAAATGTGGTAATTGGAAAAGTGTAGAAATACAAAAAAATATATGCTATGACTTGCTGAATTCACATGAAACAAAACCACGGAATTATTGAGAATAAACCCCTTTTTCCAAGGGAGGGTCTTGGGCTGGGGCTACTCCAGCCCAATTACTATCTTCATGTTTTTGTTTGTCATGAAAGGATTTATGATTTTTAAGGGATATTCAAATTATGAATCATTTTCATCGTTGATGTATCATCAAAACTATGTCTTATTGGAATATATTTAAGAGATGTTCTTTATACTATATTATTGCTCTTTCGCTAGATGTGGAGTATCAGTTATTAACGGGAAGAGATACGATGGAATTGCCACACCAATTGGGGCGTTGGGCTCATGTATATTTATAGCACATGTGCATGTTGTCTTGCAAGGCAATAATACAATCAGTCATGCCAACCAAATATTGACAGGATCGATTGAAAAGATTGACTAAGCCGACAGGCAAAATGTATGCGAAATAAATCGGTAGGGTGGCGATCTATGCGAGAGGGAAAATCAAAGGAGTTCGTTCGATGAGGATCATTCGACTCGGGGGTCGTCTGTATCTGTCTCTAAATTTACACACTTCACTCATGAACTTCTTCCGTTTCCGATATAAATTTATAGGAGGCATTAGTTCCTTGAGATATATTGACATTAATTATCAAAATTCATCAAAAGAGTTAGATGAACTTTCACCCTACACTTCCGCACTACCACTAGTGCAGAAAAGCCTACTAGCGGCATTAGGAAAGCATCGTTAGTGGCGCGGATGGGGAACGCTGCTAGTATCACCCCGCTGATAATACTTAGTAGTGGCCAACATGATATTGGTGGTGTCGGCTACCAACATCAGTGACAACTTCGGTACCTATGGTGTTGGTCGGCCAATGCTACATGTACTTATAGTATTTGTGGCGTACACTTACCTTCAACGGTACTATAAAGCATGACAGAATAAAAATGCATTGCATATGAAATCACATTATTTTACATAATTGCATTGCATATGAAGTCATATTGCATTATAAAATTGGATTGCATATAAAAATCACATTACATTATATAATCAAGTGCATTGGCGCCGGTTGTGTCAGATCGAGGGTTCCAGCAAATCCTGGAGGTTCGAACACTTGGGTGCGCACGAAGATCTCTCTCTCTCTCACTCACTCACTCTCGTGATGATCTCTAGGCCTAGCTCGCTGAACCCAAGGAACAAAAGACACGAGAGTTTATACTGGTTCGGGCCACCGTTGTGGTGTAATACCCTACTCCAGTGTGATGTGGTGGATTGCCCTGTAGGCTGAGGATGAAATAGTACAAGGGAAGAACAGCCTCCTGAGGAGAAGTGCTCTTTAGCTCGGTGAGCTTGTGTGTGTGAGGATGGTCTGAATGATCCGTCCCTTACTAAGGTGGTGGCTAGTCCTATTTATAGAGGCCCTGGTTCTCTTCTCAAATGTTTAGGCGGGAAGGGGTCCCACAATGGCCAATTTTGAAGGGAGACAACCAGTACAAGTTATCCTGATAAAAGGTGGTCTTCGCCTGCCAAAGGCTCTGGTGGTGACGCCGCCGTGGGCTCCGCGGTGACCTCCGTCCTGCCATCCTGCTGGTCTTGGTCTTATTGCACCGATATGGAAACCTTCGCCTGATGCCTCGGGACTCCTCGCCTGCGCTTCCCTCTTTAGCATCAAAGAGGAAACTGGCATCCTGCACCCGCTGGCGCCCGCCTGACCTTGGTCGTCATGGCTCACGTCACGCGGACCTCCCGAGGTGCACCTTGCATAGATATCTCCGCTCCTCAGGAGCCAGCCTAGGGAGGTCGTCCCGGAGGAGGTCTTGGTGTCGTCCGCCTCGCGAGGCTCAGCCCCTCGCGAGGGTCTTGAGTGGTTGCTGGTGAAGATGGGTCGTACCAGGCCGCTGGATGAGCCACGCCCTGGGCCGCAGGCAGGCAAGTCTAGGTACCCCCGTTCCCAAGACGCTGACAGTACCCCCGTTCAAGACCCCGCCCGTATGTACGTACGTGGTCATATTTACTTGCTTGCATCCTGGCTGTACGTATGTGTACATGCTACGTGCGCGTCTCTACTACGACACGTGCCCTTCCTGAAGGAAATATACCCTAGAGGCAATAATAAAGTTATTATTTATTTCCTTATTTCATGATAAATGTTTATTGTTCATGCTAGAATTGTATTAACCGGAAACATAATACATGTGCGAATACATAGACAAACATAGTGTCACTAGTATGCCTCTACTTGACTAGCTCATTTGGATATCAGAAGTGTTCTGGGTGAAATCGGGATTTTACCGGAGTACCGGGGGTTACCGGAACCCCCCCGGGGGTTTAATGGGCCAAGATGGGCCTTAGTGGAAGAGAGGAGGGGCTGCTAGGGCAGGCCGCACGCCCCCTCTCCCTCTAGTCCGAATTGGACAAGGAGGGGGGGGGGGCGGCGCCCCCTTTCCTTCCTCTCTCACTCCTCCTTCCCCCTTCTCCTATTCCAACTAGGAAAGGAGGGAGTCCTACTCCCGGTAGGAGTAGGATTCCTCCTGGCGCGCCTCCTCCTGGCTGGCCGCCTCTTCCCCCTTCCTCCTTTATATACGGGGCACCTCTAGACACACAAGTTGATCATTGAGATCTCTCCAGCCGTGTGCGGTGCCCCCCTCCACCATAATCCACCTCGGTCATACTGTAGCGGTGTTTAGGCGAAGCCCTGCTGCGGTAGCTTCATCAACATCGTCACCACTCCGTCGTGCTGACGAAACTCTTCCTCGAGCTCTATTGGACCGTGAGTTCGTGAGACTTCACCGAGCTAAACGTGTGCTGAACGCGGAGGTGCCGTACGTTCGGTGCTGAGGATCGGTCGATCGTGAAGACGTACAACTACATCAACCGCGTTGTCATAACGCTCCCGCTTAACGGTCTACGAGGTCACGTGGACGACACTCTCCCCTCTCGTTGCTATGCATCACCATGATCCTGTGTGTGTGTAGGAAAATTTTGAAATTACTACATTCCCCAACAGTGGTATCAGAGCTAGGTTTTATGCGTTGATGTTATATGCACGAGTAGAACACAAGTGAGTTGTGGGCAATACAAGTCATACTGCTTACCAACATGTCATACTTTGGTTCAGCGGTATTGTTGGATGAAGCGGCCCGAACCGACATTACGCGTACGCTTACGCGAGACTGGTTCTACCGACGTGCTTTGCACATAGGTGGCTGGCGGGTGTCATTTCTCCAACTTTAGTTGAACCGAGTGTGGCTATGCCCGGTCCTTGAGAAGATTAAAACATCACCAACTTGACGAACTATCGTTGTGGTTTTGATGCGTAGGTAAGAACGGTTCTTGCTCAGCCCGTAGCAGCCACGTAAAACTTGCAACAACAAAGTAGAGGACGTCTGACTTATTTTTGCAGGGCATGTTGTGATGTGATATGGTCAAGACATGATGCTATATTTATTGTATGAGATGATCATGTTTTGTAACGGAGTTATCGGCAACTAGCAGGAGCCATATGGTTGTCACTTTATTATATGCAATGCAATCGCCCTGTAATTGCTTTACGTTGTCACTAAGCGGTAGCGATAGTCATAGAAGCAATAGTTGGCGAGACGATAACGATGCTACGATGGAGATCAAGGTGTCGCGCCGGTGACAATGGTGATCATGAAAGTGCTTCGGAGATGGAGATCACAAGCACAAGATGATGATGGCCATATCATATCACTTATATTGATTGCATGTGATGTTTATCCTTTATGCATCTTATTCTAATTTGTTTGATGGTAGCATTATAAGATGATCTCTCACTAAATTTCAAGATAAAAGCGTTCTTCCTAAGTATGCACCGTTGCCAAAGTTCGTCGTGCCGAGACACCACGTGTTGATCGGGTGTGATAAGCTCTACGTCCATCTACAATGGGTGCAAGCCAGTTTTGCACACACAGAATACTCGGGTTAAACTTGACGAGCCTAGCATATGCAGATATGGCCTCGGAACACTGAGACCGAAAGGTCGAGCATGAATCATATAGTAGATATGATCAACATAGTGATGTTCACCATTGAAAACTACTCCATTTCACGTGATGATCGGTTATGGTTTAGTTGATATGGATCACGTGATCACTTAGATGATTAGAGGGATGTCTATCTAAGTGGGAGTTCTTAAGTAATATGATTAATTGAACTTAAATTTATCATGAACTTAGTACCTGATAGTATTTTGCTTATCTATGTTGTTGTAGATAGATGACCCGTGCTATTGTTCCATTGAATTTTAATGCGTTCCTTGAGAAAGAAAAGTTGAAAGATGATGGTAGCAATTACACGGACTGGGTCC
The DNA here is from genome assembly GCF_002162155.2 of Triticum dicoccoides. Taxonomy (NCBI): domain Eukaryota; kingdom Viridiplantae; phylum Streptophyta; class Magnoliopsida; order Poales; family Poaceae; genus Triticum; species Triticum dicoccoides. Next base: position 290,304,201 of record NC_041388.1, read on the forward strand.
ATAACTTGAGGGTTATCCTCATTGCTGCACAGAAGAATTACATCCCGGAAGCACCACTGGGTGCCAGGCCTGCTGCAGATGCTGCTGACAATGTTAAGAACGTTTGGCAGAGTAAAGCTGATGACTACTCGATAGTTCAGTGTGTCATGCTTTACGGCTTAGAACCAGGACTTCAACGACGTTTGGAACGTCATGGAGCATATGAGATGTTCCAGGAGTTGAAGTTAATTATTTCAAGCAAATGCCCGGATTGAGAGATATGAAGTCTCCAATAAGTTCTATAGCTGCAAAATGGAGGAGAATAGTTATGTCAGTGAGCATATACTCAAAATGTCTGGGTATCATAATCACTTGACTCAACTGGGAGTTAATCTTCCTGTTGATAGTGTCATTGACAGAGTTCTTCAATCACTGCCACCAAGCTACAAAAGCTTCGTGATGAACTATAATATGCAAGGGATGAATAAGACTATTCCCGAGCTCTTCGCGATGCTAAAGGCTGCGGAGGTAGAAATCAAGAAGGAGCATCGAGTGTTGATGGTCAATAAGACCACTAGTTTCAAGAAAAAGGGAAAAGGGAAGAAGAAGGGGAACTTCAAGAAGAACGGCAAACAAGTTTCTGCTCAGGAGAAGAAACCCAAGTCTGGACCTAAGCCTGAGACTGAGTGCTTCTACTGCAAACAGACTAGTCACTGGAAGCGGAACTGCCCCAAGTATTTGGCGGATAAGAATGATGGCAAGGTGAACAAAGGTATATGTGATATACATGTTATTGATGTGTACCTCACCAGAGCTCGCAGTATCACCTGGGTACTTTATACTGGTGTTGTTGCTAATATTTGCAACTCGAAACAGGGACTACAGATTAAGCAAAGACTGGCTAAGGACGAGGTGACGATGTGCGTGGTAAATGGTTCCAAAGTTGATGTGATCGCCGTCGGCACGCTACCTCTACATCTACCTTCAGGATTAGTTTTAGACCTAAATAATTGTTATTTGGTGCCAGCGTTAAGCATGAACATTATATCTGGATCTTGTTTCATGCGAGACAGTTATTCATTTAAACCAGAGAATAATTGTTGTTCTATTTATATGAGTAATATCTTTTATGGTCATGCACCCTTAAAGAGTGGTCTATTCTTGTTGAATCTCGATAGTAGTGATACACATATTCATAATGTTGAAGCCAAAAGATGCAGAGTTGATAATGATAGTGCAACTTATTTGTGGCACTACCATTTGGGTCATATTGGTATAAAACGCATGAAGAAACTCCATACCGATGGACTTTTGGAATCACTTGATTATGAATCACTTGGTACTTGTGAACAATGCCTTATGGGCAAGATGACTAAAACGCCGTTCTCCGGAACTATGGAGCGAGCAACAAATTTGTTGGAAATCATACATACTGATGTATGTGGTCCGATGAATATTGAGGCTCACGGCGGGTATCGTTATTTTCTCACCTTCACATATGATTTGAGAAGATATGTGTATATATACTTAATGAAACATAAGTCTGAAACATTTTAAAAGTTCAAAGAATTTCAAAGTGAAGTGGAAAATCATTGTAACAAGAAAATAAAGTTTCTGCGATCTGATCGTGGAGGAGAATACTTGAGTTACGAGTTTGGTCCACATTTGAAACAATGCGGAATAGTTTCGCAACTCACGCCACCCGGAACACCACAGCGTAATGGTGTGCCCGAACTCATAATCGTACTTTACTAGATATGGTACGATCTATGACGTCTCTTACTGATTTACCGCTATCGTTTTGGGGTTATGCTTTAGAGACGGCTACATTCACGTTAAATAGGGCACCATCAAAATCTGTTGAGACGACGCCTTATGAACTATGGTTTGGCAAGAAACCAAAGTTGTCATTTTTTAAAGTTTGGGGCTGCGATGCTTATGTGAAAAAGCTTCAACCTGATAAGCTCGAACCCCAATCGGAGAAATGTGTCTTCATAGGATATCCAAAGGAAACTATTGGGTACACCTTCTATCACAGATCTGAAGGCAAGATATTCGTTGCTAAGAATGGATCCTTTCTAGAGAAGGAGTTTCTCTCAAAAGAAGTGAGTGGGAGGAAAGTAGAACTTGATGAGGTAACTGTACCTGCTCCCTTATTGGAAAGTAGTTCATCATAGAAACCGGTTCCTGTGACATCTACACCAATTAGTGAGGAAGCTAATGATGATGATCATGAAACTTCAGATCAAGTTACTACCGAACCTCGTAGGTCAAGCAGAGCAAGATCCGCGCCAGAGTGGTACAGTAATCCAGTTCTGGAGGTCATGTTACTTGACCATGACGAACCTACGAACTATGAAGAAGCGATGATGAGCCAAGATTCCACAAAATGGCTTGAGGCCATGAATTCTGAGATGGGATCTATGTATGAGAACAAAGTGTGGACTTTGGTTGACTTGCCCGATGATCGACAAGCCATCGAGAATAAATGGATCTTCAAGAAGAAGACAGACACTGACGGTAATGTTACTGTCTACAAAGCTCGACTTGTTGCAAAAGATTTTCGACAAGTTCAAGGAGTTGACTACGATGAGACCTTCTCACCCGTAGCGATGCTTAAGTCCGTCCGAATCATGTTAGCAATTGCCGCATTTTATGATTATGAAATTTGGCAAATGGATGTAAAGACTGCATTCCTGAATGGATTTCTGGAAGAAGAGTTGTATATGATGCAACCTGAAGGTTTTATTAATCCAAAGGGAGCTAACAAAGTGTGCAAGCTCCAGCGATCCATTTATGGACTGGTGCAAGCCTCTCGGAGTTGGAATAAACGTTTTGATAGTGTGATCAAAGCATCTGGTTTTATACAGACTTTTGGAGAAGCCTGTATTTACAAGAAAGTGAGTGGGAGCTCTGTAGCATTTCTAATATTATATGTGGATGACATATTGCTGATTGGAAATGATATAGAATTTCTGGATAGCATAAAAGGATACTTGAATAAGAGTTTTTCAATGAAAGACCTCGGTGAAGCTGCTTATATATTGGGGATCAAGATCTATAGAGATAGATCAAGACACTTAATTGGACTTTCACAAAGCGCATACCTTGATAAAGTTTTGAAGAAGTTCAAAATGGATCAAGCTAAGAAAGGGTTCTTGCCTGTATTACAAGGTGTGAAGTTGAGTAAGACTCAATGTCCGACCACTGCAGAAGATAGAGAGAAAATGAAAAGTGTTCCCTATGCTTCAGCCATAGGCTCTATCATATATGCAATGTTGTGTACCAGACCTGATGTGTGCCTTTCTATTAGCTTAGCAGGGAGGTATCAAAGTAATCTAGGAGTGGATCACTGGACAACGGTCAAGAACATCCTGAAGTACCTGAAAAGGACCAAGGATATGTTTCTCGTTTATGGAGGTGACAAAGAGCTCATCGTAAATGGTTACATTGATGCAAGCTTTGACACTGATCCGTATGATTCTAAATCGCAAACCGGATACGTGTTTATATTAAATGGTGGAGCTGTCAGTTGGAGCAGTTCTAACCATAGTGTCGTGGCGGGATCTACATGTGAAGCGGAGTACATTGCTGCTTCGGAAGCAGCGAATGAAGGAGTCTGGATGAAGGAGTTCATATCCGATCTAGGTGTCATACCTAGTGCATTGGGTCCAATGAAAATCTTTTGTGACAATACTGGTGCAATTGCCTTGGAAAAGGAATCCAGATTTCACAAGAGAACCAAGCACATCAAGAGACGCTTACACTCCATCCGGGATCAAGTCCAAGTGGGAGACATAGAGATTTGCAAGATACATACAGATCTGAATGTTGCAGACCCGTTGACTAAGCCTCTTCCACGAGCAAAACATGATCAGCACCAAGGCTCCATGGGTGTTAAAACCATTACTGTGTAATATAGATTATTGACTCTAGTGCAAGCGGGAGACTAAAGGAAATATGCCCTAGAGGCAATAATAAAGTTATTATTTATTTCCTTATTTCATGATAAATGTTTATTGTTCATGCTAGAATTGTACTAACCGGAAACATAATACATGTGTGAATACATAGACAAACATAGTGTCACTAGTATGCCTCTACTTGACTAGCTCATTGATCAAAGATGGTTATGTTTCCTAACCATAGACATGATTTGTTACTTGATCAATGGGATCACATCATTAGGAGAATGATGTGATTGACTTGACCCATTCCGTTAGCTTAGCACTTGATCGTTTGTTTACTGTTATTGCTTTCTTCATGACTTATACATGTTCTTATGACTATGAGATTATGCAACTCCCGAATACCGGAGGAACACTTTGTGTGCTACCAAATGTCACAACGTAACTGGGTGATTATAAAGGTGCTCTACAGGTGTCTCCGATGGTACTTGTTGAGTTGGCATAGATCAAGATTAGGATTTGTCACTCCGATTGTCGGAGAGGTATCTCTGGGCCCTCTCGGTAATACACATCACTATAAGCCTTGCAAGCATGATAACTAATGAGTTAGTTATGGGGTGATGTATTATGGAACGAGTAAAGGGACTTGCCGGTAACGAGATTGAACTAGGTATTGGATACCGACGATCGAATCTCGGGCAAGTAATATACCGATGACAAAGAGAACAACGTATAGTGTTGTGCGGTTTGACCGATAAAGATCTTCGTAGAATATGTAGGAACCAATATGAGCATCCAGGTTTCACTATTGGTTATTGACCGGAAACGTGTCTCGGTCATGTCTACATAGTTCTCGAACCCGTAGGGTCAGCACGCTTAAAGTTCTGTGACGATCGGTTTTATGAGTTTATATGTTTTGATGTACCGAAGGTAGTTCGGAGTCCCGAATGTGATCACGGACATGACGAGGAGTCTCTAAATGGTTGAGACATAAAGATTTATATATGGGAAGCCTATATTTGGATATCGGAAGTGTTCCGGGTGAAATCGGGATTTTACCGGAGTACCGGGGGTTACCGGAACCCCCCGGGGGTTTAATGGACCAAGATGGGCCTTAGTGGAAGAGAGGAGGGGCTGCCAGGGCAGGCCGTGCGCCCCCTCTCCCTCTAGTCTAAATTGGACAAGGAGGGGGGGGGGCGCCCCCCTTTCCTTCCTTCCTCCCTCCTCCTTCCATCTTCTCCTATTCCAACTAGGAAAGAAGGGAGTCCTACTCCCGGTAGGAGTAGGACTCCTCCTGGCGCGCCTCCTCCTGGCCGGCCGCCTCTCCCCCCTTGCTCCTTTATATACAGGGGCAGGGGCACCTCTAGACACACAAGTGATCATTGAGATCTCTCTAGCCGTATGCGTTGCCCCCCTCCACCATAATCCACCTCGGTCATACAGTAGCGGTGTTTAGGCGAAGCCCTGCTGCGGTAGCTTCATCAACATCGTCACCACACCGTCGTGCTGACGAAATTCTTCCCCGAGCTCTACTAGATCGTGAGTTCGTGGGACATCACCGAGCTGAACGTGTGCTGAATGCGGAGGTGCCGTACGTTCGGTGCTTAGGATCGGTCGATCGTGAAGACGTACGACTACATCAACCACGTTGTGATAACGCTTCCGCTTAATGGTCTACGAGGGTACGTGGACGACACTCTCCCCTCTCGTTGCTATGCATCACCATGATCCTGCGTGTGCGTAGGAAAATTTTGAAATTACTATGTTCCCCAACACTTCCTTACTCGCCCACGGTTCATCGCTGCAGCCTGCAGACAGACCGATCGACCAGTATGTACGTACACGTTCGTGACCAGAATGACAACGCTATGTACGCTTCGACCAGGTGGGTCCCGACTGTCAGGCACTTCCTTGCGTGCAAAGATGTAGGTGGTGGGTCCCAGCAGTCAGGGGAGAAACGTTTTTTCGCAAAATACGGTGGCCCGTCCGGTGGGTCCCTGCTGTTAGGTGGAGAAATCATTATTTTGTGCATAATAAGGAGGCACTTCCTTGCTGCGGCCGTGGACCCAGATGTCAGCCTCTCCACGTACAGTACTCTTCCGATGGAAATCATGTTGGGGAACATAGTAATTTCAAAAAAAATCCTACACACACGCAAGATCATGGTGATGCATAGCAACGAGAGGGGAGAGTTTCATCCACGTACCCTCGTAGACTGTAAGCGGAAGCGTTATGAGAACGCGGTTGATGTAGTCGTACGTATTCACGATCTGACCGATCCAAGTATCGAACGTACGGCACCTCTGAGTTCAGCACACGTTCAGCTCGGTGACGTCCCATGAACTCCGATCCAACAGAGCTTCGAGGGAGAGTTCTGTCAGCACGACATCATGATGATGGTGATGATGATGCTACCGACGCAGGGCTTCGCCTAAGCACCGCTACGATATGATCGAGGTGGATTATGATGGAGGGGGGCACCGCACACGGCTAAAAGATCAACCGATCAACTTGTGTGTTCATGGGGTGCCCCCTGCCCCTGTATATAAAGAAGGGAGGAGGAGGGGGCCGACCCTAGAGGGGGCGCGCCAAGTGTGGGGAGTCATACTAGGACTCCCAATTCCTATTAGGATTCCCCTTTTCCTTTCTAGAGTAGGAGAGAAGAAAGAAGGAAAGAGAGAGGGAGTAGGAAAGGGCAAAGGGGGGGGGGGCGCCCCCTTTCCCCTAGTCCAATTCGGACCCATGGGGGGCGCCTCCTTCCCTTTTTCCTGCCTCCTCTATTCCCGTATGGCCCAATAAGGCCCAATACTTCTCCCGGTGAATTCCCGTAACTCTCCGGTACTCCGAAAAATACCCAAATCACTCGAAACCTTTCCGATGTCCGAATATAGCGTTTCAATATATCGATCTTTACGTCTTGACTATTTTGAGACTCCTCGTCATGTCCCCAATCTCATCTGGGACTCCGAACAAACTTCGGTCATCAAATCACATAACTCATAATACAAATCATCACAGAACATTAAGCGTGCAGACCCTACGGGTTCGAGAACCATGTAGACGTGACCGAGACTCATCTCCGGTCAATAACCAATAGCGGAACCTGGATGCTCATATTAGTTCCTACATATTCTACGAAGATCTTTATCGGTCAAGCCGCATAACAACATACATTGTTCCCTTTGTCATCGGTATGTTACTTGCCCGAAATTCAATCGTTGGTATCTCAATACCTAGTTCAATCTCATTACCGGCAAGTATCTTTACTCGTTCCTTAATGCATCATCCCGCAACTAACTCATTAGTCACATTGCTTGCAAGGCTTATAGTGATGTGCATTACCAAGAGGGCCCAGAGATACCTATCTGACAACCGGAGTGACAAATCCTAATCTTAATCTATGCCAACTCAACAAGTACCATCGAAGACACCTGTAGAGCACCTTTATAATCACCCAGTTACGTTGTGACGTTTGGTAGCACACAAAGTGTTCCTCCGGTATTCGGGAGTTGCATAATCTCATAGTCATAGGAACATGTATAAGTCATGAAGAAAGCAGTAGCAATATACTAAACGATCAAATGCTCAGCTAATGGAATGGTTCAAGTCAATCACATCATTATCTAATGATGTGATCCCGTTAATCAAATGACAACTCATGTCTATGGTTAGGAAACTTAACCATCTTTGATTCAACGAGCTAGTCAAGTAGAGGCATACTAGTGACACTCTGTTTGTCTATGTATTCACACATGTACTAAGTTTCTAGTTAATACAATTCTAGCATGAATAATAAACATTTATCATGACATAAGGAAATAAATAATAACTTTATTATTGCCTGTAGGGCATATTTCCTTCAGTCTCCCACTTGCACCAGAGTCAATAATCTAGTTCATGTCTTTATGTGATTAGTTCACATCTCCATGTGACTAATACCCAAAGCGTTTACTAGAGTCAATAATCTAGTTTACATCGCTATGTGATTAACACCCTAAGAGTGATCATGTTTTTCTTGTGAGAGAAGTTTAGTCTACGGGTCTACAACATTCAGATCCGTATGTATTTCGCAAATTTCTATGTCTACAATGCTCTGCACGTAGCTATTCTAGCTAATTGCTCCCACTTTCAATATGTATTCAGATCGAGACTGAAAGGATCGATATAGTTGACTAGAGGGGGGGGGTGAATTGACAACTAACAATTTTTAACTTTTCTTTACCAAACTAAACTTTGCAACAAAGTAGGTTGTCTAGATATGCAACGAGGTGAGCAACCTATATGATGCAACAAAAAAAGTACACAAGCAAGCTAAGGATACAAAACAAAAGCTTGCACAAGTAAAGGCATGAGATAACCAAGAGTGGAGCCGGTGAAGACGAGGATGTGTTACCGAAGTTCCTTCCTTTTGAGGGGAAGTACGTCTCCGTTGGAGCGGTGTGGAGGCACAATGCTCCCCAAGAATCCACTAGGGCCACCGTATTCTCCTCATGCCCTCACACGATGCGAGATGCCGTGATTCCACTATTGGTGCCCTTGGAGGCGGCGACCGGACCTTTACAAACAAGGTTGGGGTTCTCTCACAACCGAATTGGAGGCTCCCAACGAAACCACGGAGCTTCACCACAATGGAATATGGCTCCGAGGTGACCTCAACCGTCTAGGGTGCTCAAACACCCAAGAGTAACAAGATTCGCAAGGGATGAGTGGGGGAATCAAATTTCTCTTGGTGGAAGTGTAGATCTGGGCCTTCTGAACCAATCCCTAGAAAATCAACAAGTTTTATTGGGTAGGGAGAGAGATCGGGTGAAAATGAGCTTTGGAGCAACAATGGAGCTTAGGGAAAGGAGGTAAGTCAATTTGGAGAAGAAGACCTCCTTTTATAAGGGGGGAGGACAAACCAACCGTTACCCCTGCCCAGCCCCGCACACGGCGGTACTATAGCAGGGCTGGGCGGTACTACCGCTGTGGCCAGTGATACTACCGTTCCACCTCGCGGTACTGCCACGCAGTAAGGCGGGAGTGGGGACCTGGACCCAGGGCGGTACTACTGCGGTCGTAGGAACGATACTACCGCCTAAGAGCGATACTACTGCCCCTACTGCCGCAGCTAGTGCCGCAAAACCCGACACGAAAGGAGAGACCTCGAGTCGAGGCGGTAGGATCACGGAGCCGCAGCGGTACTACGGCTGAGAGCTCTAAGCGGTACTGCCGCGCTGATGAGCGATACTGCCGCTTTGTAGCTCTCGAGCGGTACTACCGCTGGGGTTCACGGTACTACCGCTGGGACCAGACCACAGGGAGAAGGCAGCAAGGGAGCCTACAATGAGACGGAAAAGCTCAGAGGGTGCACAAGGGATGTGTACGTGTTGATTCCACCCTAGCCCCACCAATGCGGACCCCCTCTTAATAGTACGTCTTTCCTATGACTCAAATCCACCGAAAAGAAACGTAGACAAACGCCGTCTTCAATATTCTTCGAGGGGAACAAGAACCATCTTGTGCCTAGTGATGAAATGTCTGAAATACTCAAGGCACACGATCAGTCCGCAAAAGCATTGTCATCAATCACCAAAACATCTTAGGGATAAATATGCCCTTATAATCTCCCCCTTTTTGTGGATTGATGACAATACATGATTTGCACAAAGGGGAAAATATAGGACATAAGCAAACCCCACATCTCTAAAATATAGACGGGCTCCCCATAGATGTGTGCTATCTAGATAAGTGCTTTGGACTGCACGACGCACATACTAGGATCAACACTCCCCCTATATTTTATAGACAATGCATATCTTGCAACAATAAGGCTAACACTAAGCAAGATAGTAAATATGAGCATAACATAAATAGCACAAGATAACATAAGCTCAATAAGATGCGATAGAGTGCATATGTCTTACACCATATGAAAGATAAGTCTCACGAGCACAACCAAACCAACGCAAGCAAGGTTCAACACGAGAAAAGAGTTTGTGAGAAAGTCAGTCAAGGCAAACACGCCACACAGACATACGCTCGCAACTCGACAACGACAAATCCCTAAGCTCTCTCCCCCTTGGCATCGAGACACCAAAAAGGCAAAGAGCACTGCTAAGGCTCCAGGTGATAGCAAACTGAGGGGATCAAACATCACATCCTGGCGGGATCGTCTGCACTGTCATCCTCAATCGGAAACTGCTCGGTGTCTGAATCGGTCCACGGACAGTGCTGCTGAATCCACTCCTCCTCATCAGTGATCTTACTCTCAGAACCGCTAGCAATGGTCGCACCCAACTGACGCATGAGCTCCTTGTGATGACTCATGGCTTGCTTCTCAGCCACATGAGTCACGTACTGACTGTGAGGCTCCATGCAGAAGAGTTTCTTCATCTTGCGCTTGAGCTTCTTTGCCCAGGAGGGCTCTGCTCCAGATGGCTCTGATGTCTACTACACAACCTTCTTTTTGTAGACGTTGTTGGGCCTCCAAGTGCAGAGGTTTGTAGGACAGTAGCAAATTTCCCTCAAGTGGATGACCTAAGGTTTATCAATCCGCAGGAGGCGTAGGATGAAGATGGTCTCTCTCAAGCAACCCTGCAACCAAATAACAAAGAGTCTCTTGTGTCCCCAACACACCCAATACAATGGTAAATTGTATAGGTGCACTAGTTCGGCGAAGAGATGGTGATACAAGTGCAATATGGATAGTAGATAATAGTTTTTCTAATCTGAAAATATAAAAACAGCAAGGTAACTAATGATAAAAGTGAGCGTAAACGGTATTGCAATGCGTTGAAACAAGGCCTAGGGTTCATACTTTCGCTAGTGCAAGTTCCCTCAACAATAATAACATAATTGGATCACATAACTATCCCTCAACATGCAACAAAGAGTCACTCCAAAGTCACTAATATCGGAGAACAAACGAAGAGATTATGGTAGGGTACGAAACCATCTCAAAGTTATTCTTTCCAATCAATTCGTTGGGCTATTCCTATAAGTGTCACAAACAACCCTAGAGTTCGTACTAGAATAACACCTTAAGACACAAATCAACCAAAACCCTAATGTCACCTAGATACTCCAATGTCACCTCAAGTATCCGTGGGTATGATTATACTATATGCGTCACACAATCTCAGATTCATCTATTCAACCAACACATAGGACCTCAAAGAGTGCCCCAAAGTTTCTATCGGAGAATCACGATGAAAACGTGTGCCAACCCCTATGCATAGGTTCATGGGCGGAACCCGCAAGTTGATCACCAAAACATACATCAAGTGAATCACGTGATATCCCATTGTCACCACAGATACGCACGACAAGACATACACCAAGTGTTCTCAAATCTTTAAAGACTCAATCCAATAAGATAACTTCAAAGGGGAAACTCAATCCATTACAAGAGAGTAGAGGGGGGGGGGGAAGAAACATCATAGGATCCAAATATAATAGCAAAGCTCGCGATACATCAAGATCGTATCACCTCAAGAACACGAGAGAGAGAGATCAAACACATAGCTACTGGTACATACCCTCAGCCACCGAGGGAGAACTACTCCCTCCTCGTCATGGAGAGCACCGGGATGATGAAGATGGCCACCGGAGAGGGATTGCCCCCTCCGGCAGGGTGCCGGAACGGGTCTAGATTGGTTTTCGGTGGCTAGGGAGGCTTCTGGCGGCGGAACTCCCGATCTATTGTGCTCCCGGATGTTTTTAGGGTATATGGAGATATATAGGCGGAAGAAGTACGTCAGGGGAGCCACGAGGGGCCCATGAGGGTCGAGGGCACGCCCCCTGCCTCGTGGCCTCCTCGTAGGTCCCCTGACGTGCACTCCAAATCTTCTGAGCTTCTTCTGATCCAAAAATAAGTTCTGTGAAGTTTCAGGTCAATTGGACTCCGTTTGATTTTCCTTTTCTGCGATATTCTAAAACAAGGAAAAAACAGAAACTGGCACTGGGCTCTGGGTTAATAGGTTAGTCCAAAAAATCATATAAAATAGCATATAAATGCATATAAAACATCCAAGGTTGATAATATAATAGCATGGAACAATAAAATTATAGATACGTTGGAGACGTATCAGCATCCCCAAGCTTAATTCTTGCTCGTCCTCGAGTAGGTAAATGATAAAAACATAATTTTTGATGTGGAATGCTACCTAACATATTTCTCTAAGTAATTCTTCTTTATTGTGGCAAGAATATTTCAGATCCATAAGATTCAAGACAAAAGTTTAATATTGACATAGAAATAATAATACTTCAAGCATACTAACAAAGCAATCATGTCTTCTCAAAATAACATGGCCAAAGAAAGCTATCCCTACAAAATCATATAGTCTGGCTATGCTCCATCTTCACCACACAAAATATTTAAATCATGCACAACCCTGATGACAAGCCAAGCAATTGTTTCATACTTTTGGTGTTCTCAAACTTTTTCAATCTTGACGCAATACATGAGCGTGAGCCATGGATATAGCACTATAGGTGGAATAGAATGGTGGTTGTGGAGAAGACAAAAATAAGAAGATAGTATCACATCAACTACACGTATCAACGGGCTATGGAGATGCCCATTAATAGATATCAATGTGAGTGAGTAGGGATTGCCATGCAACGGATGCACTAGAGCTATAAGTGTATGAAAGCTCAACAAAAGAAACTAGTGGGTGTGCATCCAACTTGCTTGCTCACGAAGACCTAAGGCATTTTGAGGAAGCCCATCATTGGAATATACAAGCCAAGTTCTATAATGAAAAATTCCCACTAGTATATGAAAGTGACAACATAGGAGACTCTCTATCATGAAGATCACGGTGCTACTTTGAAGCACAAGCGTGGTAAAAGGATAGTAGCATTGCCCCTTCTCTCTTTTTCTCTCATTTTTTTATTTTTTATTTGGGCCTTCTCTTTTTTTATGGCCTCTTTTCTCTTTTTTTGGGCTTCTTTGGCCTCTTTTATTTATTTATTTATTTATTTTCGTCCGGAGTCTCATCCCGACTTGTGGGGAAATCATAGTCTCCATCATCCTTTCCTCACTAGGACAATGTTCTAATAATGATGATCATCACACTTTTATTTACTTACAACTCAAGAATTACAACTCGATACTTAGGACAAGATATGACTCTATATGAATGCCTCCGGCGGTGTACCGGGATGTGCAATGACTCATGAGTGACATGTATGAAAGAATTATGAACGGTGGCCTTGCCACAAATACGATGTCAACTACATGATCATGCAAAGCATTATGACAATGATGAAGCGTGTCATAATAAATGGAACAGTGGAAAGTTGCATGGCAATATATCTTGGAATGGCTATGGAAATGCCATAATAGGTAGGTATGGTGGCTGTTTTGAGGAAGATAAATGGTGGGTTTATGGTACCGGCAAAAGGTGCGCAGTACTAGAGAGGCTAGCAATGGTGGAAGGGTGAGAGTGCGTATAATCCATGGACTCAACATTAGTCATAAAGAACTCTCATACTTATTGCAAAAATTTATTAGTTATCGAAACAAAGTACTATGCGCATGCTCCTAGGGGGATAGATTGGTAGGAAAAGACCATCGCTCGTCCCCGACCGCCACTCTTAAGGAAGACAATCAATAAATAAATCATGCTCCGACTTCATCACATAACGGTTCACCATACGTGCATGCTACGGGAATCACAAACTTCAACACAAGTATCTCTCAAATCCACAACTACTCAACTAGCATGACTCTAATATCACCATCTCCATATCTCAAAACAATCATCAAGTATCAAACTTCTCATAGTATTCAATGCACTCTATATGAAAGTTTTTATTATATCCCTCTTGGATGCCCATCATATTAGGACTAAATTCATAACCAAAGCAAATTACCATGCTGTTTAGGACTCCCAAAATAATATAAGTGAAGCATGAGAGTTCATCTATTTCTTCAAAATAAAACCACAACCGTGCTCTAAAAAGATATAAGTGAAGCACTAGAGCAACAACAAACTACTCCGAAAGATATAAGTGAAGATCAATGAGTAGTCGAATAATTATGCAACTATGTGAAGACTCTCTAACATTTAAGAATTTCAGATCTTGGTATTTCATTAAAACAGCAAGCAAAGCTAAATAAAATAAAATGACGCTCCAAGCAAAATACATATCATGTGGTGAATAAAAATATAGCTCCAAGTAAAGTTACCGATGAACGAAGACGAAAGAGGGGATGCCCAAGCTTAGGCTTTTGGTTGTCCTTGAATATTAACTTGGGGTGCCTTGGGAATCCCCAAGCTTAGGCTCTTGCCACTCCTTATTCAATAGTCCATCGAATCTTTACCCAAAACTTAAAAACTTCACAACACAAAACTTAACAGAAAACTCGTAAGCTCCGTTAGTATAAGAAAATAAATGACCACTTAGGTACTGTTGTGAAATCATTCTTTATTTATATTGGTGTAATATCTACTGTATTTCAACTTCGCTATGGTTCATAAACTCTATTACTAGCCATAGATGCATCAAAATAAGCAAACAACACATAGAAAACAGAATCTGTCAAAAACAGAACAGTCTGTAGTAATCTGGATCAAACGTATACTTATGGAACTCATAAAATTCTAAAATAAATTGCTGGACGTGAGGAATTTATCTATTAATCATCTGCAAAAATAATTAACTAAATATAACTCTCCAATAAAAAATGGCAGCAATTCTCGTGAGCGCTAAAGTTTCTGTTTTTTACAGCATGATCGCAAAGACTTTCCCCAAGTCTTCCCAAAGGTTCTACTTGGTACAAACACTAATTAAAACATAAAACCACATCTAAACAGAGGCTAGATGAATTATCTATTACTAAACAGGAGCAAAAATCAAGGAACAAAAATAAAATTGGGTTGCCTCCCAACAAGCGCTATCGTTTAACGCCCCTAGCTAGGCATGATGATTTCAATGATGCTCACATAAAAGATAAGAATTGAAACATAAAGAGAGCATCATGAAGAATATGACTAGCACATTTAAGTCTAACATACTTCCTATGCATAAGGATTTTGTGAGCAAACAACTTGTGGGAACAAGAATCAACTTGCATAGGAAGGTAAAACAAGCATAACTTCAAAATTTTGAAGCACATAGAGAGGAAACTTGATATTATTGCAATTCCTACAAGCATATGTTCCTCCCTCATAATAATTTTCAGTGGCATCATGAATAAATTCAACAATATAACCAGCACCTAAAGAATTCTTTTCATGATCTACAATCATAGAAAATTTACTACTCTCTCCACATAAGCAAGATTCTTCTCATTCGGAATAGTGGGAGTATCATAAGAGACTCGAATACTATAAATTGTTTCTACATTAAAAGAGCAATGTTCAGAAAAGGGGTAACCATAATCACGACAAGTTTTATAAATATAATCACTACTTTTTATAGCATAAGTATCATCACAATAATCATCATAAGTAGGAGGCATGCTATCATCATTATAAATTTGCCTATCAAAACTTGGGAGACTAAAAATATCATCTTCATCAAACATAGCATCCCCAAGCTTGGGACAAACATTAATTGCAGCAAATATATTCTCAAAAACATCATCTTCATCAAACATAGCTTCCCCAAGCTTGGTCCTTTTCATATCATAAGCATAATCACTCTCATCATTAATAATATAGATAGCACCAATAGTATAGCAATTATCATATTCTTCCAAGCAAGTGCCAAAAAGATTTTCAAGATCATAAGAAGTATCATTATCTTCCACAATTATATTTTCATGAGGCACAATAGTAATAGGAGCAGCACTATTTGGGGGAGACATCTTTTTACCTCTCTTCCTTTTTCTTTTCTTCTTCTTCACCACATCATGTGTGGGTTCAATCCTCTTTTTGGAGCTTCTTATTAATGAGATTGGTTGAATAGGAGGCTCCTCATCGTTACCTGATTCGTCATAAGAAATAATAGGAGGATATTGGGAAGTCTCTTCCCTTTCATTAGTATTCTCTTCATCTTCTATTTGTTTTCTTTTCTTTATGTAATTGGCAATATAAGGATTTTCAATGCAATTTACCGCACAATACATATACATTTCCTCTAGATCAAAATGAAGAACTCTATCAATGGCAAATTTTGGAATATCCTTAGTTATACGTTTCATTTATTCGTAGCCCATAAGCAAACTAAGTTCATTATAATGTGCAAGGGAAATCAAGTCATCACAATTTTTGGATACGATACGATCATGAAACAATTTGCATTGGGTACTGAAATGATCATGTTCATTGCAAAGTTCAAAAGTACGGCTAAGAAAATTTAAATTTTCAGCACAATCATCTAGCCTTTCTTGCAACAATTTAGTTTCTAAGTACTTATGCCTCATGCAATATCTATCTTCCCTATTTGGTGTGTACTTACAAACCCAATGCACTCCACAAAAATTGACATGTTTATAGGAGACATTTTCATCATAACTAGTGCAATCATCATTAGTACCATGGATATTCAAGGAGTTCATACTAACAACATTGCAATCATGCTCATCATTCAAAGGTTTAGTGCCAAACATTTTAATGCATTCTTCTTCTAACACTTTGGCACAATTTTCCTTTCCATCATACTCACGAAAGATATTAAAAAGATGAAGCGTATGAGGTAGACTCAATTCCATTTTTTATAGTTTTATTTTATAGACTAAACTAGTGATAAAACAAGAAACTAAAAGACTTGATTACAAGATCTAAAGATATACCTTCAAGCACTCACCTCCCCGGCAACGGTGCCAGAAAAGAGCTTGATGTCTACTACACAACCTTCTTCTTGTAGACGTGTTGGGCCTCCAAGTGCAGAGGTTTGTAGGACAGTAGCAAATTTCCCTCAAGTGGATGACCTAAGGTTTATCAATCCGTAGGATGCGTAGGATGAAGATGGTCTCTCTCAAGCAACCCTGCAACCAAATAACAAAGAGCCTCTTGTGTCCCCAACAAACCCAATACAATGGTAAATTGTATAGGTGCACTATTCGGTGAAGAGATGGTGATACAAGTGTAATATGGATAGTAGATAATAGTTTTTGTAATCTGAAAATATAAAAACAGCAAGGTAACTAATGATAAAAGTGAGCGTAAATGGTATTGCAATGCGTTGAAACAAGGCCTAGGGTTCATACTTTCGCTAGTGCAAGTTCCCTCAACAATAATGACATAATTGGATCACATAACTATCCCTCAACATGCAACAAAGAGTCACTCCAAAGTCACTAATAGCGGAGAAGAAATGAAGAGATTATGGTAGGGTACGAAACCACCTCAAAGTTATTCTTTCCAATCAATCGGTTGGGCTATTCCTATAAGTGTCAGAAATAGCCCTAGAGTTCGTACTAGAATAACACCTTAAGACACAAATCAACCAAAACCCTAATGTCACCTAGATACTCCAATGTCACCTAGATACTCCAATGTCACCTCAAGTATCCGTGGGCATGATTATACGATATGCGTCACACAATCTCAGATTCATCTATTCAACCAACACATAGGACCTCAAAGAGTGCCCCAAAGTTTCTACCAGAGAATCACAACGAAAACGTGTGCCAACCCCTATGCATAGGTTCATGGGCGGAACCTGCAAGTTGATCACCAAAACATACATCAAGTGAATCACGTGATATCCCATTGTCACCACAGATACACACGGCAAGACATACATCAAGTGTTCTCAAATCTTTAAAGACTCAATCCGATAAGATAACTTCAAAGGGGAAACTCAATCCATTACAAGAGAGTAGAGGGGGGGGGAAGAAACATCATAGGATCCAAATATAATAGCAAAGCTCGCGATACATCAAGATCGTATCACCTCAAGAACACGAGAGAGAGAGAGATCAAACACATAGCTACTGGTACATACCCTCAGCCCCGAGGGAGAACTACTCCCTCCTCATCATGGAGAGCACCAGGATGATGAAGATGGCCACCGGAGAGGGATTGCCCCCTCTGGCAGGGTGCCGAAACGGGTCTAGATTGGTTTTCGGTGGCTACGGAGGCTTCTGGCGGTGGAACTCCCGATCTATTGTGCTCCCGAATGTTTTTAGGGTATATGGAGATATATAGGCGGAAGAAGTACGTCAGGGGAGCCACGAGGGGCCCATGAGGGTGGAGGGCGCGACCAGGGGGTGGGCGTGCCCCCTGCCTCGTGGCCTCCTCGTAGGTCCCCTGACGTGCACTCCAAATCTTCTGGGCTTCTTCTGATCCAAAAATAAGTTCCGTGAAGTTTCAGGTCAATTGGACTCCGTTTGATTTTCCTTTTCTGCGATATTCTAAAACAAGGAAAAAATAGAAACTGGCACTAGGCTCTGGGTTAATAGGTTAGTCCCAAAAATCATATAAAATAGCATATAAATGCATATAAAACATCCAAGGTTGATAATATAATAGCATGGAACAATCGAAAATTATAGATACGTTGGAGACGTATAAGGCTCATAGTCATCATCATCATCTGCATTAGCCTCGGTCTCCATGTCAGCAGCTCCCGGCGGAATGCCAGAACTCGGAGCTGCGGTGCCCCAGTTCTCCTTCTTCCGCAGACGCTTGATCTCATGAGAAACTAGATCCCCAGTCTCCAGTACCACCTTAGGATACACACACTCCCAGGCCTTATCAATGAGCAACATGATAAACGGTCCATAGATAGGGCACTTGCGCTCAGAGATGGCGGAAACCAACTCAGAGAACATGACATGAGAGATATTCAAAGAGTCTCCAATGTTTTCTTCCTTCTCATGTTGACAGAAAAGAAGCATGTCCACAAGATAAGAGTGTACCATATCCAAGTTGCCAATGCGAGGGAAGAGGGTCTCCCTAAAGATGCGATGGAGAATATCCAGAAATGTTGGCAGCTCATATGTCTCCTTCCGAGTCACTGGGTTAATCTTCAAGGTACAGTATGGCCAGAGAGATTGCTTGTGAGTGGAAGTTGCATTGCGGCGAGGGCGAAAGCCAACTGGGTTCTCAAGACCTTGATCCTCAACTTCAAGAAGCTCCATGAAAGCCTTCCACTTGACAGTAAGCAGCCTGTCATTTGTCATCCAAGTCAGAGTCCTATCCTCATCTGTTCCAAGATGGACGGTGGCATAAAACCGAGCCACCAAATCTGCATCAAAATCCTTGTGTGAACTGCATGATCCTGAGTATGTTCAACTGAGAGCATATCTGAAGAGCCTCCCCAAAGTAGTCAGGATCCTTCTCCATAAAGGCAACGTCGATGGAGCGAACATCAACAAAAAGATTCTTCTTGGCTTTGATCACATCAAAGTAGATGGCATACTAAAAACGGTTCCAGAACGGGCGGTTGACCAAGGCAGGTTCTTGAGCGACCTCATAGGGGTTGCACCGACGCTTCTCCCAGAATTCCTTGGCAGACATCTCTGTCACAGACTTGGTCCTTGGCTTGGGCTTGGACGCACTCATCTTCTTCATTTGAGGCGGAACACTTGATGAGGCCGCCGTTGTCTCAGAGGTGCGGTAGCGCTTGGAAGTGGCACGCTCGGGATTGACATGACGCACATGCTGCTCGGAAGGACCATCACCTAGAACCAAACACCCGGACACACAGAACAACCAGAAAGAACGAGCATAAGCCACAAAACACAGCAAAAAGATCAAAAAATGACAGGAACATGGTGGAATTAGGCAGACAATAGTAGTACCGCGATCCATAAGCGGTAGTACCGCCCGAGCGGTAGTACCGCTCCACAGGGAGCGACAGTACTGCTCAAGATGGGGAAACGACGGTTCCCTACTACCGTGGTCAAATTCGGCACTACCGGACTTCCAAATTCAAAAATACTCCTACCAATTATCAATCCAACTAGTCTAGTTGCCTTCTCCAACCTACTCAAGCCTAGATTTAGCCAAAAATCGAGAGATGCAACCACTATTGCCCCTAAGACACTAGATCTGAAATCTAGACAAAAGGAGAAGAGGAATGGGGGCAATACCGGCATCCATGGCAAGAGGACAGGGTGGGGATCGACTCCACCGAAGGAAAAGGAGAGGGATGGCCCGGAGACGGCGGCCCGCCGGAGCCCTCCCGCGGCGAGGCAACGCTGGAGAGACGAAGAGGAACGAGGGGGCGGTGTGAATGGGTATGGGGGAGATGAAACCTCCCCCTGCCCCGACATAACCCCTGCTCCCGCCCCTCACCGGTAGTACCGCTCGGGTGGGCGGTAGTACAGCTTGTCAACCTCAGCGGTAGTACCGCGCACCACTAGCGGCAATACCGCCCAGCAAGACCCAAAAACTAGACACTAAACGGCTAGCTCAAAAAGAAGGGAAAACAAACGACAAGAAGAGGGAAGCAAAACACAGCAACGAGAACACTAGAGAGAGGACAAGAAACACACACCTCTTCAAGAGAGGGCGGTGGCCGAGGCCACCTATGTATGAGTCAAGAGGTATGGCGCTGCGAAGATTTTAACCTTGGGCCCATGACCACAACTCGTCTTTGAAGCACAAGTACCATAAAAAATGGCTAATGTGACATACTTGATCAATTTATGCATAATGGGGGGAGGGAGAGTTCATTGAGAGAACAACACTCCCCGTATGTCCATGCCTACACCTAAATAAGACAACAAGTTGAGTATGGTGGGGTGTGCAAGGGTTCAAGTCACATTGCTCGAATCAATGATATTTAGCTCATGCCTTAAGTCACGAAATCTTGCTTCATCCAAAGGCTTCATGAAAATATCTGCAAGGTTATCATGAGTGTTGACATAGTTGAGCTCGATCTCCCCTCGCCTAATGTGATCTCGGATGAAGTGATACCGAATCTCAATATGCTTCGTCTTGAAATGTTGAACCGGGTTGAGAGAAATCTTGATGGCACTTTCATTGTCACACCAAAGAGGCACTTTGTCACAAATGACACCGTAATCCTTTAAAGTTTGCCTCATCCAAAGAAGTTGTGCACAACAACTACCGGCGGCCACATACTCCGCCTTGGTGGACGAGAGAGACACACAACTTTGCTTCTTGGAAGACCAATTCACCAAAGAGCAACCAAGAAATTGGCACCCTCTAGAAGTGGACTTCCTATCCACTTTGTCTCCCACCCAATCGGAGTCTGAATAACCTACAAGCTTGAAGTTTGCTCCTCTTGGGTACCATAAGCCAAAGTTTGGGGTATGAGCCAAATATCGAAAGATTCGCTTGACCGCCACAAAGTGGCTTTCCTTAGGTGCGGCTTGAAACCGTGCACAAATTCCCACCCTCAACATGATATCTGGTCTAGATGCATAAATGTAAAGCAAGGAGCCAATCATGGAGCGATATACCTTTTGATCCACCGCTTTACCATTGGGATCTAAGTCAAGTTGGCATTTGATGGGCATTGGAGTGGAAGCCGGCTTGACATCATTGAGCTTGAATCTCTTGAGCATGTCTTGAGTGTATTTGGATTGGTTGATGAAGGTTCCTTCTCTCCGTTGTTTGACTTCGAACCCGAGAAAGAACTTCAATTCTCCCATCATGGACATCTTAAACTTGGAGGTCATAAGTGCGACAAATTCCTCATTGAAAGCTTTGTTAGGGGAACCAAAGATAATATCATCAACATATAGTTGGCACACAAACAACTCCCCTTTGACCTTCTTGGTAAAAAGAGTGGGGTCAATTTTCCCAATTTCAAAACCGTGATCTTGCAACAACACGGTAAGGTGGTCATACCACGCGCGTGGGGCTTGCTTAAGGCCATAGAGTGCCTTATCGAGTTGGTACACATGACCGGGAAAATAGGGATCCTCGAACCCGGGGGGGGGGGGTTGCTTGACACACACCAACTCATTAATGGGACCATTAAGAAATGCACTCTTCACATCCATTTGTTGCAACTTAAAGTTATGATGAGAAGCATAAGCAATCAACATGCAAATGGATTCAAGACAAGCAACGGGAGCAAAGGTTTCACCGTAGTCGATACCCTCGACTTGGGAGTAGCCTTGTGCTACCAACCGGGCCTTGTTGCGAATGATAATTCCATGAGCGTCTTGCTTGTTCTTGAATATCCACTTGGTTCCAATGACATTGTGGTTCCCCGTTGGCCTTGGCACCAATCTCCACACCTTGATGTACTCGAAGTTGTTGAGTTCTTCATGCATGGCATTGAGCCAATCTGGATCTTTGAGCGCCTCATAGACCTTTTAGGGTTCAACACAAGAGACAAATGTGTTATGTTCACAATAGTTTGCCAATTGTCTACGAGTGCTTACCCCCTTTCGGATGCTTCCAAGCACATTTGTCATGAGATGGCCCTTGGTTGTGAGCTTGGAAGCGATCTTGGCGGCACAATGCTCCAATTCCTCCTCAGGGGTGAGTTGAGGAGCGGCGACTTGATCATCTTGAGCGCCGTCTTGAGCTTGTTCTCGATCTTGAGCTTGCTCTTGATCTTGAACTTGCTCAGAGGAGAGAACTTGACCTTGGGCATCACTTGGTGATTCAACACCGTCTTGAGATTGATCTTGCCCTTGGTCTTGTTCATGATGTTGAGGGCCTTCACTTTGTTCTTCGGAAGCGTGCGGGCCTTGGGTTGGTGATGGCTCCACTTGAGTGGAGCATTGTCCTTCTCCTTCGGCCACAAGGGGTTCCTCAATGGGTAGGATAAATCCAACTCCCATTCTTCTTATGGCTTGGGGAGGAATTTCATCACCTACATCACAAGTGCCACTCTGCTCCACTTGGGAGCCGTTATTCTCATCAAACTCCACGTTACACGTCTCCTCAATGAGTCCCGTGGACTTATTGAGGACACGGTACACATGAGAGTTGGTAGCATAACCAACAAATATGCCCTCATAAGCTCTAGCATCAAATTTAGACAAACACACACCTTTCTTGAGAATGAAACACTTACACCCGAACACCCTGAAGTACTTGAGGTTGGGCTTGTTACCGGTGAGTATCTCATAGGGAGTCTTGTTCAAGCCCTTGGGGAGGTAGAGCCGATTGGATGCATGACAAGCGGTGTTGATGGCTTCGGCCCAAAAGTTGTATGGAGACTTGAACTCCACCATCATGGTCCTTGCCGCATCCATCAACGTCCGGTTCTTGCTCTCCGCTACTCCATTTTGTTGAGGGGTGTATGGTGCGGAATATTGATGCTTGATCCCCTCATCACTAAGGAACTCATCCAAGGTGTAGTTCTTGAACTCGGTG
This sequence comes from Triticum dicoccoides, assembly GCF_002162155.2. Taxonomy (NCBI): domain Eukaryota; kingdom Viridiplantae; phylum Streptophyta; class Magnoliopsida; order Poales; family Poaceae; genus Triticum; species Triticum dicoccoides. Next base: position 290,327,281 of record NC_041388.1, read on the forward strand.
CCGTTGTCGTTTCTTATTGTCAAGATCTTTGCATTGTGTTGTCGTTGGGCTTCATTTGCAAAGTCAATGATGGTTTGTTGGGTCTCGCTCTTCCTCTTGAAGAAGTATACCCAAGTGTATCTTGAATAGTCATCCACAATCACCAAGCAATACTTTCTACCCCCAAGACTATCAAAGGATGGAGGCCCAAAGAGATCCAAGTGAAGGAGCTCCAAAGGCCTCTTTGAGTAGATGATAGTCGTGGGAGGGTGAGCCTTTTCATGAAGCTTTCCTTCGATGCAAGCACTGCAAGCACGATCTTTAGCAAAACTAACATTTGTTAGTCCACGGACATGGTCCCCCTTGAGAAGACTTTGCAAAGATCTCATATTGGCATGGGCTAAACGGCGATGCCAAAGCCATCCCACGTCAACTTTAGCCATTAGGCATGTCGCGGTCTTAGTGGGTCGCTCCGAAAAGTTAATCACGTAGAGACCGTTCTCGACATGCCCAACAAAGGCTACTTTAAGAGTGTTGCTCCACAAGAGGGCCACAGTATTAACACCAAAGAAAGTGGCAAAGCCCATGAGTGCAAGTTAACGAATGGAAATTAAATTGTATGCAAGGGACTCAACAATCATGACCTTCTCGATCGTGAGATCATGAGAAATGGCAACCTTGCCAAGCCCCAATACCTTGGAGGATGAGGCATCACCCCACTCGACATTGGTGGGCATAGATGGAATCTTGTGAACATCCACCAACAAGTCCTTGCTTCCGGTCATATGATTAGTGGCTCCACTATCGAGCAACCATGATCCCCCACCGGAAGCAAACACCTACAAGAGATCAATGCTTGGTTTTAGGTACCCATTTAGTAATGGGTCCTTTGATGTTAGTAACAAGGGTCTTAGGAACACAAATAGACCATTCAATGTACTCATAAGGAGAGCCAACAAATTTGGCATAAACATGTTGTCGGAGTAATGGGCCACGGGTAGCCTAACCCGAGCCCCTGAACCTTTCAAGACAACGGGGCTGGTTGCGCCCCTCAAGACGTCAAGATAGATCTCTGCCTTCTGGCGGCCGGTTGGCCGAGCGGCCGACTGGCCGAAGGCGGCCGAGTTCCAGAAGACGACATCACGACAGGACGACTCCTAGTGAGCGGCCTCCAGAGAGGCCGGCCCCTAGCAGTCGGCCCATGGCGCCCTCAAAGTCTGCACCCTTGTCAAGGAGACAAGACAGGGTATGGCTACAGCGTAGCCCATCCCCCCAAATCCAGGGCCGGGGGTGGCCACAGTGCCCCGTACAGATGGAGATCTCCGCACGACGCGGCACTGTTGCCTCTCCCCCCAAACGTCACTCCTGACAGGCGGAGCCCTGTTCCCACGACGGCCTGTCGGTACGGCTTGCAGGCGGCGGGCCCTACTAGGCAGTGAGAGCCCTGAAGACGGAGGAAGCCAGGGCAGCCGGACCTAAGAGAAGCCGGCTTCCAGCAGGCGACTTATCCCTTCCTCGGGCCCCGTGTGCCATCAATCAGATGGGACGCGGTGTGGCTACAGTAATCGCCCACCAGGCGGCGGGACTGTAGCCACACTCCCTCGACCAAGCCTGCGTCATTAGCATCACGGCTACAGTGATCAGCAGCCGGCAAGACCCGTGAGCGGCGGGAGCAGCCTGTCGGCTCCGTACCAGACTAGTCGGTGGGGCCCACCAGGCGGCGGGCCCCAGCAGCCGGTGGAGAAGCCGGCGGCCGGAGACACTGACAGCCGGGTCCTACACCCGGCAGATTACCAATGTACCCCTGGGAGGGGTAGGCCTATATAAACCTCCTAGGGCACCCATGCAAAGGGTTCCAACCTGTTAGAACTAGACTCACTCCTAGAGGAGGAGAGAGCGTGCCTGCCTTCTTCCACCTCTAGCAAACAGCTCAAGGAGCACCATTGTACCACTAGTGCCTTAGTGATCATGCGGAGACCCTACAGAGCAGGACTAGGGTGTTATCTCCTAGGAGAGCCCCGAACCTGGGTAAAGTGCACCGACGTTCGGGTCTACGCCTCATCCCGCTTCCAGGCACCAGCGACGTTCAACTCGCTCCCACCATGATAAGCCATCCTTTGGCATATGTCGCACCCAACCCCCGACATTTGGCACCCACCGTGGGGCGAGGTGCACCGTTGTAACACCCTGAGACCAATGTGCTAGGTGTCTTCCAGTTATTCGCTGTTGTTGCCTTGTCATTGCTTGCGTGTCTTGCATCTCATATCATGCCAATCATGTGCATTTCATTTGCATACATGTTCGTCTCATGCATCCGAGCATTTTCCCCATTGTCCGTTTTGCATTCCGGTGCTCCTATGTCCTCCGGTGTCCCTTTCTACCTCTTTTCGTGTGCGTGTGTTAAACATTCTCGGATTGGATCGAGACTTGTCATGCGGCCTTGGTTTACTACTGGTAGACCGCTTGTCAAGTTTCGTGCCATTTGGACTTCGTTTGATACTCCAACGGTTAACCGAGGGACCAGAAAGGCCTCGTGTGTGTTGCAGCCCAACACCCTTCCAAAGTGGCCCAAAACCCACCTAAACCCCTTCCATCATCTAGATCGTTCGATCACGATCGCGTGGCCGAAAACCGCACCTCATTTGGACTCTCCTAGCTCCCTCTACCTATAAATATGTGTCCCTCCAGGAATTTTCGCGCAGATGAACCCTAACCTCCTCCTCCGCGCGCCGCCGGACATTTCGTCCCGCGCCACCGGACATGTCCGCCGCCACCGCCACCTCACTCCGACCTATCGGAGCTCGCCACGTCGCCCCGCCGCCGCTCCAGGCCTACCACGGCGCGCCACCTGGCCTCCTGCTCCTCCCCGCCGCCGTGGCCCGCGGAGCTCGTAGCGGGCCCGCGCGGGCCCAGATCCGCGCCGCCGCCTGGACTGTTCGCCGCCCCGCGCCTAGTCCTCCCTGTTGCCTGACCGGCCGCTGCACTTCGCAACTCGATGCCGGCGCGCAGCTTCGCCGCCGCCTGCACCGCCCGCCTTCCCGTCTTCCTTGCCGGGGTGCCACGCCATCGCCATCTCCTCCGTAGGGCGCCGCCCCGGCCTGAAGCTCGCCGCGTCTGGGCCCCTTCCTCGCTGGCCGCCCTCACCCGTTGCTGCCCGGCCACCTCCGGCCTCTCGCCACCTCCCCTTCGTCGCCGGAGCTCGAGGAGCTCGCCGGAGCAAGTCCGGTCGGATCCACCGCGGGGTGGATGAGATCCACCCGCGCGTCCATCCAAACGCCTTGTCCCAGATCTGCACCGCGCCGTCCCGTACCACGAGATCCCGTTGACTTTCTCAGAGAGGTCGAAATATCTCTAAGTCCCCAGATCCCAGTATTATTTTGCATTTTTCATCATGTCATAACTCCGTCACTGTTGCTCCGATTCGTGCATGTAGCATATCAAAATGTTCGTCTCGACGAGTACTTCATTTCATCTCATTGCATCATTTTCATTTGAGCTCATCTTGATGCCTGAAATGCTGTTGAAAGAGGGCTATGTGTTGTTAGTTTCAGATCCGTATCAGCATTTGCACTTTTGTCATTTTTGCCATGATTAATGTGTGCATGCTATGATCTTGAGCTCTACATGTGCTTTGAAGTATGCAATGCCATCTTTACAGGGGTGTATGCCATGTATTTTTTTGATCTTTGTGGTGACTAGCACAAGCATGCAAAGTAGGTCACTTAATGTTGCTGATTTTAGGGACTTAGAAATATTCTAAGTCTCTGCCCTGTCATTATTTTTATGCCATATGTTCATGTTGTTTCCTAGTGATCCGTGCCTCTTTTGAGCATATTCAGTAAGGATGTTTTGTAGATATTGTGGTGCTCTATCCATCCATGTCTTTGTTTTCATGTATGGAGCACCCTAGCTTGACTCAATCGAGCTCTACTTTTGCTATAAAATGTTCCTGGCAGATTGTTAACATATTTAGCAATTTTGCCGAGCATGTTGTAATTGATCCATGCATGCTATGTTGTTGTTCTTGCCATGTTTAGCTTCCATGCCATGTCTAATTGCTGGGTGTATGCTTAGTTTATCATGCAATGCCTTGTGGTGAGTGCATCGAGCTCGTAAACATGCCTACTTGATATTTGTTTTGCATGCTCCAGTTTTTCACTAAGTCTGAATCTGTTATCGTTAATTGCTATGTTCACGGGGTTGCAATTGTATTTTCCGATCCCTTTTGGCTTATGGTCAGTAAGGGACTTTTGTTATATGCTTTGAGTAGATCCATGCCATGCCTTGCTTTGCCATGATATGTTCCTGTAGCATGTAGTTATCATGCTCTAAACATTGCTTCCTGATGTTAAATTCCTGACTTGCTGTTAATTTCACCAAGTCTGTAACCTGTTATCTTTTGCACTTTTGTCATGCTTGTTTGAACCTGCTATTGAGGGATTTAGCCGTAGCTCAGTGTTCATCTTTTGTCAAGCATCTTGAGTGGATCCATGCCATGCCTTGTTTTGCTATGTTTGAGTGAAGTAGCTTATTTATCTTGATGCATTTAGATGGCCACTTGCTGTTAGTCGCAGATCGGTGCCATATTTGTTTTGCTTGCCATTTCCAAACCGTGCATCCGATTCCGGTGATCTTTATATCAATTTCGACCGAAATCAACTCCTCTTTCCAGTGGCACTCTTGTATTTCCAAGTTGAGGCCAGGTTCAATCATTCCTTTCCAAATCATGCATATGCATCACATACCGCATCCCGCACATCGTACCATGTTTTGCATCATGTTGCTTGAGCATTGCACGTAGTTGATTGTGTCTCCCTTTTCTTGTTGTTCTTGCTTGGGTAGAGTCGGGAGACGAGTATGTGATCGATGAGCCCGTTGAGTACGTTTACGAGGATCAAGCTTTTTTGTCTTCTCGGAGAACTTTCAGGCAAGCTGACCATACCCTCGAAATCACTTCTATCTTTGCTTGCTAGTTGCTCGCTCTTTTGCTATGCCTATGCTGCGATACCTACCACTTGCTTATCATGCCTCCCATATTACCATGAGCCTCTAACCCACCTTGTCCTAGCAAACCATTGTTTGGCTATGTTACCACTTTGCTCAACCCCTCTTATAGCGTTGCTAGTTGCAGGTGAAGATTGGAGTTTGTTCCTTGTTGGAACATGATTATTGTTGGGATATCACAATATCTCTTATTTAATTAATGCATCTATATACTTGGTAAAGGGTGGAAGGCTCGGCCTTATGCCTGGTGTTTTGTTCCACTCTTGCCGCCCTAGTTTCCGTCATATCGGTATTATGTTCCCGGATTTTGCGTTCCTTACACGGTTGGGTTATAATGGAACCCCTTGACAGTTTGCTTTGAATAAAACTCCTCCAGCAAGGGCCAACCTTGGTTTTACCATTTGCCTCACCACCACCTACTTTTCCCTTGGGAGTCATGCTCCCGAGGGTCATCTTATTTTAACCCCCCCGGGCCAGTGCTCCTCTGAGTGTTGGTCTGAACCGAGTAGACTGTGGGGCCACCTTGGGGCAACTTGAGGGTTGGTTTTACTCGTAGGATGTCTCATCTGAGTGTGCCCTGAGAACGAGATATGTGCAGCTCCTATCGGGATTTGTCGGCACATTCGGGCGGCTTTGCTGGACTTGTTTTACCATTGTCGAGGATGTCTTGTAACCGGGATGCTGAGTCTGATTGAATTGTCTTGGGAGAAGGAATATCCTTCGTTGACCATGAGAGATTGTGATGGGCTAAGTTGGGACACCCCTGCAGGAATTGAACTTTCGAAAGCCGTGCCCGCGGTTATGGGCAGATGGGAATTTGTTAATGTCCGGTTGTAGAAAACCTAAACCCTAACTTAAATAAAACGCATCCACCGCGTGTGTAACTGTGATGGTCTCTTCTCGGCGGAGTCCGAGAAGTGAACACGGTGTTGGAGTTATGTTTGACGTAGGTTGTTATAGGATCACTTCTTGATCATAGTTTCTCGACCGTGCCTTTGCCTTCTCTTCTCGCTCTCATTTGTGTATGTTAGCCACCATATATGCTAGTCGCTTGCTGCAGCTCCACCTTATACCTTTTACCCTTCCTATAAGCTTAAATAGTCTTGATCGCGAGGGTGTGAGATTGCTGAGTCCCCGTGACTCACAGATACTTCCAAAACCAGCTTGCAGGTGCCGATGATACCATGCAGATGATGCAACCAAGCTCAAAGAGGAGCTTTATGAAGATCTTGTCCTTTGTGTTGTTTCGTTCTAGTCGATCAGTAGTGGAGCCCAGTTGGGGTCGTTCGGGGATCTGTGTAGCATTTGGGGTAGTCTTCTTTTATTTTTGTTCTGTAGTCGGACCTTGATTGTATCTGGATGATGTAATGATTTATTCATGTATTGTGTGAAGTGGCGATTGTAAGCCAACTATGTATATCTTTCCCTTATTTATTACATGGGTTGTTGTGAAGATTACCTCACTTGCGACATTGCTTTCCATGCGGTTATGCCTCTAAGTCGTGCTTTGACACATGGGAGATATAGCCACATCGAGGGCGTTACAACCGTCTCCCGAAGACCTGCTCTGGACGGGAACCTTGTTCCTTCCTGGCGAGCGTAGTTAGCCCGGCACGCCAGACGGCGTCTGCACCGACGCGCTGCGCGGCGCGGAGGTCGCCTGCGCAGCGAGCTGCCTCGCCGATCTTGTTGGCAAGATTCGCCTCTCTGACGAGCCCGCGTCTGATGCGGGCACCGATGGCCCTGAGAGCCGCCTCGTGAGCCTCCTCGATCAGCTCCACATCGCTAGCGAGCCCGCTGCTGACTTGGAGTCGGTTGGCTCCACCGACCCGATGTTGGTCGACTCTGACACGGCGTCGCTCGACGCGTTCCCCTCCAACATGGTGGTCTACGATGATCCGCTTCCTCGCACGGACAGCGGCGGCAGCACTGTCACGGAGGTGCTCGTCATCAGCCACGACGAGCACTCTGGCGGAGGTGGCCAGGACCCGTTGCAGACAACAATGCAAGACCTGGCTGCGCCTATCCCGGAAGACGCCGACGCCGAGACGCTGGAAGCGCGCCACGTCCAGCTCGTCAAGAGCGCCAACCGGCTGGCCAGCATGAGATGCCTTTCGGAGGCCTACCAACGGGAAATGGACCATGCAGTCGGCGGCACGCCGGCTCCTGGTGGGCCTAGCCGCATTGGCTTGGTCCGGCAGCATAGCGCGATCATCGCCAGCATGTTCGGGACAGATCGTCCCGTCTACGCCACGCCTGCAGAGAACATATGAGCTTCCCAAGCGGCATAGAAGAGTTAGACAAGATCGAGGGCGACGAGCGTCGCCACATGACGGAGCGAGTTCAGCAGCTCCTCGACGCGGCTGCTGAGCAGCAAGATGCCGGGTGCCGGACTGAGGTGCCCAACCAGCGAAACGATGATCCTCATCCTCGACGAGACCAAGGCGCGACATCTCGGACGCCGACTGGTGGCGTCCGCGACAAAAGAGACAAGGAGCCGGCTGCCAGCCGCAGCCGGACTCACATCACCATCGAGCACGACCAAGACAGTCGCCCAAGAGCAGTACGACGGCAAGACGACTGTCCGCATCCTCCTCCCCGCAGGGAGAGGCGCATTTCCCCACCGCCTGTTGATCACCCATCACTCGGCGACCGCCTTGGCCACCGAGAAGGAATCGGAGAAAACGATGCCCGCCACCGGATCGATCGCCTCAATCGATCCCTGGCGCTAGAAGAGGAAGATGAGCTGGGTCCGCCTTGTTTTGTCCCCCGCATCCGAGATGAATCCTCCCCCAAAGGATTCACTCTCCCGAGAGACACACCCAAGTACACCGGCTCCGTGAAGCCGGATTACTGGATCGTCGACTACTCCATAGCCGTTAGCATCGCCAACGGCAACAAGCGCGTTGCCATGAAGTACGTCCCGCTCATGCTCCAGGGCACAACCCGGACGTGGTTGAACAGCCTGAAGCCCCGCAGTATCAACAACTGGGTTGATTTCACCGAAGCATTCATCCGCAACTTCACCAGCACGTAAAAGCGGCCGCCCAAGCCCCGCCAACTCTCCTTATGCGTCCAAGGCCCCAACGAGTCGACTCGCGACTATCTTATGCGCTGGGCCGAGTTGCGCAACTCGTGCGAGGGTGTGCACGAGGTGCAGGCCATCGAGTACTTCACTGCCGGGTGCTGAGAGGGCACCCTCCTCAAGCACAACCTTCTCTGCGATGAGCCGGCGCCCCTTGACGAACTGCTAATCATAGCAGACAAGTACGCCACGACCGACTCCTCCATGAAGGCGGAGATTCAAGTCAACATATTGGGAAAGGTGGCCCCTCAAGCTCCTCGGACCCCGGCTGGTGACTCCAGTCGGTGACAGCAACCGAACGACAACAAGCGCAAGGCCATGCAACCGGTTTCCACGAGCCGACAGGTGGCGACCGTTGGAGATCAGCAGCCAGAAGGGCCACCTCCTCCCAAGCGCCAGAAGGGCGGCAAGCCCAACTGGCTGCCCGCTTTCTCGTACGAGCAGACTCTTGATGCACCTTGCAAGTTCCATAGCGGTGCGAAGCCGTCCAATCACACTACTCGGAAGTGCCAGTGGCTTACCAGGATCGCCAAGGGCGACGGAATCCAGCCTCCTCCGCCAGCCGGCCCGCCGCCTCCTCCTCCTCAGCAGTCGGCGGCCCGGCTAGTTGGTGCCATACAAGATGATTATCCTGAGGAGCATGGGGCCTACATAGTGTTCTCCAGCGTGGCTGACGACAGGCACAGCATACGACAGCTGCAGCTAGAAGTGAATGCAGTAGCATCAGAGACCCCCCGAGTTCATGCATTGGTCGGAGAAGCCCATCAGCTGGAGCAGAGCTGACCACCCGGAGGTGATGCTAAACCCCGACTCTTATGCCTTGGTGTTGGATGCCACGTTTGCCACAGAGAGGCAAGCTGCTCGCTTCTCCCGAGTCCTGATAGATGGCGGCAACAGCATGAACATTTTGTACAAAGATGCCATGGAGAAGTTGGGGATCAAGCAGAGACATCTTTAGCCCAGCCGGACTGTTTTTCATGGCATAGTTCCTGGCCTTTCCTGCTCACCAATCGGCAAGACTCAGATAGATGTCCTCTTCGGGGACAAAAGTCATTTCCGCCGAGAGCCAGTCTGGTTTGAAGTGGTGGACCTTGAGAGCCCTTATCATGCATTACTTGGCCGGCCTGTCCTGGCCAAGTTCATGGTAGTTCCCCACTATGCTTACCTAAAGATGAAGATGCCGATCTCCAAGGGGATCCTGACCATAGCAGGAGACTACAAGAAGTCGTCTGCCTGTGCTACAGAGAGTAGCCGGTTGGCCGAGTCTCTCGTGATCACAGCAGAGAAGCGGCTCCTTGACCGGGTTGTGGCAATGGCAGGCAAGCAGCCGGAAATGTCACCCAACCCCAAGGATTCGGAAGCCAAGGGCTCGTTCATGTTGGCCAAAGAAACAAAGAAGATACCCTTGGACCCAGAGCACCCAGAGAGGTACGCTGTCATAGGTGCAAACCTTGACAGTAAATAGGAAGGCGAGCTCGTCGATTTCCTCTATGAGAATCGGGACATCTTCGCATGGTCCCCCAAGGACATGCCGGGTGTTCCGAGGGATTTCGCCGAGCACAAGCTACACGTCCGACCTGATGCCAAGCCAGTCCGACATACCTTGCGCTGCCTGTCAGAAGAGAAAAGAAGAGTTGTTGGAGAAGAGATAGCCCGTCTTCTGGCAGCCGGCTTCATCATGGAGGTGTTCTTTCCATAGTGGTTAGCCAACCCAGTCCTAGTGCTGAAGAAGAACAAGTAGTGGCGCATGTGTATTGATTATACCAGCCTCAACAAAGCATGCCCCAAAGACCCATTTTCTCTGCCAAGAATCGACCAAGTGATTGATTCTACAGTCGGATGTGAGCTGTTGAGTTTTTTGGATGCATACTCCGGGTATCACCAGATCAAGCTGAACCCGATCGACAGGCGAAGACCGCCTTCATCATGCCATTCGGAGCCTTCTATTACCTGACCATGACATTCGGCTTGAGAAACGCTGGCGCCATGTTTCAACGATGCATGCAGAAGTGTCTCCTCAAGCAACTCGGCATAAATGCTCATGTCTACATGGACGATGTGGTGGTGAAGACGGAGAAGCGTGGGATGCTACTAGAAGATCTCAAGGAGACCTTTGAGAATCTGTGCCAATTTCAGATCAAGCTCAACCCGGAGAAATGCGTCTTTGGAGTACCAACCGGCTAGCTTCTTGGCTTCTTGGTCTTAGAGCGCGACATAGAGTGCAACCCTGTGAAGATCAAGGCCATCAAGAGGATGGAGGTGCCCACCTGACCGCTGGACGTGTAAAAATTCATCGGCTGCTTGGCATCCATCAGCCGTTTCATCAGTCGGCTGGGCAAGAAGGCTCTTCTCCTGTATCAGCTCATGAAGAAGACCACTTTTTTCGAGTGGAACGACAAGGCGGATGAAGCTTTTCTCTAGCTCAAGAAAATGTTGACCACTCCGCCTGTCCTGGTGGCCCCGACTCCTAAGGAGCCCATGCTCCTCTACATCGCCATTACCAGCCGGGTGGTCAGCACAGTCATAGTGGTGGAGCGCAAGGAAGAAGGCAAAGCCCTACCAGTCCAAAGGCCAGTATATTACCTGAGCGAAGTACTATCCGCTTTCAAGCAGAACTATCCCCACTTCTAGAAGATGTGTTATGGTGTGCACTTTGCTGCCAAGAGGCTGAAGCCATACTTCCAAGAGCACCCAATCACTGTGGCCTATACAGCTCCGCTTGCCGAGATCATTGGAAGCCGAGATGCCTCGGGTCGAGTGGCCAAATGGTCCATAGATTTTCCCCCCTACACCATCTACTACCAACATCGCACCGCCATCAAGCCACAAGCACTGGCCGACTTCCTCGTCGACTGGGCTGAGACCCAGTACCTGCCGCCAGCACCAGATTCCATCCATTGGCGGATGCATTTTGATTGTTTAAAAATGCGCACCGGTTTAGGAGCCGACATTGTCCTCACCTCTCCCAAAGGCGACAAGCTCAGATATGTGCTGCAAATTCACTTTGCCGCCTCCAACAACATAGCTGAATACGAAGCGCTCATACACGGGCTCCGACTTGCCAAGGAACTCGGCATTCGCCGGATCCTGTGCTATGGAGACTTTGACTTGGTGGTCCAGCAGTCATAGGGTGACTGGGACGCCAAGGATGCAAATATGGCTAGCTAGCACTTCCTTGTACAACAACTCAGTGGATACTTCGAAGGGTGCGAGTTCCTCCACGTGCCAAGGAATGACAATGAGCAAGCCGACGCCTTGGCACGAATTGGCTCCACCCGGCAAGCAATACCAGCCGGCGTCGCCCTGCAACGCCTCCTCAAGCCATCTGTTAAACCATCACCAAAGTCGGATTCCATCTTTGTGCCGGATCCTCCTGAAGCAGTCGGATCTGACTTAAGAGCCCCAGCAGCCGGCACGGGAACTTCGGCAGGCGGCCCGGGGACTACATCAGTCGGCCCGGGGACTACATCAGTCGGCCCGGGGACTTCATCAATTCAGCAAGCGGCGGCCGACTCCAACCCACCGCCTCCCAGCCCAACTGCCCTCGTGCAAGTAGCAGTCCTGGCAGTCGAAGAAATTGCAGCACCTTCATGGGCCCACCCCATCCTCAACTTCCTGGTGAACAAAAAAGCCGACTGATGAGATCTCGGCCCGGCAGGTGCAACGCTGGGCAGCAGCATACACAATCGTCAACAGAGAACTTGTGAGGCGCAACGTCACTGGTGTTTACCAGCGCTGTGTGGAGCAAGGCCAAGCAATCCTCAAAGAAATCTATCAAGGCGAGTGTGGTCACCACGCGGCTTCAAGTGCACTTGTTGCCAAAGCTTTTTGCCATGGTTTTTTCTAGACGACTGCTCTAGAAGATGCCAAAGACTTGGTTCAGAAATGCAAAGGGTGCCAGAAGTTCCGCTCCAAGCCTCATCAGCCGGCTTCTGCACTCAAGACTATCCCCATTGCCTGGCCCTTTACTGTCTGGGGCCTGGACATGGTGGGACCATTCAAAACAACACGAGGTGGCATGACTCACCTGCTTGTCGCGGTGGACAAGTTCACCAAGTGGATAGAAGCAAAACCAATCAAGAAATTGAATGGTCCGACTACTATGACTTTCATCTCCGACATCACCATCCGGTATGGCATACCACACAGCGTCATCACCGATAATGGCACAAACTTCGCCAAAGGCGCCTTGGCCCGTTTCTGCGCGATGCAGGGCATCCGACTGGACTTAGCGTCTGTAGCCCATCCGCAGTCAAACGGCCAAGTGGAGTGAGCAAACGGCCTTATTCTGTCCGGCATCAAGCCCCGACTGATCGAGCCGTGGAGTGTTCGGCCGGCTGCTGGCTCGACGAGCTGCCGGCCGTCCTCTGGAGTCTGCGCACAACCCCGAACAAGTCAACTGGCTTCACTCCTTTCTTCCTCGTCTACGGTGCCGAAGCCGTCATCCCGACGGACATAGAATTCGACTCCCCTCGAGTCACCATGTACACCGAAGAGGAGGCAGAAGAAGCATGACAAGACGATGTCGATCTGCTGGAAGAGGGCCGGCTGTTGGCACTCAGCCGGTCCACCATCTACCAGCAGAGTCTGCGCCGATACTACAACTGAAAGGTCAAGCCAAGATCCTTCCAAGAAGGAGACCTTGTGCTCCAGCTGATCCAGCAAACAGCCGGCCAGCACAAGCTCTCGACACCTTGGGAAGGCGCCTTCATCATCAGCAAGGTGTTGGGCAACGACTCCTACTACCTCATCGACGCTCAGAAGCTTCGAGCACGCAAAAGAGATGACTCTGGCAAGGAGACGGAGCGACCATGGAACGTGAATCTCCTTTGAAGGTTCTACAGTTAAAAGTCGTATGTATCACGCCAACTTTTGTATTAAGTACGAAGACTCCGGGTCCCCCGAGAAGAGCTTGGGGACTGCCCCCTTTTATCTATATGATAAGTATTACGCCTGTCATTTGTGTTATCCCATTAGACCGTCTGGCACTGGGTTTGACCAGTCGACCCGGGGACTTGCCGCTTTGTACTATGAAATGCTTCTTGCAGCCGGACAAGTAGTGTGTTGGCATTTTAGCTTTCTCCTACCAGAGGCTGCAGCTTGCAGAGCGACTGTTTGGTCGACAGGAGCTAAGGCGAAAAGGGCGTCTGCATGAAAAATGGCTAAGGACCTAAAGCATACACATAGTCCAAGCCAGCTTCTCGCCTCACTGACCGACTGCCGAGCAGCCGGTCGACCGACTTCTACTTAACTTGCTAGAAAACTCTAGCCGGCTAAGTACTTGCCTTCCCGAAAGTGGCTAAGTACTTGACCCAGCCACAGTCCGCAGAGCGGCTGTTCGGCTGGCAAGACGACAACCAAGGGAAGGCGACAAAGGAAACAAGCCAAAAGAATACAAAGCAAGGAAATATAGATCTCAGATAAGATATTTACACATCAAAAGGCCCTTGGCCGATATTCAATAGGAGTCTGAAATACACCCAGTGGGTGGGATTGTGCGAAATTAACAAAGTTGTTGAGACTGATAAGCAGGAAGAAGCAAAGGTAAATAGCAGCCTAGGAAGTAGTAGACGGAGTCGGCGGAATGGCGGAGTCGGTGGTGCCGGCTGGTTGGGCGGCCGGCTGGTCGGTCTCCGCTTGGTCGCCCTCATCAGCAGCCGGCTCGCTCGGGCGCGACTCGTTGCTGGAGGCGCGGTTGAGATGAGGCTGGCCGTCCGCTCCGACCTCTGGTGCCTCCTCCTCTTCGTCGTTGGAATCGATCACCTCGGCTGAGTCCTTGCCATCCTTCGGGTTCGGCCCAAACCACTCCGGTGGCGCCTCGACACCGTTCTCGGCCAGCTCCGGGACAAAGATGATGGTGTTGGTGTACTCGGCGATTACCGCCGCTCGCTTGACAAGGTTATCCTCCACCGCCACCAGCTCCTTCTGGGCTTCCAGTTGAAACGTGGTCAACTAGGCTAGATCTAGCCCAGGGTACCACACCTTGACGAATTCCAAGGCCTGACGTGTTCCGGCCCGGGCCGAGGAGCCCTTCCACGCCTCAAGGCGGCCGGCCGCCACCTCCAGCCAGTCGGCAGTCTGACTGGGGGTGCACGGAGCCGGCATGTCGGGCCACATGGCGGTGATTGCCTGGGCGCTGACACGCTGAAGGCGGCGCAGCATCCGATGAGTTAGCCGAAGACCAGCCTGGATGCTGAGAAGCTGCTCGCGGAGAGAGCGAGGGGCATTGGCGGCGATCTCGTCGCCTTCTGCCCTTCATCCTTCGTGGTCGGCCTCAATAGCCTGGTTGGTGGCACCAGAGTGACCTGGGAATTAGTCTGCCAGGACAAAAAAGCAAAGAGTCAGAACAGAAACGAGAAGTTAGCTTGATCAGAAGCCGGTGGTTTGAAGAAAGAATAAAGAAGGCGGCTTACCATCGACCATGTCCTCGATCTCGCCAAAGCCGGCCGGCCGCATTGCCTCCTTGTCGGTCCAGGCAGAGCGCTCGGTCTCGAACTCAGCAAGGAGACCGACCTCCTGGTCCTCCGCCTCCTTCTGGGCCTTCTTAAGAAGCTCCGCCTGCTCCGCCAGCTGCGTGACCAGCCGGTCACGCTCCTCGGCCAGCTTGTTGCAGTCCGCCTCCTTGGCGCGCAACGCGGTGTTGGCTTCTCCTAGTTGCTGCTGCAGGGTGGCGTTGGCTTCTGCAAAAGAAGAAGAAGAAAGGACGCCAACAATCAGCGAAGAAAGATGAAGTTGCCAGGAAGATCCGGCACGACTGCTCAGGAGTCGGCCCGGATCTCGGGGAGTACAGCCCGCGGGTGCGCCAGTGCGCCCCCACAGAGAAAGAAGAAGACTTACTCCGGCTCTCTGACAAGTCGACGACACGTTGATCCAACTCCTGGACTCTAGAGTTGAAGGCGGTCTCACGGAGGTTATGATAGTCCTACAGCAAAGATATTAGTACTCGGAGCTTGCTAATTAAAGTTTCGGGCCGCCTGCTCAGCAGCCGGCCCGAAACTCGGGGACTACACCCAGTGGGTGCGTTGGTGCACCCCCACGAAGCAATACAAGAATTAAAAACAAAGAAGCAAGAAGCGTACCCGGATGGCCTCTCGCGATTCCAGGAACGCCTTGTTGCAGAGCTTGAGAGTGTTGGCCTCGGCGCGGTGTTTGGCTTGAACGTCCAGGATCGCTTTATTCAGAGGGCCCGTCCCGCCTCCTCGCACCCACCCAGTGGGCGCGACGCTGGTCGCCTCGGTGTCCGGGATCGAGGAGCTTGCGGTGCCGGTCTCTAGCGGGCGTGGCGCCGAGGCCGCCTTCACGAGCCGGCGGCGTAAGGGTGTGCGGACCCCGGGAGTCGGGCCCGTCACCATCTCGTTTCCGGCTGGTGGCGCCGGCGGGTCGGCCGGCTGCTTGTCTCGCGCCTCCTTAGAAGGTGGTGGGCGGGGCATGATTGCGTCCGGCATGGCGACGTCGCTGCTGTCCCTCTCCATGATAGGGTGCTCGCCACCGGTTTCCCCAGTCTACGCCACGAACTCCGGTGGTGGCGGCGCAGAGTTCAGGGGGGTAACAAACATCGCCAACTAACAGCGTGCGGCTCCCTCGGCCTGCTCCTTCGCCGTGGCGACGGCCTCGGCCTCCACCAGCTTCTTCAAAGCGGCGGCCTCCGCCCTGTCTGCCTCCGCCTTCTCCAGGCGGGCGGCTTCCCGCTCCTCGCGCGCCACCCGCGCGTTTTGCTCCGTCGCCTCCTGGAGGTCGGCGACCGGATCGATCCGCCAAGTGGTGGTGGAAGTCTCCGCCGACCCCACGATGGAGGTGGCGGCCGACTTCTTAAGAGAGAGCAGGGCCCTATATCAAGGGAAACAAAACAAAGAAACTCAGACAAGATCAGCAAGGAAGGAGAAAGTACTAGAGGAAGATAGTACTTACGCGGAAACCATCTGCGGCTCCTTCACCGCCTTGCGGAAGCGGATGGCTTTCGCGGGCGCTTCATCCCGCTTGGTCGCCGCGGCCGAGCCCCTAGGCTTCTTCGGCCGGCTGCCGAACAGGCTCGGCGCGGCCCTGCGCTTATGCGCACCACCTCGGGCTGCCGGCGCGGCAGACGAGCTCGCGCCCTGCTGGTTGGACCCCGGCTGGCGGCGCAGGACGACTTCCCCTGCGTCGTTGTCTGGCCAGTCCTCAAGGCCGGCTCCGAGCCCTGAGCCGCCTGCTGCGCCACCCCTCCCTCGGCGTTGTCCTCCAAGGCCTCTGTCGGTGTCAAAACCGGCGGGTCTCGGGGAGGGGGTCCCGAACTGTGCGTCTAGGCCGGATGGTAACAGGAGACAAGGGACACAATGTTTTACCCAGGTTCGGGCCCTCTTGATGGAGGTAAAACCCTACGTCCTGCTTGATTAATATTGATGATATAGGTAGTACAAGAGTAGATCTACCACGAGATCAAGGAGGCTAAACCCTAGAAGCTAGCCTATGGTATGATTGTTGTATGATGAAGTTTTCCTACGGACTAAAACCCTCCGGTTTATATAGACACCGGAGAGGGTTAGGGTTACACAAAGTCGGTTACAATGGTAGGAGATCTTGAATATCCGCATCGCCAAGCTTGCCTTCCACGACAAGGAAAGTCCCATCCGGACATGGGACGGAGTCTTCAATCTTGTATCTTCATAGTCCTGGAGTTCGGCTGAAGGTATAGTCCGGCTACCCGGACACCCCCTAATCCAGGACTCCCTTAGTAGCCCCCGAACCAGGCTTCAATGACGACGAGTCCGGCGCGCAGATTGTCTTCGGCATTGCAAGGCGGGTTCTTCTCCAAATTCCATGTACCTGCTGAATAATGTCCGATTTTCATAATGTAGCGCACCTTGGCTTCCACGCCCAATAATGGCCGTCTTCCACGTGTCAAACGAATGTGAAAAGTCGGGGTGTTTTTACATTCACACCCCTAGCCGCATAAACGAGCCACCTATTTAATGGGATGGGGATTCAGATCCAAACCACACCTTCTCCTCTCCGCGAGTAATCATCAGAGCGCCTCCAGCAAAGGTTCATTCCAACATGGTCAGCCGTCGCAGCTCCTCCTCTCGCCCTTCCAGTCCTAAACCTGGAGATTGGGAGAGGTGCTCCATCCCGCACAACGAGCTAGTGTCACTTCAGGCCAAGGGATTTCTCCCTCAAGCCTATATGGTCCCGGTCTGAGCCAGACTCGCCACCTATAATGGCGGAGAGCAAGCGGAGAGCACCCCCAGTCCCTCCAAAGGAGAGCGGGTGTGCCTCGTCCCTTATCTAGTAAGAGGACTTGGATTTCCAATCCATCCATTTCTCTGTGGGCTTCTGGAGTTCTACGGCCTCCAGCTGCACGATCTCACGCCCACCTCTATATTGCATATCGCGGGCTTCGTCGCTCTTTGCGAGCTATTCTTGGGTGTTGAGGCTCATTTCACGCTGTGGAAGAGATTATTCTGTCTGGTGCCCCGCTCTCAAGAGGGGTCTATATATCAAGTGGGCGGAGCCGAGGTGTGGTGTATCGCCGGGACCGGATATCTATCCGGAACCCCAAAGAAGGCGTCCGAGGACTGGCCTTCGAAATGTTTTTATATAGATGATGTCCCACTACCGGACCCTATCCGGGTCGGTCTCCCCAAATTCAACAGTGCTCCCTTAAAGAAACGCCTGAGCTGGCGTCCGCGGAGCTCTCAGAGAGAAAGCGACAGGGACGTCCTTCGCCTGATGGGCCGGATAAGACTATTGGCTCATTCAGGACTAACCATGATTGGAGTCATGGCCGCATGCATTATGCGGGGGGTGCAGCCGCTTCAATATAGAGGCCACCCCATGTGGGATTTTAACGGGGAGGATGACGCCACCCGTTACGGTCGTAAGGGGCCAGCCTCAGCTGCCGCTCTAGTAAAGATCTTATCCTCTTTGTACAAGGGAGAAGAGGAGGAATTCCTCCACGTCAACCCGCAGGGTGGATTTAGTATGTACAACCCCCCGAGTTGGGTAAGTGAACAATTGTGCCTGCCCATCCGCTTTATATTCCCATGATTAAATATGTAGTCCAACGATTTCAACGCAGGAACTACGTCAGGAAGTAAAGGATATAAACAGCCGTCCCCCACAACCCGAGGATCCAGAACGGTCCCTCGATCCGGACTCCGAAGAGGATCCAGATATATCGGTGGAGTTGATTGACGGGGTGTTTCATCAGTTAAGCAAGGATAATACCTTGGTGGCCATTACGGCTGATTACCCAGGGTTAATCCCGACCTCCCAGGTAACAGAGAGCGGAGTCTCATCCCTTTGAGAAGGAATCCATTCTCACGCATTTCAATTTTCCTGACAACGACCATGTTTTGCAGGGGAGGTTTCCAAGGCGGGAGGCCGAACCTGCGGCGGCTAGCCAACGAGGAGCCGCGGGGCCCCGTGGGGTAAAAAGGAATGTAGTCCGGACTGGGATGCCGGCGCAAAGGTATAGCGCATCCTCTTTTTCCCTAGTGTTATTTGTTTAGGGCATATTAACGTTCATGCTATCTTCAGGACGAAGAGACCTCGCCGGACTACATCCGGAGAGGTTGCCAACCGCGCCTCCACCAGCCAGGCTCCAACGCCTGGCCCGGAAGCGGGAGCGAACACGAGGCGTGCACCGGACGCTCCTCCGACAGAGGATGCGGACAGGCTGTCTGCCACCAATTCCTAGGTGGAGAGTGCCATGAACCACAGGCGTCGCCGGACAGTTCTTCGCGATGCTTGTTTCTCCCGAGAGGCATTAGATGCCTTCAATTCGGGAGATGCATACCTCCGTGCCGCTCAAAATGGTTTAACTAGAGCCACGGAGCAATATGTAAAAGACATACGGGTAAGAAAATTTCGGTAAATATATATGTATATACCAGTAGCCCCCGAGACTTGAAACAGTTAGAGTAACTGGTTTAAGGATCATTTGTTATGCAGGTTCTTACAAAGAAGAATACCATACTGTCCCAGGAGCTGAAAGATTGCAAAGCCCAACTAGAGGCCGCACTAGCCACGGCAGGGGAGCCTAAAGAGACCCCCTCTGGTAAGATACACTTCGAAAGATTAATATCTTGTGAAGTGTAGCGTGGGCATGAATCTGCCAAATCATATTGCAGATGGCGCCGGACTGGATCCGGAGAGGCAACAACTCTTACGCCGGCTAAAGGCCGGTGAGAGTATGTTGACAAGGGTGAGGCGGGATAAGAATGAGCTTCAGGATGCTAACACCAAGCTAGACGTTGAACTTAAAGATGTCTGTGGCCAGCTATCGGACTCTACTAAGGAGAATCAGCGGCTTCGACGCGGCATATTTAGTAAGTGCTTAAGCGAATCTTTGAAAGAAAAGAGTTCGGCGAGGAAGTCGACTAACAGAGTAATGTCTATAGGTATGCTAACGGGTCGTCCTGCAGAGGAGATGCCCGGTTCTATGGGTGACCTTCTTCCCGAGCTCTCGCAACTACACGAGCGAGTTCGGCAGGCGATGCGAGGCGTTGCCCAAGGCTTATGGCCTTCCCACTCCATGCCCGAGGGCCTTGGAGAGCTTTCGGAGAAGCTTAAGGGAGCTCGGCGGCGCTTCCGGTTGTGGAAGATATCGGCCTGCCGACAAGGCGCTAGGGAGACCTGGGCCATGGTGAAGATGCGGTACACGAAGTCTGACCCAAACCACATGGCCGAGGTCGGACCTATGGGGCCTGACGGGAAGGAGATCCCTGTAAGCTTAGTGTACGGCCAAGTAGAATTGGCCGCAAAGTATTCCCAACAGGACTGTAAGTTAGACAGCCTGTTAGATGGTATTGAAGAGGAATACAATCAGTCAGAGTGACTATGTAATTTTTAATTGACATGTGTAATGCCTTCTAGCCGGATTGTAGATCGTTTGTCGTTGCCGACCTTTTCGCTTCAACCTCAGGACCTGACAGTCCGGAGTGTGTCCGAATACCCTACCGGTTATGTAAGAACCGGGGTATGCATGGAGACCAGGCGTAGGGGTCATTAGTGCTTTATCAGACAAGTGCCCAACTAGTTATGTTATATTACATGGTTAGTAAGAAACATCTTCCAGAGAAAATAGTTCCGTTAGGGGTTCCTTTCTCTGGGAGGCATGCCCTAAAGTGCATGTCCGGACTGCAAACGCAGGAAAATCATCTGGGGGCATATACATAAATAAGTAAAAAGGTCATCTTTTAGTTCACCGACTGAATATTCCCTTAAGAACGCTAGCTTTCGGCTTCACCCAGTCTGAGGTACACATCCGGCTGATCCGGCAGTAACAATCGCAGAGGTGCTCCCTTTACCACCTAGCCGAACAATCGGGAACGTAGGGGTAAGCACAGGAGCCAGGCAACCCAGCTTGGCCAAAACTTAAGTCATATCGATGCATATAATGATGAAGAAAAGGTACATGCGGAAGTTCGACACATGTGGTGGGCGTGAAGCCCGTATAAATAAGCTTCTGTTAAAGAAGCGCCCAGGTTTAATGAGCGCGAGTAGCACTTCACTTGAGGAGCCTTTAAGGGCTATAAAAGAGAAGAGGGGAAGGAGAGAAATGTAAGACAGAAAATGTAAAAAATGGACAGAGGAAGGAAACAAACACAGAGTCCGGCGCTAGGCATAGAATCTTCGAAGAAGGGCTGCGTTCCATGGGTTCGGCTCGAGTCGGTTATCCGACGCATCTCGCAGGCGGTATGCTCCACCAGTCAGGACTTGGTCGATTATGAAGGGACCTTCCCACTTGGGCTTCAGCTTGTCCTTTTTCTTGTCCGGCAGGCGTAGAACTAATTCGCCAATGTTGTAGCTTTTGGCCCGCACTTCTCTGCTTTGATATCTTCGAGCCTGCTGTTGATAGAATGCGGAACGGGCTTTTGCCACGTCTCGCTCCTCCTCTAAGGCGTCTAAACTGTCCTGCCGATCGAGCTCGGCCTCCCTTTCTTCGTACATGCGCACTCGAGGTGAGTCATGAATTATGTCGCAGGGCAAGACTGCCTCTGCGCCGTACACCATAAAAATGGTGTGTATCCGGTGATGCGGTTCGGCGTGGTCCGCAGCCCCCAGAGTACGGAGTCGAGCTCCTCTACCTAGTGCGTGTTAGATTCCTTGAGGGACCGCACTAATCTGGGTTTGATGCCGCTCATGATGAGACCATTTGCGCATTCGACCTGACCGTTAGTTTGTGGGTGATAGACGGAAGCATAATCGAGCTTGATGCCCATGTTTTTGCACCAGAGTTTTACCTCATCGGCCGTAAAGTTCGTGCCGTTATCGTTGACAATGCTGTGGGGGACGCCATAACGGTGTACGACCCCGGATATAAAGTCTATCACAGGTCCGGATTCGGCCGTCTTAACAGGCTTGGCTTCTATCCATTTGGTGAACTTATCCACCATGACCAGTAAGTATTTTTTCTTGTGGGTTCCGCCTTTAAGGGGTCCCACCATGTCAAGCCCCCAGACCGCGAAAGGCCAAGTGATGGGGATAGTTTGGAGGGTGGTGGGTGGCATATGGCTTTGGTTTGCAAAAAGGTGGCAACCGACGCATTTATGGACCAAGTCCTGAGCGTCCGCCCGGGCCGTCGGCCAATAAAAGCCTGTACGGAAAGCCTTGCTTACGAGGGACCGGGCTGCGGCGTGATGGCCATCGAGTCTGGCATGAATTTCAGCCAGCAGGTTCCGCCCTTCCTCTTTGGAGATGCACCTTTGAAGGACTCCGGTAGTGCTTTTCTTGTAAAGTTCTCCCTCATGGACTTTATAGGCTTTAGATCGCCGCACTATACATCGTGCCTCGTTTTGGTCCTCTGGGAGTTCCTGCCTAGTAAGGTAGGCTAGGAATGGTTCTGCCCACAGGGTGATAACAACCATTAGTACGTGGGCTGAGGTTGTTATTTCATTGGCAGAGCCTCCGATTATGTCAGATTGTTCGGCGTCGGACAGTGCGGTTGGGTCTGGACTGATATTGCCATGTTCCCCTTCCCATACTACGGATGGCTTGAACAGCCTTTCCAGGAAGATGTTGGGGGGGACCGCATCGCGTTTTGCACCGATGCGTGCCAGGATGTCTGCCGCCTGATTGTTTTCTCGGGCTATATGGTGAAATTCGAGCCCTTCAAACTGAGCTGACATTTTGAGGACGGCGTTGCGGTAAGCTGCCATTTTTGGATCCTTGGCGTCGAAGTCTCCATTTATTTGGGATATCGCAAGGTCCGAATCCCCGCACACCTCTAGGTGTTGAGTGCCCATGGATACTGCCATCCGGAGACCATGTAAAAGGGCCTCATATTCGGCTGCATTGTTGGAGTCCGTGTACATAATCTGGAGTACATATTGAGCTGTGTCTCCTGTGGGGGACGTCAAAACGACGCCGACCCCTAGTCCGGCCAACATTTTGGAACCGTCGAAGTGCATTATCCAGTTTGAATATGTGCCGTACTCTTTAGGGAGTTCGGCCTCTGTCCATTCTGCGACGAAGTCGGACAAAACTTGCGACTTGATAGCTCGCCGTGGCCTATAAGTTATGTCGAACGGGAGGAGCTCGATGGCCCATTTTGCAATCCGGCCTGTTGCGTCATGGTTGTTTATAATATCATTGAGTGGTACTTCCGATGCTACTGTGATTGAACACTCTTGAAAGTAGTGTCGTAGCTTTCGGGATGCCATGAATACCGCGTATGCAATCTTTTGATAATGTGGGTACCCTGATTTGCATGGGGTGAGGACAATGGACACATAGTAAACCGGCTTTTGAAGGGGGAATTTGTGTCCGTCCGTTTCCCGCTCGACGACGAGTACTGCGCTGACAACTTGATGGGTTGCTGCAATGTACAATAGCATTGGTTCGCCGATGTTTGGCGCGGCCAGGACGGGGTTTGTTGCCAATATGGCTTTTATTTCCTTGAGTACGGCCGTGGCGGCGTCCGTCCACTTGAAGTGTTCGGTGCGCCGAAGGAGGCGATAGAGGGGTAGCGCCTTTTCTCCCAACAGGGAGATAAAGCGGCTTAGAGCCGCCACGCATCCGGTTAATTTTTGTATTTGTTTGAGGTCCTTTGGGATATCCAATTGTGACAAAGCTCGGATCTTGGCTGGATTTGCTTCGATTCCCCTACCGGATACAATGAAGCCCAAGAGCTTTCCGGCTAGAACGCCGAAAACGCATTTTTCCGGATTTAGCTTGATGTCATATGCTCGGAGGTTGTCAAATGTAAGCCTCAAGTTGTCTACAAGAGATTCGACATGTCTTGTTTTTACGAGCACATCATCTACGTATGCCTCTACTGTTTTGCCAATCTGGTTTGCCAGACATGTCTGAATCATGCGCTGATATGTTGCGCCGGCGTTTTTGAGCCTGAAAGGCATTGTGTTGAAGCAGAATGGGCCGTATGGGGTGATGAATGCTGTTGCGGCTTGGTCTGACTCGGCCATCTTGATTTGATGGTAACCGGAGTATGCGTCGAGGAGGCACAATGAATCGTGTCATGCAGTGGCGTCGATAATTTGATCGATGCGGGGGAGGGGGAAGGGATCCTTTGGGCAGGCCTTGTTGAGGTCTTTGAGGTCAACGCATAGGCGCCAGGATTTGTCCTTCTTTGGTACCATCACCAAGTTTGCTAGCCAGTCCGGATGTTTTATATCTCTGATGAATCCGGCCTCCAATAGTTTGGCTAGCTCCTCTCCCATTGCCTGTCTCTTGGGTTCAGAAAAACACCGAAGGGCTTGTTTGACAGGTTTGAATCCTTTTAGGATATTTAAGCTGTGTTTGGCCAGCCTACATGGGATTCCTGGCATGTCCGAAGGGTGCCATGCAAAAATGTCCCAGTTCTCCCATAGGAATTCTCGCAGTGCGGCGTCTACATCGGGGTTTAATTGTGCCCCGATGGAAGCTGTTTTATTGGGGTCCATTGGATGGACCTGGAATTTGACTATTTCATCCGCTGGTTTAAAGGAGGTGGACTTGGATCTTTTGTCGAGTACCACATCGTTCCTTTTTACCGTGGAGCGCAGCGTAGTCAGTTCCTCAGCCGCTAGGGCTTCAGACAGTGCCTCAAGGGCCAGTGCGGCTGTCTTGTTTTCGGCGCGGAGTGCTATGTCCGGATCACTAGCGAGAGTGATGATTCCGTTCGGCCCGAGCATCTTGAGCTTCATGTACCCGTAATGGGGTATTGCATGGAAGATTGTAAACGCTTCCCGCCCCAGCAGAGCGTGGTATCCGCTGCTAAACAGGGCCACTTGGAATGTGACCTCTTCGGACCTATAATTATCCGGCGTGCCGAACACCACATCTAGTGTGATTTTTCCTGTGCAGCATGCTTCCCGACTAGGGATTATTCCTCTGAAGGTTGTGCTGCTTCGCTCAATATGGTTCCAGTCTATTTCCATTTTTTGAAGGGTTTCCTCATAAATGAGGTTCAATCCGCTGCCTCCATCCATGAGTACCTTGGTGAGGCGAAAGCCGTCCACTATAGGACTGAGTACCAATGCGGCTGGTGCTCGAGCTGTTCGGAATTTAGGTTCGTCGCTGGCATTAAAGGTAATAGCCGTGTCACTCCATGGGTTTATTGTTGCTACTTGATAGACTTCGGCGAAACTGTGGATTGTTCTTTTTCGCATTTTATTTGATGCGAAAGTCTCGAAGACTGTTAAGACCGTACTGGAGTCCCCGAGGTGGCTTTCTGCGACCTCCGGAATTAGGAGATCTTCGCCCCTTTTGGCCACCTGCCGGAGTATCCAACATGCTCTAAGGCTATGAGTTGGTGTGGCGTCCTCTGTACTATGAATTTTACAGGGTCCATTAAGCCATCTCTCCAGTACGGTTCCGTGCCCTGTAGAGGGTTTTGCTTTTTTGGTTTTTAACCCGGGTGTCTGATAATGATGCACCCTTTTATTTCGGACGAGGTTTCTATTCAGGGCCGGATTGTCCCAAAATTTAGTTTCGGTTTTCCGGGCGCTTTCAATCGCACAGTACTTTTGTACTATGGACGCCGAGTCAGCGAAGCGTGTAAGGTCACGACGACCTGTGGCGTTGAGGATTCCCTTGTCCGTGCAATTATTGCAGAAGATTGAGATTGCGTTTTCCTCGCGGCAGTCCTTTATCCTGTTCATAACCAGGAGGAACCTTGCCCAGTAATGATGTACTGTTTCTTCGGGCTTTTGCCTGATTTGGGGTAGATCGCTTATGTTCGGGCGGGTGGGTGGAATTAAATCCGGAACTTCACCCAATCTAAGACTCAGAGGCCAAGGAGTTTCCGAACTCTGAGGTTTGGATTCTTGGATGTTGTCCAGTGAATCTAGCCCGTTGCCTGATTCTAAGTTCAGGTCTTGAGTTACACCGTCCCCTCCGTGGGTATCCGGCTTGGAGGGATCTGGAATCCGGACGTAGCTAGTCCTTAGGATAGATGAAGAGTCTCCGCACTGTGCCTCTACTACGGCAACGTGATGGGTGACTTGGGGAGAATTAATTTCTCTTAGATCGGGTTTAAGCCCAACCTGGTCATAATCCGTAGTGACCCCCAAGGCGGCGATGCGATCCAAGAGCTTGTTTACGGAAGAGAGCTCCATTGGATCTAACTGCTCGACGAGTTCCGAGCTGACGTGAAGATTGCTTTCGATGACCCGAGAGGTCACCGTCGGCGCAACGGCCGAACAGGCGGTCATGAGAAAACCGCCTAGCCGGAGAGTTTGGCCGACAGCCAAGGCTCCCTTAGTAACGGCGCCATCTTTAAAGACGGGAAGAGGCATCCTTCCTGATTGCGACGACACATAGGAACTCTCAATGAAAGCACCAATGTCAGTGTCAAAACCGGCGGATCTCGGGTAGGGGGTCCCGAACTGTGCGTCTAGGCCGGATGGTAACAGGAGACAAGGGACACAATGTTTTACCCAGGTTCGGGCCCTCTTGATGGAGGTAAAACCCTACGTCCTGCTTGATTAATATTGATGATATGGGTAGTACAAGAGTAGATCTACCACGAGATCAAGGAGGCTAAATCCTAGAAGCTAGCCTATGGTATGAATGTTGTATGATGAAGTTGTCCTACGGACTAAAACCCTCCGGTTTATATAGACACCAGAGAGGGTTAGGGTTACACAAAGTCGGTTACAATGGTAGGAGATCTTGAATATCCGCATCACCAAGCTTGCCTTCCACGCCAAGGAAAGTCCCCTCCGGACACGGGACAGAGTCTTCAATCTTGTATCTTCATAGTCCTGGAGTTCGGCTAAAGGTATAGTCCGGCTACCCGGACACCCCCTAATCTAGGACTCCCTCAGCCGCTGCCCCCAAGTCGGGGTCATCCACGTCGCTCTCCGCCCGGTCGGGGAGAAATTGATGCTCCAGCTCCGCGGCGCCGGCTGCCGGCTGGAGGAGGGAGCTCTATTCGAAGAGCCGGTTGGTCAGGATAGATAAACGGAACTCGGCAAAAAGAAAGAGAGAGAGAAGGAAAGGAAATTTACCATAGGCAGGGGGTTGGCGCGAGAATACGGCTCCTTGCCGAACCGCCACTCTTCCGTGAGCTTGCAGTTCGCAAGGTAGTTCACCATATGAGCTACCTCTGCGTGAGGCATCTCCTTGGTGCACAGCCGGCTTGGGGCCCGATGCCCGTTCATCTGACAGATCATGTGAGGGCGGCCCTGGAGCGGGAGCACCCGGCGTGCCATGAAGGCGGACAGCAAGTCGGGCCCAGTCAGGCCCTCCGACTGTACCAACACCCGGAGCCGCACGATGGCGGCGGCTCCAGAAGGCGATAGTGTCTTGGCCCGGTAGGACCAGTTGGGCCGCCTCCCGGCCGGCGGGCCGGCGACGTAAGCCGGCAGGTTGACCCAGTCACCCTCCACGAAGATGCTCTTCGCGTAGAAGTACGACTGCTACCATATCTTCACCGACTGGATCAGCGTGATGGGAGGAAATGGATTGTCGCCTCCCGGCCTCCGCACCGCGATGAAGGCGCCGCATTGAGCCGGCACGCCCATGACGGCGGTGCCGAGCTTGGTGTAGAAAAACTCCCCCCAAAAGCTCGGTAGTGGGGAGGACGTCGAGGAAGCCTTCGCACAAAGTGACGAAGGCGGACAACAGCACCACCGTGTTCGGGGTGAGGTGGTGCGGCTGGAGGTTGTAGAATTCGAGGAAGGCCCGGAAGAAGCCGCTCGCCGGCAGGCCGAGGCCATGCAGGCAGTGCGAGTGGAAGACAACTCGCTCGCCCTGCTCCGGCGCTGGCGAGATCTCCCCCTCCAGCGCGAGGCGAACCCTCACGTAGTCCTTGTTGGGCAGCCGCCGCGTCTGGCGAAGGAAGTCGATGTGGTCTTCATGAACTATGGAGCCGTCCCAGGCTCCGGCGCGCACCATGGGGACGCGAGGTTGACGGGCGAACTCGACGGAGACGATCCGCGGCAGCGCTTCGGTGGGGCTCGGGGCGCTGCGGCGAGAAGAAGAAGAGGGAGGAAGAGTGGGCTGGAGGGGCGCGCGTGCTTCGCCGCTCCCTCTCCTCCCCCTACTTATAGCCTATGGGCTACGAAGCCGAGGGGGTGGGCATGGGATCGTGGGATAAACTGTGCCCACGACCCCACGCTCTCGCCTTTACCGCGTGGGTACTGCACGCAGTAACTCCACGGGGAAACCCAACCACCGCCTCGGCCGCAGCGGATCCACTCGCAGCCCGAGGCCCGATGGTGGCGGCCCGGCCTGCGGTCGCGTCCCGTCACGCGCGTGGGCTGGCAGGCTGACCCAGCTGGCTGGCGCCATGTGGCACGCCCACGACGGGTGGCGGGTAGAGAATCTTAGCAAGCATGCCACCTAGTTCCCACCGATCCATTCAAAATTCCGGAAGGGTCCGACTGGACGTATCCGACTCCTGCCGACCGGCTCCCCAGAAGTCGGATGGAGCTTCCTTCAGAGCAACCGGAGGAGGAAACTATTGAGGCTCCCGGGCTCCTCGAACCGTGGCCCCTCACCAGTTTTGGGGACTACTGTCGGAGTAATGGGCCACGGGTAGCCTAACCCGAGCCCCTGAACCTTTCAAGACAACAGGGCTGGCTGCGCCCCTCAAGACATCAAGATAGGTCTCCGCCTTCTGGCGACCGGTTGGCCGAGCGGCCGACTGGCCGAGCGGCCGACTGGCCGAAGGCGGCCGAGTTCCAGAAGACGGCATCACGACAGGCCGACTCCTAGTGAGCGGCCTCTAGAGAGGCCGGCCCCTAGCAGTCGGCCCATGGCGCCCTCAAAGTTTGCGCCCTCGTCAAGGAGACATGACAGGGTATGGATACAACATAGCCCATCCCCCCGAATCCAGGGCCGGGCGTGTCCATAGTGCCCCGTACAGGCGAAGATCTCCGCATGACGCAACACTGTTGCCTCTCCCCCTAAACGTCACTCCTAACAGGCGGAGCCCTGTTCCCACGATGGCCTGTCGGTACGGCTTGCAGGCGGCGGGCCCTACCAGGCAGTGAGAGCCCTAAATACGGAGGAAGCCAGGGCGGCCGGACCTAAGGGAAACCGGCTTCCAGCAGGCGGCTTATCCCTCCCTCGGGCCCCGTGCGCCATCAATCAGATGGGACGCGGTGTGGCTACAGTAATCACCCACCAGGCGGCGGGACTGTAGCCACGCTCCCCCGACCAAGCCTGCGTCATTAGCGTCACAGCTACAATGATCAGCAGCCGATAAGACCCGCGAGCGGCTGGAGCGGCCTGTCAGCTCCGTACCAGACCAGTTAGCGGGGCCCACCAGGCGGCGGGCCCCAGCAGCCGGCGGAGAAGCCAGCGGCCGGAGACACTGACAGCCGGTCCTACACCCGACAGATTACCAATGTACCCCTGGGAGGGGTAGGCCTATATAAACCTCCCAGGGAACCCATGCAAAGGGTTCCAACCTGTTAGAACTAGACTCACACCTAGAGGAGAAGAGAGCGTGCCTGCCTTCTTCCACCTCTAGCAAACAGCTCAAGGAGCACCATTGTACCAGTAGTGCCTTAGTGATCATGCGGAGACCCCGCAGAGCAGGACTAGGGGTGTTATCTCCTAGGAGAGCCCCAAACCTGGGTAAAATGCGCCGGCATTCGTGTCTATGCCTCATCTCGCTTCCAGGCACCGACGACGTTCAACTCGCTCCCACCATGATAAGCCATCCTTTGGCATATGTCGCACCCAACCCCCGACACATGTCCATCACTATCACGGCACAACACATAAGAAGGGTTAAAGTCGCCGGCTTGGTTGGGAAGGGAAGTGTTTCCCTTCTTAGCATCACCACCCCTCATGGTGTTCTTCTTCTTCTCCTTAGTATCACCCTCTCCCTCCTTCACAAAGGTTTGCTTGAGAGGGGGAGGTCTTTTGGCCTTGTCATTCTTCTTCTTGTTCTTGGACTCGTGTGCGTACCCAACCCCTTCCTTGGCCACACCTCCCTTTTGATTGCTCAAAAGGTCGTTGAGGTTTTTCTTGCCTTGTATGCAAGAAACAAGGCCTTTCTCAAGTCGCTCCTTCAACTTAGCATTCTCCTCAACAAGATGCACATGCTCACAACATGGGTTAGTAGCATTTGCATTATCAATTAACACCATATGAGGAAATGTGGCTTTCTCCTTGGTTAGCTTTACTTGAAGTTGATCATGAGACTCTTTGAGACTTGCATGAGTACCCTTCAAGACCTTGTGAGCCTTGTCAAGTAGGTCAAACTCCTCTTTGAGTCTAGCAAGATCAACCCCAAGCTTGGCCTTCTCAGAGTTTAGCACACGAGAAACAACAATAGCATGATCAAGATCTTTCTTTAACTTAGAGTGATCATAGTTGTGTGACTCCTCAAGAGCCAAACGAAGACCACGCTCTTTCTCAAGAGCATTGGAAAGATCCGAAATCTCATCAGCATAGTCACGACTATGCCCCTCCATCTTAGAGATGGTATCTTCGTGAGCCTCGATCATGTCATTGGCTTCACCAAGTTGTTCCAAGAGAGCAACGAATTGCTTCTTGGATTTACCCTTGAGTTTACCCATAAAGGACTCAAACTCATTCTCCTCCACATTAGATCCATCATGTTCATCAATGCAATTCGTCAAACAAGGATTATTAATGATGGTAGTTTTGATGTTGGGGGTTACCTTGTTGGTGGCTTTAGCCATGAGGCACTTGGCGGTGATGCTCTCACTGGGTGAGTCGAAGAGTTGTCGCAATGGCAACGGAGGCCATGGCAACCAACTCACCATCCTCCTCCTCATCATCATCCTCATTGTACTCTTCTTGTACCACTAGCACCTTGGGAGGAGTCTTCTTGGTGAAGTTTCTCTTGTTTGGGAAAGACTTGGCTTTGTCCTTCCGGATGAGCTTGCCACCATTGTCTTCCCTCTTCTCATACGGGCACTCCGCAACAAAATGGCTCACATTGCCACAATTATAGCAAGTCCTCACATGTTGCTTGCCCTTCGTGTCACTTGAGTTGTTCTTGTTGAAGTTGGGCCTTGAGTTTTTCTTGCTCCAAAATTGCCTTGAAGCAAGAGCCATGTGTTCATGATAGGCATACTTTGTATCTTCGGGGTTGCTCTCCTCTTCTTCTTCTTCATCCTCTTCTTCCACACTAACCTTGGCCTTTAATGAAAGGTTGGGCTTCTTTGCTCTTTGAGAACATAGCACCGCATTGTCGGTGGTCTTGTCCAAGATGCTCATGGCCAAAAACTCATCTAACACTTCACTTGAGGACAAGGTGTGGAAGTCCGGCCTTTGACGAATGACAGAGGACACGACCTTGTGGTAAGGCATCATTGCCTTGAGGAATTTGCGCTTGATCCAATTGTCATCCGTGTCCTTGCTCCCATGATCTCAGAGTGAGACTGCGAGTTTGGTTACCCTCCGATAAAGCTCGCGAGGTTCTTCATCTTCTTTCATTGCAAACTCATCGGCTTCATCTTGCACCACTTCATAGTTGGAGCGTTGTATGCTTGTTCTTCCCTTGTAGAGGGAAACAACTTGATGCCATGCATCTTTGGCCATGGCGAAGGGCCGGAGATGAGGAAGATCTTTGGGTGGAATTGCATCTTGGATGATGAAGAGAGGATTCTCGTTGAATTGATTATCCGCGACTTCTCTAGGAGTGAAGTTGCTTCGGTCATGGAGATAGAAACCTTCTTCAATGATTCTCCAAAGATTAGTATTCACATGATTTAAATGACGCTTAAAGCGATAGACCCAAGAATCAAAGTCCTCATTTTTCACAATCTTGGGGGGAGGACCGACATGATTCAGATGAGTGGAAGGAATCTGTCCACCATAAACAAGTGGAGGCTCCACATGGGCAAAGATGCTGGTGCCATTTTTACCACTAGAAGAAGGAACTTGATCACTAGTAGCTTCCCCCTTGTCAGAGTTAGCATCCATCACCTTGTTAGTGGGATCACCCACTCTCAACGGTGCGGTGGATAGTTTAAGCCCTTCTATGAATTTGTTAAAGATGCTTTCAACCTCGGTCATCATGGAGGTCTTTAATGTGTCCAAGGCCACATTGAATTCCTCACGAGAGACCACGGTTCCCCCATCGGCCGTAGACGAGATTGGATTCACACCGGAGTGCTCCTCCGCACCGTCCACGGTGTCAACCATACTCTTTGGACGACAAAGTCCTTAGTAAAGAGACGAGGCTTTGATACCAATTGAAAGGATCGATATAGTTGACTAGAGGGGGGGGGGGTGAATAGGCAACTAACAATTTTAACTTTTCTTTACCAAACTAAACTTTGCGACAAAGTAGGTTGTCTAGATATGCAACGAGGTGAGCAACCTATATGATGCAACAACAAAAAGTACACAAGCAAGCTAAGGATACAACACAAAAGCTTGCACAAGTAAAGGCACGAGATAACCAAGAGTGGAGCCGGTGAAGACGAGGATGTGTTACCGAAGTTCCTTCCTTTTGAGGGGAAGTACGTCTCCGTTGGAGCGGTGTGGAGGCACAATGCTCCCCAAGAAGACACTAGGGCCACTGTATTCTCCTCATGCCCTCACACGATGCGAGATACCATGATTCCACTATTGGTGCCCTTGGAGGCGGCGACCGGACCTTTACAAACAAGGTTGGGGCTCTCTCCACAACCGAATTGGAGGCTCCTAACGAAACCACGGAGCTTCACCACAATGGAATATGGCTACGAGGTGACCTCAACCGTATAGGGTGCTCAAACACCCAAGAGTAACAAGATCCACAAGGGATGAGTGGGGGGAATCAAATTTTCTTGGTGGAAGTGTAGATTTGGGCCTTCTCAACCAATCCCTAGAAAATCAACAAGTTTTATTGGGTAGGGAGAGAGATCGGGTGAAAATGAGCTTTGGAGCAACAATGGAGCTTAGGGAAAGGAGGTAAGTCAACTTGGAGAAGAAGACCTCCTTTTATAAGGGGGGAGGACAAACGAACCGTTACCCCTGCTGAGCGCCGCACAGGGCGGTACTACCGCAGGGGTGGGTGGTACTACCACTGTGGCCAGTGGTACTACCGTTCCACCTC
Organism: Triticum dicoccoides; assembly: GCF_002162155.2. Classification (NCBI taxonomy): domain Eukaryota; kingdom Viridiplantae; phylum Streptophyta; class Magnoliopsida; order Poales; family Poaceae; genus Triticum; species Triticum dicoccoides. The sequence goes on from NC_041388.1 coordinate 290,359,803, forward strand.
GCGGTACTGCCGCGCAGTAAGGCGGGAGTGGGGACCTGGACCCAGGGCGGTACTACTGCGGTGGTAGGAACGATACTACCACCTAAGAATGGTACTACCGCCCCTACTGCCGCAGCTAGTGCCGAAAACCCGACACAAAAGGAGAGACCTCGAGTCGAGGCGGTAGGAGCACGGAGTCGTAGTGGTACTACGGCTGAGAGCTCTAAGCGGTACTACCGCGCTGATGAGCGATACTGCCGCTTTGTAGCTCTCGAGCGGTACTACTGCTGGGGTTCACGGTACTACCGCTAGGACCAGACCACAGGGAGAAGGCAGCAAGGGAGCCTACAACGAGACATAAAAGCTCAGAGGGTGGACAAGGGATGTGTACGTGTTGATTCCACCCTAGCCTCACCAATGCGGACCCCCTCTTAATAGTACAGCTTTCCTATGACTCAAATCCACCAAAAAGAAATGTAGACAAACGCCGTCTTCAATTGTCTTCGAGGGGAACAAGAACCGTCTTGTGCCTAGTGATGAAATGTCTGAAATACTCAAGGCACACGATTAGTCCACAAAAGCATCGTCATCAATCACCAAAACATCTTAGGGATAAATATGCCCTTACAGAGACTTAGAGTCATCTAGATCGATGTAAAAAGCTTGCATCGACATAACTCTTTACGACGAACTCTTTTTATCACCTCCATAACCGAGAAATATTTCCTTAGTCCTCTAAGGATAATTTTTGACCGCTGTCCAGTGATCTACTCCTAGATCACTATTGTACTCCCTTGCCAGAATCATGCTAAGGTATACAATAGGACTGGTAAACAACATAGCATACTTTATAGAACCTATGACTAAGGCATAGGGAATGACTTTTCATTCTCTTTCTATTTTCTGTTGTGGTCGAGTTTTGAGTCTTTACTCAACTTCACACCTTGCAACACAGGAAAGAACTCCTTCTTTGACTGTTCCATTTTGAACTACTTCAAAATCTTGTCAAGGCATGTACTCATTGAAAATATATCAAGCGTCTTGATCTATCTCTATAGATCTTGATGCTCAATATGTAAGTAGCTTCACCGAGGTATTTCTTTGAAAAACTCCTTTCAAACACTCCTTTATGCTTTCCAGAAAAATTTACATTATTTCAGATCAACAATATGTCATTCACATATACTTATCAGAAATGTTTTAGTGCTCCCACTCACTTTCTTGTAAATACAGGCTTCACCGCAAGTCTGTATAAAACCATATGCTTTGATCACTTTATCAAAGCATATATTCCAACTCCGAGATGCTTGCACCAGTCCACCAATGGATCGCTGGAGCTTGCTCACTTTGGTAGCACCTTTAGGATCGACAAAACCTTTTGGTTGCATCATATACAACTCTTCTTTAAGAAATCCATTAAGGAATGCAGTTTTGATATCCATTTGCTAGATTTCATAAAATGCGGCAACTGGTAACATGATTTGGACAAACTTTTAAGCATCGATATGAGTGAGAAAATCTCATCGTAGTCAACACCTTGAACTTGTCGAAAACCTTTTGCGACAATTCGAGCTTTGTAGATAGTAACACTACTATCAGTGTCCATCTTCCTCTTAAAGATCCATTTATTCTCAATGACTCACGGATCATCGGGCAAGTCAATCAAAGTCCATACTTTGTTCTCATACATGGATCCCATCTTAGATTTCATGGCCTCAAGCCATTTTGCGGAATCTAGGCTCATCATCGCTTCCTCGTAGTTCGTAGGTTCGTCATGGTCTAGTAACAAGAATTCCAGAACAGGATTACCGTTCCACTCAGGTGCAGACCGTACTCTGGTTGACCTACGAGGTTCGGTAGTACCTTGATCTGAAGTTTCATGATCATCATCATTAGCTTCCTCACTAATTAGTGTAGGAATCACTGAAACTGATTTCTGTGATGAACTACTTTCCAATTTGGGAGAAGGTACAATTACCTCATTAAGTTCTACTTTCTCCCACTCACTTCTTTTGAGAGAAACTCCTTCTCTAGAAAGGATCCATTCTTAGCAACAAAATATCTTGCCTTCGGATCTGTGATAGAGGGTGTACCCAACAGTTTCATTTGGGTATCCTATGAAGACACACTTTTTCGATTTAGGTTTGTGCTTATCAGACCGAAACTTTTTCACATAAGCATCACAACCCCAAACTTTAAGAAACGACAGCTTAGATTTCTAGCCAAGCCATAGTTCATACTGTGTCATCTCAACGGATTAGACAGTGCCCTATTTAATGTGAATGCAGTTGTCTCTAATGCATAACCCCAAAACAATAGTGGTAAATCAGTAAGAGACATCATAGATTGCACCATATCCAACAAAGAACGATTACAATGTTCGAACACACCATTATGCTGGGGTGTTCCAGGTGGTGTGAGTTGCCAAACTATTCCACATTGTTTCAAATGAAGACCAAACTCGTAACTCAAATATTCTCCTCCATGATCAGATCACAGAAACTTTATTTTCTTGTTACGATGATTTTCCACTTCACTCTGAAATTGTTTGAACTTTTCAAATGTTTCAGACTTATGTTTCATTAAGTAGATATACCCATATCTGCTCAAATCATCTGTGAAGATCATAAAATAATGATACCCGCCGCGAGCCCGCGAGCCTCAACACTCATCGGATTGCATACATCAGTATGTATTATTTCCAATAAGTCAGTTGCTTGCTCCATTGTTCCGGAGAATGGAGTCTTAGTCATCTTGCCCATGAGGCATGGTCCGCAAGCATCAAGTGATTCATAATCAAGCGATTCCAAAAGTCCATCAACATGGAGTTTGTTCATGCCCTTTACACCAATATGACCTAAATAGCAGTGCCATAAATAAGTGGCACTATAATTATAAACTTTGCATCTTTTGGCTTCAATATTATGAATATGTGTATCACTACGATCGAGATTCAACAAACCATTCACCTTGGGTGGATGACCTCAGAAGGTTTTATTCATGTAAACAGAATAACAATTATTCTTTGACTTAAAAGAATAATTGTATTGCAATAAACATGATCCAATCATATTATGCTCAACGCAAACACCAAATAACATTTATTTTAGGTTTAACACTAATCCCAAAGGTAAAGGGACTGTGTGATGGTGATCTTATCAACCTTGGAATCACTTCCAATTCACATCATCACCTCGCCCTTAACTAGTCTCTGTTTATTTTGCAACTCCCGTTTCGAGTTACTACTCTTAGCAACTGAACTAGTATCAAATACCGAGGGGTTTGCTATAAACACTAGTAAAGTACACATCAATAACATGTATATCAAATATACCTTTGTTTACTTTTCCATCCTTCTTATCCGTCAAGTATCTAGGGTAGTTCCACTTCCAGTGACCATTTTCTTTGCAGTAGAAGCACTCAGTTTCAGGCTTGGGTCTAGATTTGGGCTTCTTCATGGGAGTTGCAACTTGCTTGCCATTCTTCTTGAAGTTCCCTTTCTTTCCCTTGCCCTTTTACTTGAAACTAGTGGTCTTGTCAACCATCAACACTTGATGCTTTTTCTTGATTTCTACCTTCACTGATTTCAGCATCGTGAAGAGCTTTGGGAATCGTTTCCGTTATCCCTTGCATATTATAGTTCATCACAAAGTTCTAGTAACTTGGTGATAGTGACTAGAGAACTCTGTCAATCACTATCTTATCAGGAAGATTAACTCCCACTTGATACAAATGATTGTAGTACTTAGAAATTCTGAGCACATGCTCATTCGTTGAGCTATTCTCCTCCATCTTGTAGGCAAAGTACTGTCAGAGGTCTCATACCTCTTGACACAGGCATGAGTATGAGATACCAATTTCAACTCTTGGAATGTCTTATATGCTCCGTGGCGTTCAAAACATTTTTGAATTCCCGGTTCTAAGCCGTAAAGCATGGTGCACTAAACTATCAAGTAGTCATCATACCGAGCTTGTCAAACGTTCATAACGTCTGCATCTACTCCTGCAATAGGTCTGTCACCTAGTGGTGCATTAAGGACATAATTCTTCTGTGCAGCAATGAGGATAATCCTCAGATCACGGACCTAGTCCACATCATTTCTACTATCATCTTTCAACATAGTTTTTCTCTAGGAACATATCAAAAATAAACGGGGAGCTACATCGCGAGCTATTGATCTACAACATAGTTATGCAAATACTATCAGGACTAAGTTCATGATAAATTAAAGTTCAGTTAATAATATTACTTAAGAACTCCCACTTAGATAGAAATCCCTCTAATCATCTAAGTGATCACGTGATCCAAATCAACTAAACCATGTCCGATCATCATGTGAGATGTAGTAGTTTTCAATGGTGAACATCACTATGTTGATCATATCTACTATACGATTCACGCTCGACCTTTCGATCTCCATTGTTCCGAGACCATATCTACATATGCTAGGCTCTTCAAGTTTATCCCGAGTATTCCACATGTGCAAAACTGGCTTGCACCCGTTGTATGTGAACGTAGAGCTTATCACACCCGATCATCACGTGGTGTCTCGGCACGACGAACTGTCGCAATGGTGCATACTCAGGGAGAACACTTATACCTTGAAATTTAGTGAGAGATCATCTTATAATGCTACCGTCGATCTAAGCAAAATAAGATGCATAAAAGATAAACATGACAAGCTATCAATATAAGTGATATGATATGGCCATCATCATCTTGTGCCTGTGATCTCCATTAGCACCATCATGATCACCATCACCACCGGCTTGACATCTTGATCTCCATCGAAGCATCGTTGTCGTCATGCCAACCATTTCCTCCATGATTATCGCTACCGCTTAGTGATAAAGTAAAGCAATTACATGGCGATTGCATTTCATACAACAAAGCGACAACCATATGGCTCCTGCCAGTTGCCGATAACCGTGTTACAAAACATGATCATCTCATACAATAAAATTTAGCATCATGTCTTGACCATATCACATCACAACATGCCCTGCAAAAACAAGTTAGACGTCCTCTACTTGGTTGTTGCAAGTTTTACGTGGCTGCTACGGGCTGAGCAAGAACTGTTCTTACCTACGCATCAAAAACCACAACATGGTATAGTGATTGATTTTTGATCTTCAGAAATAACCCCGTTCATTGAATCCGATTCAACTAAAGCTAGAGAAACAGGCACCCACTAGCCACCTGTGTGCAAAGCAAGTCGGTAGAACCAGTCTCGCGTAAGCATAAGCGTAATGTCGGTCTGGGCCGCTTCATCCAATAGTGCTGCGGAATCAAGAATCAACTAGTGATGGCAAGCAATATGTATATACCCATGCCCACAACTCCTTTGTGTTCTACTCGTGCATATAACATCTATGCATAAACCTGACTCTGATGCCACTATTGGGGGACGTAGTAATTTCAAAAAAATTCCTACACACACGCAAGATCATGGTGATGCATAACAATGAGAGGGGAGAGTTTCGTCCACGTACCCTCATAGACCGTAAGCGGAAGCATTATGAGAACGCGGTTGATGTATTCGTACATCTTCACGATCCGATCGATCCAAGTACCGAACGTACGACACCTCCGAGTTCAGCACACGTTCAGCTCAGTGACGTCCCACGAACTCCGATCCAGCAGAGCTTCGAGGGAGAGTTCCGTCAGCATGACGGCGTGATGATGGTGATGATGATGCTACCTACGCAGTGCTTTGCCTAAGCATTGCTACGATATGATCGAGGTGGATTATGGTGGAGGGGAAAACCGCACACGGCTAAAAGATCAACTGATCAACTTGTGTGTTCATGGGGTGCCCCCTACCCCCGTATATAAAGGAGGGAGGAGGAGAGGCCGGCCCTAGAGGGGGCGCGCCAAGTGTGGGGAGTCCTACTAGGACTCCCAAGTCCTAGTAGGATTCCCCTTTTCCTTTCCGGAGTAGGAGAGAATAAAGAAGGAATGAGAGAGGGAGTAGAAAAGGGCAAGGGGGGTGCCGCCCCTTTCCCCTAGTCCAATCCGGACCCATGGGGGGCGCCTCCTTCCCTTTGTCCTACCTCCTCTATTCCCGTATGGCCCAATAAGGCCCAATAGTTCTCCCGGTGAATTCCCGTAACTCTCCGGTACTCCGAAAAATACCTGAATCACTCGGAACCTTTCCGATGTCCGAATATAGCCTTCCATATATCGATGTTTACATATCGACCATTTCGAGACTCCTCGTCATGTCCCTGACCTCATCCGGGACTCTAAACAAACTTCGGTCATCAAATCACATAACTCATAATACAAATCGTCACAGAATGTTAAGTGTGCGGACCCTACAGGTTCGAGTACTATGTAGACATGACCGAGACTCATCTCCGGTCAATAACCAATAGCGAAACCTGATGCTCATATTGGTTCCTACATATTCTACGAAGATCTTTATAGTCAAACCGCATAACAACATACATTGTTCCCTTTGTCATCGGTATGTTACTTGCCCGAGATTCGATCGTTGGTATCTCAATACCTAGTTCAATCTCGTTACCGGCAAGTCTCTTTACTCATTCTGTATTGCGTCATCCCGCAACTAACTCATTAGTCACATTGCTTGCAAGGCTTATAGTGATGTGCATTACCGAGAGGGCCCAAAGATACCTCTCCGACAATCGGAGTGACTAATCCTAATCTCGATCTATGCCAACTCAACAAGTACCATCAGAGACACCTGTAGAGCACCTTTATAATGACCCAGTTACGTTGTGACGTTTGGTAACACGCAAAGTGTTCCTTCGGTATTCGGGAGTTGCATAATCTCATAGTCATAGGAACATGTATAAGTCATGAAGAAAGCAATAGCAATATACTAAACGATCAAATGCTAAGCTAACGGAATGGGTCAAGTCAATCACATCATTCTCTAATGGTGTGATCCCGTTAATCAAATGACAACTCATGTCTATGGTTAGGAAACTTAACCATGTTTGATTCAATGAGCTAGTCAAGTAGAGGCATACTAGTGACACTCTATTTGTCTATGTATTCACACATGAACTATGTTTCTAGTTAATACAATTCTAGCATGAATAATAAACATTTACCATGATATAAAGAAATAAATAATAACTTTATTATTGCCTCTAGGGCATATTTCCTTCAAATCGTCCCTTGACCACATTGATCACACCGTGCCGAGAGCACCAAGGCGGTGGACGATGGCGAGGCCTAGGAAGGGGATGACGTGGAGCCGGGGAAGACGCGACAGTGGATGGCCACGCGGAGAGGAGTATGAGGGTTCACTGGTTTGGCTGCGGTGTGAGGCTGCCGTCGCTGCAGAATAACTGGGGGTGTGGGTGAGTAGAGGGATGTCCTGGCCAGTGGCGGGAGTAGTAGGGGGCGGTGAGGCCTCCGCGGCAGCACAACCGGCCACAGGAGGCAGGAGTAGGTGGCATGACCGGCGCTGGTTTGGGCGGCTGGAGCAAGAAGACCAGAGGTTGAAGAAGCACTACGGCCGTTGGATGGACATCATATGGTCACTGGAGCTAGAATAGTTTATATTGACTAAGTTAACAAAGCCCTCCATCCCCTTCAACTTAGTAGGCCCACAAGTTAGCCTCCAACTATGGTGGGTCCCAGCAGTCAGGGCGAGGATTCATTTTTTGTGTGCCTAATATGGAGGCACTTCCTTGCGTGCGAAGATATCGCTGGTGGGTCCGAGCTATCAGCGGGGGGAACATTTTTTTCGCAAAATACAGAGGCCCTTCCGGTGGGTCCCAGCTTTCAGGTGGAGGAATCATTATTTTGCGCGTAATAAGGAGGCATTTCCTTGCGTGCGACTGTGGACCCAGCTGTCAGTCTCTCCACATAAAGTCCTCTTCCGATGGAAGTCATTCCTTGACCACGCCGCACCGAGAGCACCAAGGCGGTGGATGACGGTGAGGCCTGGAAGGGGAGGACGCGGAGCCGGGGAAGACATGGCAGTGGATACCCACACGAAGAGGAGTATGAGGGTTCACTGGTTCAGCTGCGGTGTGAGGCTGCCATCGCTGCGGAATAACACGAGTTGTGGGTGAGTAGACAGTAGAGGGATGGCCTGGCCAGCGGTGGGAGTAGGATCGGGCGGTGAGGCCTGCACGACAGCACAACCGGGCACTGGAGGCAGGAGCGGGTGGTCTTGTCGGTGCTGGTTTGGGCGACTGGTGCAAGAAGAACAGTGATTGAAGAAGCAACATGACTGTTCAATTCAAATCCAATGCTCACTGCTGCTAGAATCCTCTGTTGACTATGTTGACAAAGCCCTGCATACGCGTCAACTTAGTAGGCCCACAGGTCAGCCTCCGAACCGGTTGGCCCTAGATGTCAGTAGGAGGAATCATTTTTTCACGTAATAAGGAGGCAGTTGATTGCGTGCGGCCAGGCCAGCGGAGGGAGTAGGATGGGCCGGTGAAGCCTGTGCGCCATCATAGAGGGCCACAAGAGGAGGGAGCAGGCAGTCGCGCCGGTGCTGGTTTGGGCGGCTGGAGCAGGAAGATAAGAGATTGAAGAAGCACGTCGGCCGTTGGATGGACATCCAACAGTCACTGCTGCTAGAATTGTGTGTTGACTAACAAAGCTTTGCATAAACAAGTCAGCATCGAAATCTATGGCGTGTACAACCCATTTGTTATTATTTTTTATAATTTTTTACTCATTTGCTAATTCTTATGGAATTTATTGCAGCCCATTTTCCATTTTTAGAATTGTTGCCCATTTTCTGGTCAGTGCCAGGATTAAAAAATTAAAGTAAAAAATGTGCGAAATTTAAAAAATTCACAAATTTTTGCTGGGAACAAAATATTCTTAATCCAAATATTAGTAGCCATACTAAAATAAATTAGTACTATGTCATGTTAAGATCCAATGAAATATGAAATATCAGTGAAGAACAAAAAATGAAAGAAACTAATTGCCCATTTGCTATTTTTTTGGAATTTGCAACCCCTTTGATATTACTTTTAGGAAAAAACTAACTCCCACACATGTGGCATCTTGCACATCATCCACACGCCTTCTTTACCACTCATTTTACCACATATGAATAGATAACATTAGCAGGAATCTTTTTGATTTTCGGCTTAAAAATGTTTTATCTCCTAACTAAAAATTGATTTAAAAATCTATTTTCACCATTAAATCCATCTCGACGAGATCTTCAAAACTAGACCCCATGTTGATATGTTTCGATGAATTTTTTTTGCCCAAAAGTTGCCATGATGTTTACACTGTAGTTGCCATAGTGCTTAAACTAAAGTTGCCACATGGTAATTTTAGTTTGTAGAGCATGGCAATTTTAGCATTTTAATGATGGCAACTCCAGTATTTTGACCATGAAAATTATTTTTTGTATGAACCATGGCAATTTTAAGTGCATGTATCATGACAATTTTAGTTTACGGTTCATGGTAAGTCTAGTTTCTTAATTTCCCGTTTTATAAATGTTAAAATTTACTTTTAAATGTAGAAGAAAATAGCTGAAATATATCATGGCAATTTCAGTGTAAACACCATGGCAATTCATGTGCAATAGACATGGTAACTTTTAACCCAAAAAAAGTTCATCAAAATATATCGATATGAGATCTAGTTTTGAAGATCTCGTCGCGAGGGATTTAATGGTGAAAACGGATCTTCAATCATATTTTTCATTTAAGAGATAAAACATTTTTAAAATTAGAATTCCAAAAAGATTCCCACATGCATGCATGCGGTGACGTGGCGCAGCCTGTGTGTTATAGGGAGTGTGGGCGGGTTTCGTTCCCATCACACGTGTGGGCGTTAGCATTGTCCTACTTTTAAGATATACTGACCATACTCTTTGGCCAGGCCGGAATGCATCCCTCCTCATCTTGAAAGATTTGCAGCCCAGTTAGTCGGAGAAAACAAATAGGCCTAGCTTGGGTATTCTTCAAAAAGAAATAGTGGGCTACCTATTTTCCCAAAGAAAAAACTGCTGGGCTGGTCATGTTGTTAGACGGGCCACAGAGACCGCACAACCCAGTTTATAGCTTGCTCCTCCGAACAAATCCTCAAAAAAAGTTGTGCAATTCTGTCGTTAATTGACTATATGTTGACAATGATGTGTGTCCCAGATATCAGCAGGGTGGATTGGAGTAAACACGAGGGGTGCATCTGAGTAGTAAAAGAGGCGCTTGCTTGTGTTCGGGAGTGGACCTAGTGGGTCCATACTGTCATACTCACAACTACAGTCCTCTCCCGATTCACTATGTTGACACGGCCGGACGGTGGCGCCGCGACGAGCGCACCAAGGCTGAGGCTAAATTGATGTCGCCAATGTGTTGGGCTGGGTTGGACATTCTTATCGAAAAATAAAAATGGACTGGAACTATTTATGACATTGACTACGATTTGCATGGGTCCGCTGGTTGCAGGAAGAAAATGGTGGGAGAAAGAAGACTGGTCTTTGCCTAAGAATAATATCGACTGAATGTAACGACATTATCATAGGAAATAATATCCTCCTGTTAAAATTTGACTTTTCAAATTGTGAATTTAAATAAATGGTGCATGAGCATTTAGCTTTATTTTTTTGTTTATGTTTAGGGGACCATGAGCATGTACCTGGACCGGATACATGTGAGAGCCTCCCTTCCAGTTAATTATGGGCTCCTGTATTGGGCCTTCATCAGTGAGCTGCATGTTATCGACAAGTGGAAAATGTGTTCCATACCAAAAATAGTATGCGCTACATACGGTACGGTGCACTGAAGGATCGGACCATGAATAACTTTCAAAACATAATGTTTTTCGTTCTAACAACACATTTATTCAACCAACACACAAAATATACTACTGATTGTACATTAAAAACAACAGCAGCAGCAACCAGGGCTGGGGGTGCAATAGAAGCAGTAAGCAGGCCAAAAGAGTAAAGACGCAGCTCTCTCTTCCAAACCAAACATCAGCCATCATTACAAAAGGGATACCAAAAAAGAACAAGTGTATGCATCAAACTAAATAAAGATCCTACTACACCAAGTGTATGCATCTAACTAACTGGCTTAGTTAGACGTTACTATTTATTAAGCTGTGGAGATTGGCTGACGGCTTGAACCAGATAGGTGCCTGACGTGGGAAGCTCCAGCCAGCATGTCGAAGTCTGATACTTGCGACCCTCTCTCCTACTTTGGGCTGCAGAGCATGGCGACACATATCAGGGTATGGTGCATGCAGAGACGCATGGTACATTGTGTACACACAGTTTTGCCTGATGAACGAAACTGCGCTGCCATCATGATCCTTGCCGTCGGTTATCTCCTGGTTAATCGGATAATTCTGCCGAGAAATAGAGAGCGTGTACCAAGGCTACTTACTAGCCTCCAGTCAAAAATTCCAGAAGGCCTAGAGAAGCTGGGATCATGCTCAAAGACCTTGCAGTGATTGTGATTGTATTCCGCGAAACAACATGTCCGGTACATGCGAACGATCATCAATCGTTCGCCGTCGTCTGACCGAGCCAGGAACCACCTGCAACTGCCATGCTGCTTTTCTTTGAAATGTTCTGGGATTAGGAAGGGTAGGGACACCAGGCGGCCTACAACATCATATCAAGTTGGAGTCAAATAAAAAAGGGCTATTACTGTGGTCAATCTTAAGAACATCATGTTATGAGTATGAATATTTTTTCAGTAAATGTTGACAGTAATTAAGCAAGCCATCATGATATCATAGGAAAGTAACATACTGCTGTAACAGCCGTTTGTAGCGATGACTGGAGTAGGCCAGCAATACGTCCAGCCATAGAAGGAGTCAACAACGTAAATGAAGCCCTTGTGTTCAATGGCATCACAGAACCATGGAGGATGTGTGATCTTGCGATGGACCTGCAGATTTATCCACTTACCAAAGTGACCTGTCAAATAGGCGAGACCGCGGTTGAAGAACACAATTAGCCTGAAATCTTTATAATTCGCAGATCTTGTGGGCACTTGGCAGATTACAACCTTGATCAAATCAAACTTGGTATCATGTTGGCTACTATAAGATTCTGAATATTCTGGGCCGTGGTGCCAAAGCAGTGCAGTGTTAATCGAAGGAAGGGGGATCAATCGCCGGGTATAGGACTCCACGAGCATCCAGCTGCCATGACCGTTGACAAGCACCATCCAAGACATGTTCATGCCAACCCAGTACATACCATTAATGTAGTTGAGGGTGACGGGGGTCGGATCGCAGTCAAGGGGGTTGATGCTCACCACCCTACGATTGTTATGCTGCGTGACATGCCGTTTCTGAAGTTCAGGCGGCATCAACAACAAAGGAGCTGGCTTAAAAAGCTTTGGCCTGAGGGCTTTGAGTAAATGGTACAACCCCGACGGGCACGCGGCAAGCGGCATGGTACTGAGATTGTCCACACGCGAAACAATGAGCTTGATTACCTCTGTGGGGAGCGAATTCCAGCCACACTTTCGATGGACGCTTCTCGGTTCTACCATTGTTAGTGCTTGAGTTTCAGAAGAGGGGGGAGGCGCCTTAGCGGGGATGGAAGATTGGATGATTATGCGCGGACAAAGATGGAGAATCGAATATGTGCTGCGAGAAGTGGACAGGTGATGATTACTACAACACTTCGCTTGACTTACGAGACACATACCAGCAGCGTAGGGTCATATCAATGCCAGAGAACTTGCTTGAGTGATCACAATACTAGTACTCCCTACAGTACCTACTACTATGCCCTAGTTTGCATATAGAGTAGTGGAGTAAGACTCTGCTCTACTACTAGCACCGGAGGAGTAGTATATTCTAATCTAAAATAGTTACAAACTTCAATGCGCGAGCGTGGAACAACTATGAACCGCCATCGGTGCTAACTCCAATCCCCAACAAACGTTCGCTAGGAGACATGGCAGTTGCAAATGACCGCGACGTAGTTACAGTACGTGTGTAAGGGTGGCGGTTTTGTCAAATACTATGGCTTTAAAAAGGCAACCGTCGGATGGAAATCTGACGGTTACGTGGGATTCGCCAAGATTGAGCTCATGGCAAACAATCGCCAGATATCATTACTAAAAAAGGTTAAAACACCCGGGGCTATAACTTGCACCGGCTGACCACTAACAATGATACGAACATAGTTGCAAAATGGTCAAAGACCGTGTCTACCTGGTGTTTGGAATTATATGCAAAAAAACTAGGAAGATGCCCGTGCATTGCACGGAACATCAAGATGCATTTTTTTTACAAAACACCTGTTGTGATTGACCCATGCAGGAGTAATCCCATGTGTAAAAACTAATGACATCTCGAGAATTTTATTGGAAAAATGGTATCTCGAGAATTTCATCAAAAAATGATATCTCGAGAAAGATGAGAGATAAGGTGAGGAGGAGTGGGGCGTGGTGGTGACTGGTGGTCGGACTGGGCGGAGGCATGGGGATGGAGGGCGCCGGCAGCGGCCACCATGCCAGATTGTTCCAGAGACTTCCTTTTTTAATTGCTCAGCAATGAGGTTGTGGGAGATAAGGATGAAAGAGGCAAGGCTTTATCGGTAAATGTGGAGAGAGGTGCGGGTATCTTTTGTAAAATTGTCATAGTTTGCTTTCTATCCGTCATATATAGATTGAACGGTCTATATTATAAGATGGCAGGCACACCACCATCACCAACTCGGTTTTTATAAGAAGTAGTAGAGATAAGAGTAGAGATGGAGACTAGGGAGATGCACCATCTACTGCTTCGTGTGCTACTCCTGTTCTCCATTCGGCGGCCGCAACGTCCCCTACAGCCACTCCCTCCTGCGCTCCATTCGGCGGGCGCTGTTGGAATTTGAGCAGCACACTCGCGCGACTGCTGGCAGCAACGACTTCACTAAAGACGACTTCTTCCCCAACCTCGGCAACCTCTTCCTCAACGACATGGGTGACAACCTCAATGCCAATGGCGCTGCTCCCGTTACACTGTATGTGTTTCTGTCCTTCCTGTTCGAAATCGTGGTAGAATTCATGTTTCTAGTATGTGTCCTAGATTCAATCTGTTCATCTACTGTGTTAGCCCACATGATTAGTTTAATCTCTGTTATAGCCTTCATGATTTATTTTGTGCTTATTCAGATGAAATCTCGTAGTAACTTGCTAATATATTCACCTGGCGCAAGGTCCCCTACAGCCACTCCTGTTTCATGGATGGCCTGGTCGATGCCTCCAAGGTGCCTTGTGTCTACAAGAGTTTCGGCTGCGAGAGGTACGTCGACCAGCACACGCTGGCGGAGCATAGTTCCAGATGCGCGCACGCGCCCTGCTACTGCTATGGGTGCACGCCGCCGTTTGAGGGCTCGACGGCGAGCCTCGTGCATCACCTCACGGCACCGTCCATTGAACACTACTAGCCCGCGGCCATCAAGTATGAAACATGCTACCCGTTCACCATGCCGGAGTCGCTGGAGGATCACCGCCGCCTTCTAGTCGTGGAGGAGGACGACAACGTCTTCCTCTTGATCATGGGCACCGGCGAGGCCCGTGCAGGCCACCGCCCCGTCTCTGTAGTGTGCGTCAGGGGCAATGCCGCTGACGCTGACACGACGCCGTTGTACGGGTGTGTGATCACTATTACTGCCCCTCAGAGGTACGTGGGCGCCCACCCCAGCTCCATGACGCTGACTGGGACTGTGCCGAGCTGCTCCGTTCCCACCGATGTGGACATGGAAGACCCATGGTATAATTTTCACCCCAATATGGTGCACGGGGACTCCAAGGAGCTTCACCTGGACATATGCATTACCAAGTTAAATGTTGATCATTAGTCTTCGCTCAATGTAATCTGTTGTCTAAGCATGTGGAGACTTCTTATTTATATAGTATATAACCTTCCATGCATGATCTTTGCTCTACTAGAGTATCGCGCTTGAATTAAAGTGTGTCCATTTATGGTTTAGTCTAGAATCTTCCAGGTATGCTTTTGCTCCGTTAGAGTTCTCGCTTGCCATTTATGAGACTAACTAGGAATTTTTACTACAGTACTGGTGAAAGACTTATGATGAACCATTTCTTACATCTCCTCTGCCCCCTTCCAAGTCATCCTGATTTAATCCCTCTGTCTAGGTGTATAAGAGCATGGTTAATACTTAATAGTATAGCCAACTGTTGACTATAAGAAAGTGCCATGTCATCTGTAGCCAACATGTATAACAATCGATACTCAAAAACTAATTCTTAAAGATCATTTCTTGCAAAGCACAATAAGTGTTATTTCTTCACAAGTTTTGGATGCAGGTTGAACAGTTGAACGCTTTTGTTTGCAAAAGATACTTTTTTATCTATTTCACCCGGATGTTTATGAGCTCTAGAGAAGAAATAATATTGAAAGAAACCTATCGATACTCGTTACACATGAGATGACCCCCACATCCTTTGTCAAAATAAACAACTCCCCGTTCAATGCATTTCACTGTCGCGTGCAACACACGAGCACCTTACCATATATTAGTACGACCATAAATTTAACTAACATTATGTATAGTACGATAAATGCTCATGCATGTCACCAAAAATTATATCATTGAAAACTATGTTCAAATACGAATCCAACAATATAGTTTTTGTTGACATGCACTAACATTTTGCCAGTTAAATCTTCAGTCAAATTCAATGGGGGACTAATAAACCACGACCGAAGTAGTACTAGTGTAGAGGGCGGCGCTGCACGGGAGTCTCACCCCACTCGTGGCGCGGCAGTAAAGCCATCATATCACAAAACCCCACCAATCCAAGTAAAAAGTGGCCTGGTAAAATAAATGGATAAGCAACCATCACATCCCTCCGTCTTTTTTTCATTTCATCTCTCTGCATTTACTTTCTCCGGTTCATCTCGCACACTCGATCCCTAGCTAGTACTCCTAGTATCCCTAGCCACTACTCCCAGGGCCAGTTCTTTTGGCGGCTTAAAAAATAAGCCATCTCTTCCCTAGCTTTTCCCATAAGACTAGTCACAGTGGAGAGTACCATAAGGCGCCTCACACATTTATTTGGGCTTCTAAAGTACTAGTACCTCCGTCCTGGTTTATTTTCACCATTGTAATTTGTGCTAAATTTTGACCAAAGATTTAATTGATAAAATGTTAGTGCGTGTGACATGTTATATGCATAAACATTTCATTAGTTAAATTTATGGTCAAAATTTGACACAGATTACAATGGGGACCAATAAACCAGGACGGAGATAGTAGTTATAGGATTACTAATCTAGAAGCCTAAAAGAACTGGCCCGTGGTACTCCTAGTAGTAGTACTCAAGTTGGAATTCCAATTGCACCGCACAACTTGTTAGGCAAAAAATTTGATACAGGGTGTAGGAAGCGGTTTGGGAATTTACATGCCTTCTCAACCAGTGAGATACTCCATACAAAGTACGATAGAGAAATAACCACAGAGAAGCAAGCTAAAAGTAAACAATCAAACGAGCATTTTTGCATTTGTTTTGCATTGAACCATTTCACAAGCTTGACTAGTGTTGTTTTTTTACTTTTACAAAAACCGCATCGTAATGTTAAAACATGCATTTGCACGTACATAAGTAATAGTAGTAGCGTAGTCTGCAAGCATATATAGAGAGATACGTGTAGTGCGATAGTATATAGTAAAGTTTGTGCTATATGCATGTACTTACAAAATGTGTACGGATACACAAGGTTTCCAAACTTTTCCTTTTACATACTTAATTAAGGACACTAATAATTCCCGAACGTTCGGGATTTATCATTTGCATCCCAAAACTAATGAGATCGCATTACGAAACTAAATTATTCCTAATAAAAGCCACGTCGCTCGTAGGAGCGCTTGCGGTATGCCACGAGCGCCCTAGTGCGCGGCCGTTTCCTAGCGCACCGACACAACGCCTCTTCCTCAGCCTCGCAACTGCGAGGTGCTGATTGGCGGCTTGCCGGCGGGCGAGCGCGATCTCACCGGTGTGGTGATCCAGCACCAACAGGTACTCCTCCTCGCTGGAAGCATGCACCCGGTCCACGTACCGCCAAGCGTAGATGAGGCGCTTGGGCCCGACTGCACTCAGGTCTTTGGCACGGGCGTCCTCCGCCACCCTCAGGCCCTTGCACGAGCCTTCTGCCAAAGAGCCAATTGCCTGACTCTCTCGGATGCGACATAGGCTTGCCTGGCAGCATGCCTCGCGGCGCGCTTCTCTTCCTCGGCCATCTTCTCCACCTCTATTTTGGCACGCTCTGCTGGAGGCAAAGCCTCCCACAAGGCGACATCCATTTCTTTACAAAGATCCTCAATGATGGGGGGGGGGCTCGGCGGGCGGCATGGTGTTCTCCTCCTAGCGGGGAGCCAACGCGTCCTTCGACGCGTGTGCTGGCGAGACTGGGAACGCTGACGCGTCCACCTCGACGCGTAGCGGTGAGGAGCAGAATGCTGATGCATCCTCCTCGACTAGTGGCGATGAGGAACGAAACTGCGACGCATGACCGTCCGCGCAATGCAGCAAGGGGCGCCTAGGGCTTGGGAGGGGCGATGCCATGGTGGTCGACGTGAGAGGGAGGGGGAGGAGATAGCGATGAACGTGAGCGTTCTTCCGAATTCCGTGGGAGGCGCAGTATTTATAGCGAGCAATGGCACACCTACATAAGATATGGACTGAGCTTCAGTGACTTAACTGCAGGTGTAGTTGTGTCACTGACATGTGGGCCAGATGCATGTTGGGCCCACATGTTAGTGACCTAATGCACCTACAGTTAAGTAACTGAAGCAGCGTCCCATAATATATGTTGCGTGATTAACGTAACAACTACGTGGGCATATTTGTCGGAGTAAATTACGGGGGAGGGAAGGGGTGGAAATATTGCTGGTCACAACGGATTGGACGAG
>NC_041388.1:290378053-290448632 GCF_002162155.2 Triticum dicoccoides
GTAGGTAGTACCGTATCATGTTAAATACTATGCTACTTTGTGTCATGCATGGCACTATAAAGGTAGGCCCGTATCATACACTAGTGTCATGCACATGATACTAGTATATGATACTTTCTACTATGAGTAGCCTAAAGAGAATATTAACTAATCTCTACTCTCTACTCTTATAAAAAACAGAGTTGGTGATGATGGTGTGCCTTCCATCCTGCAATATAGGTCGTCCAATCTATATCTAACGGATAGGAAGGAAACTATGACAATTTACCCGCACTCCTCTCCACATTTGCACATAAGGCCTTCCCTCGTTCATCCTTTTCTCCCACACGATCTTGGTGTTCCTTGCAATGCACGAGCATCTTGCTAGTGCACATAAAAATCTTTGTCATTTACTAGTGTTCATGCATGCATGCAATGCGATAATGCATTGGTAAACACATTTTTTTAAGAACGAGAGCATTAATTGAGTACTTTTGCAGACTACAAAAACTATTCCACCGCCTCTATCTTGGTAAGAGTAGGTGAAAATTTTGAATCGAGCCCATTAAACTAGAAGGGAGGTAGTAGTACTCTAATAGCGAACCTTGTTGTGATGACTAGATAGGACATGGCACGCACCTGGATGGAGGAACTAGGCTGCATTATGCATATAAGTTTTTTTTGAAGTCAATGTACCTCTACTTTGACCAAACTTATATAAAAATGTATCAACATTCACAATGTCAAATCAATATTTTTATACTCACTATAACACATAGTTTCATAAAATGTATATTTGGTACTGTAGATATTGATATTTTTAGTATAAATTTGGTCAAAAACTTCGCAAACTTTGACTTGACACAAATCTTACGCGGAGTAAAAAGGACTAGAGGGAGTATCTGAAATGGAAAGTAGCATGCAATTTCAAAAAAAATCCTACGATCACGCAAGATCTATCTAGGATATGCATAGCAACAAGAGGGGGAGAGTGTGTCCACGTACACTCGTAGACCGAAAGCAGAAGCATTAGGTTAACGCGGTTGCTGTAGTCGAACGTATTCACGATCCAACAGATCTAGTACCGAGCGTACGTCACCTCCGAGTTCAGCACACGTTCAGCTCGATGACGTCCCTCGAACTCTTGATCCAACAGAGGTTCGAGGGAGAGTTTCATCAGCACGACAGCGTGGTGACGGTGATGGTGATGTGATCCGCACACAGCTTCGCCT
Source organism: Triticum dicoccoides (assembly GCF_002162155.2). Lineage (NCBI taxonomy): Eukaryota > Viridiplantae > Streptophyta > Magnoliopsida > Poales > Poaceae > Triticum > Triticum dicoccoides. The sequence continues at coordinate 290,379,265 of NC_041388.1, forward strand.
AAGCACTACGTGAATATGACCGGAGGAGTAAACCGTGGAGGGAGACGCCGCACACGGCTTGGAACAATTGGTGTGTCTGCAAGGGGTGCCCTGCCCATGTATATAAAGGAGGAGGGGAGGAGGGCGGCCACCAGGGGCACGCCAAGGAGAGGGGAGTCCTACTAGGACTCCAAGTCCTAGTAGGATTCTCCCCCTCTTTTCCTTCTCACGGAGGGGGAAAGGGGGAAGGGAGAGGGAAGAGGAGAAGGAAAGGGGGGCGCGTCCCCTCCCCTAGTCCAATTCGGACTCGCCATGGGAGGGGGGCGCGACCACCCCTTGTGGGCTGCCTCCTCTCTCCCCTATGGCCCATGTAGGCCCAATATTTCCCCGGGGGTGGGGAGGGGGTTCCAGTAACCCCTCGGTACTCCGATAAATATCTGAAATGTACCGAAACCATTCCGGTGTCCGAATACCTTCGTCCAATATATCAATATGTACCTCTTGACCATTTCAAGACTCCTCGTCATGTCCGTGATCTCACCCGGGACGCCGAACAAACTTTGATCACCAAAACACATAACTCATAATACAAATTGTCATTGAACGTTAAGCGTGCGGACCCTACAGGTTGGAGAACTATGTAGACATGACCGAGACACATCTCCGATCAATAACCAACAACGGAACCTCGATGCTCATATTGGTTCCTACATATTCTACGAAGATCTTTATCGGTCAAACCGTAATGACAACTTACATCATTCCCTTTGTCATCGGTATGTTACTTGCCCGAGATTCGATCGTCGGTATCCTCATACCTAGTTCAATCTTGTTACCGGAAAGTCTCTTTACTCTTTTCATAATGCATTACCCTGCAACTAACTCATTAGTGACAATGCTTGCAAGGCTTATCATGATATGCATTACTGAGAGGGCCCAGTGATACCTCTCTGATACTCGGAGTGACAAACCCTAATCTCGATCTATGCCAACCCAACAAACACCTTCAGATACACCTATAGAGCATCTTTATAATCACCTAGTTACATTGTGATGTTTGATTACACACAAGGTGTTCCTCCAGTATTCAGGAGTTGCATAATCTCATAGTCAAAGGAATATGTATAAGCCATGAAGAAAGCAATAGCAATAAAACTTAACGATCATTATGCTAAGCTAACGGATGGGTCTTGTACATCACATCATTCTCCTAATGATGTGACCCCGTTCATCAAATGACAACACGTGTCTATGGTTAGGAAACTTAACCATCTTTGATTAACGAGCTAGTCAAGTAGAGGCATACTAGGGACACTTTGTTTTGTCTATGTATTCACACATGTATCAAGTTTCCGGTTAATACAATTCTAGCATGAATAATAAACATTTATCATGATATAAGGGAATATAAATAACAACTTTATTATTGCCTCTAGGGCATATTTCCTTCAGTCTCCCACTTGCACTAGAGTCAATAATCTAGATTACATTGTAATGATTCTAACACCCATGGAGTCTTGGTGCTCATCATGTTTTGCTCGTGGAAGGGGCTTAGTCAACGGGTGTGCAACATTCAGATCCGTGTGTATTTTGAAAATATCTATGTCTCCCTCCTTGACTTGACCGCAGATGGATTTGAAGCGTCTCTTGATGTGTTTGGTTCTCTTGTGAAATCTGGATTCCTTTGCTAAGGCAATTGCTCCACTATTGTCACAAAATATTTTCATTGGACCCGATGCACTAGGTATTACACCTAGATCAGATATGACCTCCTTCATCCAGACTCCTTCATTTGCTGCTTCCGAAGCAGCTATGTACTCCGCTTCACACGTAGATCCTGCCACGACGCTCTGCTTGGAACCGCACCAACTGACAGCTCCACCATTCAATATAAATATGTATCCGATTTGTGACTTAGAATCATCTGAATTAGTGTCAAAGCTAGCATCGATGTAACCATTTACGACAAGCTCTTTGTCACCTCCATAAATGAGAAACATATCCTTAGTCCTTTTTAGGTATTTTAGGATGTTCTTGACGACTGTCTAGTGATCCACTCCTGGTTCACTTTGGTACCTCTCTGCTAAACTTATAGCAAGGCACACATCAGGTATGGTACACAACATTGCATACATGTTAGAAACTATGGCTGAAGGATATGGAATGACTTTCATTTTCTCTCTATCTTCTGCAGTGGTTGGGCATTGAGTCTGACTCAATTTCACACTTTGTAACACAGGCAAGAACCCTTTCATTGACCGATCCATTTTGAAATTCTTCAAAACTTTATCAAGGTATGTGCTTTGTCAAAGTCCAATTAAGCGTCTTGATCTATCTATATAGATCTTGATGCCCAATATATAAGCAGCTTCACCGAGGTCTTTCATTAAAAAATTCTTATTCAAGTATCCTTTTATGCTATCCAGAAATTCAGTGTTATTTCCAATCAACATTATGTCATCCACATATAATATTAGAAATGCTACAGAGCTCCCACTCACTTTCTTGTAAATACAGGCTTCTCCAAAAGTCTGTATAAAACCATATGCTTTGATCACACTATCAAAGCATATATTCCAACTCCGAGAGGGTTGCACCAGTCCATAAATGGATCGCTGGAGCTTGCACACTATATTAGCACCTTTAGGATCGACAAAACCTTCTGGTTGCATCATATACAACTCTTCTTTAAGAATCCATTAAGGAATGCAGTTTTGACGTCCATTTTCCAAATTTCATAATCATAAAATGCGGCAATTGCTAACATGATTCGAAAAGACTTACACATCGCTACGGGTGAGAAGGTCTCATCGTAGTCAACTCCTTGAACTTGTCGAAAACCTTTCGCAACAAGTCGAGCATTGTAGACAGTAACATTACCATCAGCGCCAGTCTTCTTCTTGAAGATCCATTTATTCTCTATGGCTTGCCGATCATCGGGAAAGTCAACCAAAGTCCATACTTTGTTCCCAAACATGGACCCCATCTCAGGTTTCATGGCCTCAAGCCATTTTGTGGAATCCGGGCTCATCATCGCTTCCTCATAGTTCTTAGGTTCGTCATGGTCTAGTAACATGACTTCCAGAACAGGATTACTGTACCACTCTGGTGCAGAACATACTCTGGTTGACCTATGAGGTTTGATAGTAACTTGATCTGAAGTTTCCTGATCATCATCATTAGCTTCCTCACTAATTGGTGTAGGCATCACTGGAACTGATTTTTATGTTGAACTACTTTTCAATTCGAGAGAAAGTACAACTACCTCATCAAGTTCTACTTTCCTCGCACTCACTTCTTTCGAGAGAAACTCCTCTAGAAATGATCCATTCTTAGCAACAAATATCTTGCCTTTGAATCTGTGATAGAAGGTGTACCCAACAGTTTCTTTTGGGTATCCTATGAAGACACATTTCTCTGATTTGGGTTCGAGCTTATCAGGCTGAAGCTTTTTCACATAAGCATCGCAACCCCAAACTTTAAGAAACGATAACTTAGGTTTCTTGCTAAACCATAGTTCATATGGTGTCGTCTCAACGGATTAGATGGTGCCCTATTTAACGTGAATGCAGACGTCTCTAAAGCATAACCCCAAAATGATAGTGGTAAATCGGTAAGAGACATCATAGATCGCACCATATCTAATAAAGTACGGTTACGACGTTTGGACACACCATTACGCTGTGGTGTTCCAGGTGGTGTGAGTTGCGAAACTATTCCACATTGTTTCAAATGAAGACCAAACTCGTAACTCAAATATTCGCCTCCGCGATCAGATCGTAGAAACTTTATTTTTCTGTTATGATGATTTTCCACTTCACTCTGAAATTCTTTGAACTTATCAAATGTTTCAAACTTATGTTTCATTAAGTAGATATACCCATATCTACTCAAATCATCTGTGAAGGTCAGATGATAACGATACCCATCGTGAGCCTCAACACTCATCGGACCACATACATTGGTATGTATTATTTCCAATAAGTTAGTAAGTCACTCCGTTGTTCCAGAGAATGAAGTCTTAGTCATCTTGCCCATGAGGCATGGTTCGCAAGCATCAAGTGATTCATGATCAAGTGATTCCAAAAGCCCATCAGCATGGAGTTTCTTCATGCGCTTTACACCAATATGACCTAAACGGTAGTGCCACAAATAAGTTGCACTATCATTATTAACTTTGGATATTTTGTCTTCAATATTGTGAATATGTGTATCACTATGATGGAGATTCAACAAAAATATACCACTCATCAAGGGTGCGTGACGATAAAAGATATTACTCATATAAACAGAACAACCATTATTCTCTGATTTAAATGAATATCCATCTCGCATCAAATAAGATCCAAATATAATGTTCATGCTCAAAGCTGGCACCAAATAACAATCATTCAGGTCTAAAACTAATCCCAAAGGTAGATGTAGAGGTAGCGTGCCAACAACGATCACATCGACCTTGGAACCATTTCTGACGCGCATCATCACCTTGTCCTTAGCCAATCTTCGTTTAATCCGTAGCCCCTGTTTCCAGTTGCAAATATGAGCAAAAGAACCAGTATCAAATACTCAGGTGCTACTACGAGCATTAGTAAGGTACACATCAATAATATGTATATCAAATATAACTTTCACTTTGCCATCCTTCTTATCCGCCAAATACTTGGGGCAGTTCCGCTTCTAGTGACTAGTCCCTTTGTAGTAGAAGCACTTAGTTTCAGGCTTAGGTCCAGAGTTGGGCTTCTTCCCGAGAGCAGCAACTTGATTACTATTCTTCTTGAAGTTCCCCTTCTTACCTTTGCCCTTTTTCTTGAAACTAGTGGTCTTGTTAACCATCAACACTTGATGCTCTTTCTTGATTTCTACCTCCGCAACCTTAAGCATCACGAAGAGCTCGAGAATTGTCTTTTCCATCCCCTACATATTATAGTTCATCGCGAAGCCTTTATAGAATGGTGGCAGTGATTGAAGAACTCTGTCAATGAAACTATCATCCGGGAGACTAACTCCCAGCTGAGTCAGGTGGTTACGGTAGCCAGACATTCTGAGTATGTGTTCACTGACAGAACTATTCTCCTCCATCTTGCAGCTATAGAACTTGTTGGAGACTTCATATCTCTCAACTCAGGCATTTGCTTGAAATATTAACTTCAACTCCTGGAACATCTCATATGCTCCATGACGTTCAAAATGTCTTTGAAGTCCCGATTCTAAGCCGTAAAGCATGCCACACTGAACTATCGAGTAGTCATCAGATTTAGCTTGCCAGACATTCATAACGTCCGGTGTTGCTCCTGCAGCAAGCCTTGCACCCAGCGGTGCTTCGAGGACGTAACTCTTCTATGCATCAATGAGGATAATCCTCAAGTTACAGACCCAGTCCGTGTAGTTGCTACCATCATCTTTCAACTTAGCTTTCTCGAGGAACGCATTAAAATTCAAGGGAACGGTAGCATGGGCCATTGATCTACAGCAACATAGATATGAAAAAACTATTAGGACTAAGTTCATGATAAATTTAAGTATAATTAATCATATTACTAAAGAACTCCCACTTAGATAGACATCCCTCTAGTCATTTAAATGATCACGTGATCCATATCAACTAAACCATGTCCGATCATCATGTGACATGGAGTAGTTTTCAATGGTGAACATCTCTATGTTGATCATATCTACTATATGATTCACGTTCGACCTTTCGGTCTCAGTGTTCCGAGGCCATGTCTGTACATGCTAGGCTCGTCAAGTTTTACCTGAGTATTCGACATGTGCAAAACTGTCTTACACCCATTGTATGTCTTGGCACGACGAAATATAGCAACGGTGCATACTCAGGGAGAACACTCATACCTTGAAATTTAGTTAGGGATCATCTTATAATGCTACCGCCGTACTAAGCAAAATAAGATGCATAAAAGATAAACATCACATGCAATCAAAATATGTGACATGATATGGCCATCATAATCTTGTGCCTTTGATCTCCATCTCCAAAGCACCGTCATGATCTCCATGGTCACCAGCTTGACACCTTGATCTCCATCGTAGTGTTGTTGTCGTCTCGGAAACTATTGCTTCTACGACTATCGCTAACGCATAGTGATAAAGTAAAGCAATTACATGGCGATTGCATTTCATACAATAAAGCGACAACCATAAGGCTCCTGCCAGTTGTCGATAACTTCTACAAAACATGATCATCTCATACAATAACTTATATCACATCATGGCTTGACCATATCTCATCACAACAAGCCCTGCAAAAACAAGTTAGACGTCCTGTACTTTTTTGTTCCAAGTTTTACGTGGCTTCTACGGGCTTCTAGCAAGAACCGTTCTTACCTACACATCAAAACCACAATCATTTTTCGTCAAGTGTGCTATTTTAACCTTCAACAGGGACCGGCCATAGTCAAACTCGATTCAACTAAAGTTGGAGAAACTGACACCCGCCAGCCACCTTTATGCAAAACAAGTTGCATGTCTGTCAGTGGAACCGGTCTCATGAACATGGTCATGTAAGGTTGGTCCGGGCCGCTTCATCCAACAATGCCACCGAATCAAAGCATGACATTGGTGGTAAGTAGTATGACTATGATCGCCCACAACTCTTTGTGTTCTACTCGTGCATATCATCTACGCATAGACCTGGCTCTGATACCACTAAAAGGAAACGTAGAATGCAATTTAAAAAATCCTACAATCATGCAGGATCTATCTAGGAGATGCATAGCAACGAGAGGGGGAGTGTGTCCACGTACCCTCGTAGACCGAAAACGGAAGCGTTAGTTTAACACAATTGATGTAGTCGAACGTCTTCACGATCCAACCGATCTAGTACCGAACGTACGTCACCTCCAAGTTCAGCACACGTTCAGCTCGATGACGTCCCTCGAACTCTTGATCCAGCAGAGGGTCGAGGGAGACTTTCGTCAGCACAACGACGTGGTGACGATGATAGTGATGTGATCCGCGCAGGGCTTCGTCTAAGCACTAATTGAATATGAGCAGAGGAGTAAACCATCAAGGGAGAGGCCGCTCATGGCTTGGAACAATTGGTGTGTCTCCAAGGGGTGCCTTGCTCACATATATAAAGGAGGAGGGGAGGAGGCCGGCCACTAGGGGCACGCCAAGGAGAGGGGAGTCCTACTAGGACTCCAAGTCCTAGTAGGATTCGCCCCCCTCTTTTCCTTCTCACGGAGGGGGGAAGGGGGAAGGGGAGGGAAGAGGAGAAGGAAAGGGGGGCGTGCCCCCTGCCCTAGTACAATTCGGACTCCCCATGGGAGGGGGGCGCTGCCACCCCTTGTGGGCTGCCTCCCCTCTCCCATATGGCCCATGTAGGCCCAATATCTCCCCGGGGGGTTCCGGTAACCCCTCGGTACTCTGATAAATATCTGAAATGTCCTGAAACCATTCCGGTGTTCGAATACCTTCGTCCAATATATCAATCTTTACCTCTCAACCATTTCGAGACTCCTCGTCATGTCCGTGATCTCATCCGGGACTCCGAAAAAACTTCGGTCACCAAAACACATAACTCATAATACAAATCGTCATCGAACGTTAAGTGTGCGGACCTTACGGGTTCGAGAACTATGTAGACATGACCGAGACACATTTTCGATCAATAACCAACAACGGAACCTGGATGCTCATATTGGTTCCTACATATTCTATGAATATCTTTATCGGTCAAACCGTAATGGTAACATACGTCATTCCCTTTGTCATCGATATGTTACTTGCCCGAGATTCGATCGTCGATATCCTCATACCTAGTTCAATCTCGTTATCGACAAGTCTCTTTACTCATTCCATAATGCATCATCCTGCAACTAACTCATTAGTGACAATGCTTGAAAGGCTTATCGTGATGTGCATTACTGAGAGGGCCCAGAGATACCTCTCTGATACTCGGAGTGACAAATCCTAATCTCGATCTATGCCAACCCAACAAACACCTTCGGAGACACCTATAGAGCATCTTTATAATCACCTAGTTACATTGTGATGTTTGGTTGCACACAAGGTGTTCCTCCAGTATTCGGGAGTTGCATAATCTCATAGTCAAAGGAATATGTATAAGCCATGAAGAAAGCAATAGCAAGAAAACTTAACGATCATTATGCTAAGCTAACATTTGGGTATTGTCCATCACATCATTCTCCTAATGATGTGATCCTGTTCATCAAATGACAACAAGTGTCTATGGTCAGGAAACTTAACCATCTTTGATTAACGAGCTAGTCAAGTAGAGGCATACTAGGGACACTTTGTTTTGTCTATGTATTCACACATGTATCAAGTTTCCGGTTAATACAATTCTAGCATGAATAATAAACATTTATCATGATATAAGGAAATAGAAATAACAACTTTATTATTGCCTATAGGGCATATTTCCTTCAGTATCATGCATGCGGAGTAGGCAAAAAAATTGCTCATTTATAGCCGTCTGAAGTCTCAAAGGGTGCGATCGCGCGAGGGAGGCGAAGGTCGTGGGAGGCACATCGGTTGATGGAATTAAGTGAAGTTACATCCACGCGTCGGCATGGCGTGCAAACACACAGAAGCTATAATGTCGGGCCTGTGATATGGGTCTAGTAGACATGACATCTAGTGGGTCCCGCATAGTACTCGAGAACTCTTTGGGGGCATGCAACCGTTTATCCACCGGGCAAGCCAACAACCCCACGCCATTCACACGCCCTACTCGTCCCCGTCTTCTACCTTACAACAGTTCACTCCCAGTCGTCCCGTCCTTTGACATTACACCAGTTCAACTTCTCCTAACCCGTCTTGAAAATCCATGGCCTCCCAAATCTCCATGATCACCACTGAGTACCAGGTTAGAGCCATCACCGGCGATGAGTTCATCATCATCTACATCTGTAGATCTACGATGGTGGAAGCATGCCTTGCTTGCTTCCTACGCATGTTCAAAAGTTCAAAGGATGAGTGGGTCGCTGGGCTAGATGTTGAGTACACCACAGTCCTAGAAATCGAGAAGATTCTAAAGGAGACAGAGAAGAAGAAGCCCGATGTGTTCCAAGTTTGCATGCATAACATGTGCTTGGTCTACCACATATGCCATGCCGATGTTGAGTGCCAGGATTTTAAGAACTTCCTCAAGGACGAAAGAGTCAAATTCGTTACTGTAGACTTTAGGAACGACAGGAGTGTCTTGGGTCGGATAGGCCTCATTGTAGGCCAACCCTTCGATCTCCAGAAGGCAAGGCTAGTGTCCTCGTCTCAGCCTTCAATGCTGACCCTAGCAACAGCCATGATTGATCCTTCGTACGCTCAACTAAAGAAACCTCACCACGAGTTTCATCATGCATGGGAGTCGAAGACAATGGATGAAGATCACATCCTGTATGCAGCAATGGAATCCTAGCTTTGTTTAAATATCTACATGGGTTGGGTGAAGAAGCAGAGCCCAGTGTCCGGTTCAAACAAAGAAGCGTCGACAAAGAGGAAGAGGAAGAGGGACAAGAAGGACGAAGTCGAGGACGTGGACTCGGACTCCGAGTAAGGTAGCAGTGTCGTCGCTCATGCTGGTTCTACTGCAGTGTCAAGCGAACTAGTTGCTTAGTTTTATTTCAGGGGTGTGTTGTGCTGAGCCCCCAGCAGAACTATGTTTATGTTCTTTCTTGTTATTTGAAATCTTTAGTACGCACAGTAGTACTAGTATGTCTTACTACTGTTCTTCTTGTAGTTGGTGCTACTATTCGTATCTTCGTGTTCCTACTGTACTTGATAGTACGTACTAATACGTCTCCAACGTATCTATAATTTTTGATTGTTCCATGCTATTATATTATCTGTCTTGGATGTTTAATGGGATTTAATATATCTTTTTATATTATTTTTGGGACCAACCTACTAACCAAAGGCCCAATGCAAATTGCTGTTTTTTTGCCTATTTCAGTGTTTCGCAGAAAAGGAATATCAAACGGAATCCAAACGGAATGAAACCTTCGGGAGAGTTATTTTTGGAACAAACGTGATGCAGGAGACTTGGAGTGGACGTCAAGAAAGAATCGAGGAGGCCACGAGGCAGGAGGGCGCACCCAGGGGGGTAGGCGTGCCCCCACCCTCGTGGGCCCCTCACAGCTCCACCGACGTACTTCTTTCTCCTATATATACCCATATACCCCGAAGACAACCAGGAGCACCATGAAACCCTATTTGCGCCGCCGCAACCTTCTGTACCGTGAGATCCCATATTGGGGCCTTTTCCGGTGCTCCACCGGAGGGGGAATCGATCATGGAGGGCTTCTACATCAACACCATAGCCTCTCCAATGATGTGTGAGTAGTTTACGACAGACCTCCGGGTCCATAGTTATTAGCTAGATGGCTTCTTCTCTCTCTTTGGATCTCAATACAAAGTTCTCCTCGATTCTCTTGGAGATCTGTTTGATGTAATTCTTTTTGCGGTGTGTTTGTTGAGATCCGATGAATTGTGGGTTTATGATCAAGATTATCTACGAACAATATTTGATTCCTCTCTGAAGCATGATTTAATGTCTTTGCAAGTCTCTTCGAATTATTAGTTTGGTTTGGCCTACTAGATTGATCTTTCTTGCAATGGGAGAAGTGCTTAGATTTGGGTTCAATCTTGCGGTGTCCTTTCCCAGTGACAGCAGGGGCAGCAAGGCACGTATTGTATTGTTTCCACCGAGGATAAAAAGATGTGGTTTATATCATATTGCTTGAGTTTATCCCTCTACATCATGTCATCTTGCCTAATGTGTTACACTGTTCTTATGAACTTAATACTCTAGATGCATGCCGGATAGCGGTCGATGTGTGGAGTAATAGTAGTAGATGCAGAATCGTTTCGGTCTACTTGTCGCGGATGTGATGCCTATATACATGATCATGCCTAGATATTCTCATAATTATGCACTTTTCTATCAATTGCTCGACAGTAATTTGTTCACCCACCATAGAATTTGCTATCTTGAGAGAAGCCACTAGTGAAACCTATGGCCTCGGGTCTATATTCCATCATATTATTTTCCTATCAACTTGCCATTTCTGTCGTTGTTTATTTTGCAATCTTTATTTTCCAATCTATATCACAAAAATACCAAAAATATTTATCTTATTACCTCTACCAGATCTCACTTTAGTAAGTGACCGTGAAGGGATTGGCAACCCCTTTATCGCGTTGGTTGCGAGGTTCTTGTTTGTTTGTGTAGGCACTAGGCAACTTGCGTGTAATCTCCTACTGGATTGATACCTTGGTTCTCAAAAACTGAGGGAAATACTTATGCTACTTTGCTGCATCACCCTTTCCTCTTCAAGGGAAAACCAACACATGCTCAAGAGGTAGCAAGAAGGATTTCTGGCGCCATTGCCGGGGAGATCTATGCACAAGTCAAGACATACCAAGTACCCATCACAAACTCTTATCCCTCACATTACATTATTTGCAATTTGCCCCCCGTTCCTCTCCCGCACTTCACCCTTGCCATTTTATTTGCCCTCTTTTCCGCTCGCCTCTTTTCTGTTCGTATCTTTTCGCTTGCTTCTTGTGTATCCGTGTGTTAGATCATTGGTTTTGCTATTATGGCTAGCCCTTCTATCATCGTTAATACTCCCGATCATGAAGTTCTTAATTTTAAACAAAGGGAGGGAGAAAATTTAAAAGATGCTTGGTATAGAATTTGCAATGCTCATAATATATCCACTAGGAAGCAATCCACTTTTGTTCTTCTTCGCAATTGTTATGTAGGCATCACCCATTGGAATAGATATATTCTTGATACCATTACCGGAGGGAATTTCTTGGGTAGCCATACTTTTGATTCTTATAATGCTATGATAGATTTGTTTGGGTCACCACCTCTCTTGGTTAATGGAACTATTTTAACTTTGGAACATGTGATGCAAAGGCCTGAAATTATTGAAAATAAAGTTGCCACTTTAGAGTTGATTGAGAATTTGGATAAAAAGATCCACTACCAGATTACCCAATATGGATCTAAAGTAGGAGTTACTCTTAAAAGTTTTAAAGAAAAATAACCCATAGTAACCGAAAAGATAGATCAAGATTCCACAAGAATTGATAAACTTGAGGATATTATTACCAACTTAGGGTCTGCCTTTTCTTCCGTGAAAAATACTCCAAATCCTCCTACTACTAGAGTTGCCAAGTTTATGTATGTGCCTAAAAATAAAAAAGGTGAATCTTCTAGTAAGGAAAATGCGGATCTCAAAGCAATAAGTGTTCACCCCAACTTTTTCACTATCTTTAAGGAACCTTTTGCTACAAATGATTTTCTTGATTTATTGCCTAGGGCTTGATTATTAATAAAAAGAAGGAAACTCCTAAGGGTTATAAGTGTTCTATTGAAGAATTGCCTACCAAAGATGACAATACCTAGATCTATTCTTGTCTTTATGCCTAGCTAGGGGCGTTAAACGATAGCGCTTGTTTGGAGGCAACCCAATTTTATTTTTGTTTCTTGTTTTTTCCTGTTTAGTAATAAATAATTCATCTAGCTTCTGTTTAGATGTGGTTTTATGCTTTTAATTAGTGTTTGTGCCAAGTAGAACCTTTGGGAAGACTTGGGGGAAGTTTTTGCGATCTTGCTGTAAAAAATAGAAACTTTAGTGCTCACGAGATTTGCTGCCATTTTTTACTGGAGAGTGCGATTAAGTTGATTCTTTTTGAAGAAGATTAATATACAAATTCCTCATGTTCACCAATTTATTTCAGAATTTTTGGGGTTACAGAAGTATTCGAAACCTACAGATTTCTATAGACTGTTCTGTTTTTGAGAGATTCTGTTTTTCGTGTGTTGTTTGCTTATTTTGATGAATCTATGGCTAGTATCGGGGGGTATGAACCATAGAGAAGTTGGAATACAGTATGTTTAACACCAATATAAATAAAAAATGAGTTAATTACAGTACCTTGAAGTGGTGGTTTGTTTTCTTATACTAACGGAGCTCATGAGATTTTTTGTTGAGTTTTGTGAAGTTTTCAAGTTTTGGGTAAAGATTTGATGGACTTTGGAATAAGGAGTGGCAAGAGCCTAAGCTTGGGGATGCCCAAGGCAACCCAAGGTAAAATTCAAGGACAACCAAAAGCCTAAGCTTGGGGATGCCCCGGAAGGCATCCCCTCTTTCGTCTTCGTCTATCGGTAACTTTACTTGAGACTATATTTTTATTCACCACATGATATGTGTTTTGCTTGGAGCGTCTTGTATGATTTGAGTCTTTTCTTTTTAGTTTACCACAATCATCGTTACTGTACACACCTTTTGGAGAGACACACATGAATCAGAATTTATTAGAATACTCTATGTGCTTCACTTATATCTTTTGAGCTAGATAACTTTGCTCTAGTGCTTCACTTATATCTTTTTAGAGCACGGTGGTGGTTTTATTTTATAGAAATCATTGATCTCTCATGCTTCACTTATATTATTTTGAGAGTCTTATAGAACAACATGGTAATTTTCTTTGGCTATAAAGTTATTCCTAATATGATAGGCAGCCAAGATGGGTATAATAAAAACTATCATAAAAAGTGCATTGAATACTGCGAGAAGTTTGATACTTGATGATTGTTTTGAGATATGAATATGGTGATATTAGAGTCATGATAGTTGAGTAGTTATGAATTTGAGAAATACTTGTGTTAAAGTTTGTGATTCCCGTAGCATGCATGTATGGTGAACCGTTATGTGATGAAGTCGGAGCATGATTTATTTATTGATTGTCTTCCTTATGAGTGGCGGTCGGGGAAGAGCAATGGTTTTTTCCTACCAATATATCCCCCTAGGAGCAAGCGCATAGTACTTTGTTTTGATAACTAATAGATTTTTGCAACAAGTATGTGAGTTCTTTATGACTAATGTTGAGTCCATGGATTATACGCACTCTCAACCTTCCACCACTGCTAGCCTCTCTAGTACCGCACAACTTTCGCCAATACCATATACCCACCTTATACCTTTCTCAAAACAGCCACCATACCTACCTATTATGGCATTTCCATAGCCTTTCCGAGATATATTGCCATGCAACTTACCACCGTTCCGTTCGTTATGACACGTTACATCATTGTCATATTGCTTTGCATGATCATGTAGTTGACATCGTATTTGTGGCAAAGCCACCGTTCATAATTCTTTCATACATGTCACTATTGATTCGTTGCATATCCCGGTACACTGCCGGAGTCCTTCACATAGAGTCATATTTTGTTCTAGTATCGAGTTGTAATTTTTTGAGTTGTAAGTAAATAAAAGTGTGATGATCATCATTATTAGAGCATTATCCCAAGTGAGGAAAGGATGGTGGAGACTATGATTCCCCCACAAGCCGGGATGAGAATTCAAAGAAAAAATAAAAAAAAGAGAAAAAAAGAGGCCATAAAAAAGAACAGAAAAGGCCCAAGTAAATAAATAAAGAAAAAAGGAGAGAAAAAGAGAGAAGGGACAATGTTACTATCCTTTTTCCACACTTGTGCTTCAACATAGCGCCGTGATCTTCATGATAGAGAGTCTCCTATGTTGTCACTTTCATATACTAGTGGGAATTTTACATTATAGAACTTGGATTGTATATTCCAATGATGGGCTTCCTCAAAATGCCCTAGGTCTTCGTGAGCAAGCGAGTTGGATGCACACCCACTTAGTTTCTTTTGTTGAGCTTTCATACACTTATAGCTCTAGTGCATCCATTGCATGGCAATCCCTACTCACTCACATTGATATCTATTGATGGGCATCTCCATAGCCCGTTGATACGCCTAGTTGATGTGAGACTATCTTCTCCTTTTTTGTCTTCTCCACAACCACCATTCTATTCCACCTATAGTGCTATGTCCATGGCTCACGCTCATATATTGCGTGAAGATTGAAACAATTGCTTGGCTTGTCATCAGGGTTGTGCATGATTTAAATACTTTGTGTGGTGAAGATAGAGCATAGCCAGACTATATGATTTTGTAGGGATAACTTTCTATGCTATTTTGAGAAGACTTGATTGCTTTGTTAGTATGCTTGAAGTATTATTATTTTTATCTCAATATTAAAATTTTGTCTTAAATCTTTCGGATCTGAACATTTATGCCACAATAAAGAAAATTACATTGAGAATTATGCTAGGTAGCATTCCACATCAAAAATTATGTTTTTATCATTTACCTACTCGAGGACGAGCAGGAATTAAGCTTGGGGATGCTTGATACGTCTCGAACGTATCTATAATTTTTGATTGTTCCATGCTATTATATTATCTGTTTTGGATGTTTAATGGGATTTAATATACCTTTTTATATTATTTTTGGGACTAACCTACTAACCAAAGGCCCAATGCAAATTGTTGCTTTTTTTTGGCTATTTCAGTGTTTCGCAGAAAAGGAATATCAAACGGAATCCAAACGGAATGAAACCTTCGGGAGAGTTATTTTTGGAACAAACGTGATCCAGGAGACTTGGAGTGGACGTCAAGAAAGAAGTGTGGAGGCAACGAGGTAGGAGGGCGCCCCCCCACCCTCGTGGGACCCTCACAGCTACACCGACGTACTTCTTCCTCCTATATATACCCATATACCCCGAAAACAACCAGGAGCACCACGAAACCCTATTTCCACCACTGCAACCTTCTGTACCTGTGAGATCCCATCTTGGGGCCTTTTCCGGTGCTCCGCCGGAGGGGGAATCGATCACGGAGGGCTTCTACATCAACACCATAGCCTCTCTGATGATGTGTGAGTAGTTTACCACAGGCCTTCGGGTCCATAGTTATTAGCTGGATGCCTTCTTCTCTCTCTTTGGATCTCAATACAAAGTTCTCCTCGATTCTCTTAGAGATCTATTCGATGTAATTCTTTTTGCGGTGTGTTTGTCGAGATCCGATGAATTGTGGGTTTATGATCAAGATTATCTATGAACAATATTTGATTCTTCTCTGAAATCTTTTATGCATGATTTAATGTCTTTGCAAGTCTCTTCGAATTATTAGTTTGGTTTGGCCTACTAGATTGATCTTTCTTGCAATGGGAGAAGTGCTTAGTTTTGGGTTCAATCTTCCGGTGTCCTTTCCCAATGACAGCAAGGCACGTATTGTATTGTTGCCATCAAGGATAAAAAGTTGGGGTTTATATCATGTTGCTTGAGTTTATCCCTCTACATCATGTCATCTTACCTAATGTGTTACTCTGTTCTTATGAACTTAATACTCTAGATGCATGCTAGATAGCGGTCGATGTGTGGAGTAACAGTAGTAGATGCAAAATCATTTCGGTCTACTTGTCGCGGACGTGATGCCTATATACATGATCATGCCTAGATATTCTCATAATTATTCGCTTTTCTATCAATTGCTCGACAGTAGTTTGTTCACCCACTGTAGAATTTGCTATCTTGAGAGAAGCCACTAGTGAAACCTATGGCCCCAGGTCTGTATTCCATCATATTATTTTCCTCTCAACTTGCTATTTCTATTGTTGTTTATTTTGCAATCTTTATTTTCCAATCTATATCATAAAAATACCAAAAATATTTATCTTATTATCTCTATCAGATCTCACTTTCGTAAGTGACCGTGAAGGGATTGACAACCCCTTTATCACGTTGGTTGCGAGGTTCTTGTTTGTTTGTGCAGGTACTAGGAGACTTGCATGTAATCTCCTACTGGATTGATACCCTGGTTCTCAAAAACTGAGGGAAATACTTATGCTACTTTGCTGCATCACCCTTTCCTCTTCAAGGGAAAACGAAGCATGCTCAAGAGGTAGCATGTACTAGTAGCATAATTTGGGCCAGTCGATTTGTGAAAGATGTTCGACGGAGCGAAGGAAGAACACGACGGAGAAGCTACCCCAATATTTATATTAGTTTGGTAGGGTGCCCATGATCTATATTATGAGTGTTGGGTGTGGAATGCAGTTCGCTGGGAAAAATGGATCGTGCCCAGGGTTAAACGGATGGCGGGGGTGGGGGGAGCATGGCGGTGGCAGGCAGTTCAGGGGAGGGCGGGGCGGCGGCGGTTAGGCGTGTGGCGGGCTGGCGACTCGATGCCTGAGAGAGAAGATGAACAGTGCATCAATTTCAGAGGTTGAAGAAGCCCTTCTGGCTATCCATGTTGCATCCAACGGCTGACAAGAGTCGACTGACCCAAATTACTCCTTTAGATTGCAGGATCCACATGGCATTCAAGGTCTCGAAGGTAGATTCTGCATCCGCACCCAGTTTGCGGGCTCGCCGCGGGCGCAACCGGCTTCCGCCGCGACAACCACCATGCGCGCCTCCTCCGCGCGGGCGGAGACGACAATGACATGCTAGCACCTCCTTGCCAGCATGCTGGAGCATGCACTCGTCCTCCTCTTCGTACGCTGCGTGCATAGACGCGGCTCCACCAGCTGCTCGCGTGCTTGGCAGCGCGACGACATCGCGAGGAGGGACTGCAGATGATGTGAGCGGGCGAGCCTTCGGCTTCATGGCACAGGGATGGCGGCGACACAATAGTGATGGGCAAGAAATGGTTGGCCAGAGCAGGCGGGCACCGACATGCGCAATGGCAGCAGCGGCATATTGATGAGTGTGTGTATGGGATCTTAGTTTAGTTTTATATAGGGTTGGTCAAACTTAAAAGAACACGTACTAGTATATGTAAACATTAGACTGAGGCAATGCTTATATTAGTTACCACAGCAATGATACGAAATCCCGTGCAAGCGCGTGCACTGCGGCCGCGCGGTTGATCGAACAATGCGTCACCGTGTCGCGCTCGAAGGACATCCACTGAACCTTTTTGTTGTGTGAAAACAATCCCCGAATATTATCAACTTCGTTTTCCTAGAAAAGTTCTTCACGCTACAATATTTCCATATATTTGAATTCAGCTTCAATTCGTGTTTATTTGGATTTGGACGTTTTAGGTGCGCCCTAGTTTTTTCAATACTGATTTTGTGTGTGTGACTGAGAGAGAACGTGTGTATGTGTCCATATGTGTGTTGTGGCGGAAGGGCAATGTGGAGACGGTGTGCGTGTGATAGAGACGTAGAGAGGTGTGAATGTGCAAATGATCATGCATGAGTGACACACAGAGAGATGCCGATACATTGTGTATACATGAGAGAACAGTCTTCTATTTATACTTGTGTGTGTGTGCGAGATATATATATAGAGAGAGGAGCATCCGTAACACAACAACCATCTCTCTCGATTCGTCCGTCCCTCGCATGGTCGCATGTAACACATGCCTCAGCGCACACATTTTGACACCCTCACCCGGCCCCTGCCCATCTCAAGGCCCGCACATCACTCTCTATCTCACACGCACAATCTCTTCGTGAAAACCCTATTTAGCATGTAGCATTCCATTACATACACGCACATTCTCTCCATAGGTTTGATTCTCTCAATATCTGACACACACACACTGCACACACACTCCCCCTCCCCCATGCACACAATTCATCCCCATCCAAGGTTATATGGAGACCACTCTCGCTTGTGCTTCTTTGCACCCAGCATGCACACCACCTCAATCTTTAAAGAGGGCATCGAGGAGATCGAAGAAGGCGACCACACTGCACTAGAGAATGCGGGGCCATTTGGAAGCAGGATGATGTGATGACGGCTGACTTACTCCTCCCCCTCTCTCTCCCACACAAAATTACCAATCGCTCTCTCTCCCACACAAAATTATCAATCCCTCAACCCATGAGATCCTTCCCCTCTCGTCCATGTTTTTCCAGCTCTCTCATCAAACATGTTGTCTCTTCTCCTTCCACGTTCCGAATTACTTGTCGCAAGTATGGATGTATCTAGAAGTATTTTAGTTCTAGATACATCCATTTCTGCGACGAGTAATTTGGAACGGAGGGAGTACATGTCTCCATCTTTCTCATAGATCTAACTTCTTCCTCTCCCTTTCTCTCTCTCTATCTCTCTCTCATTAGGTTTGTCTCCTACTCTCTTGCCCACATACATACAATCTTTCCCGCCCTATCTGCTCCATCTTCACAAGCTCTCTCTACACGTTTCATTCACACAGCGAGATGTGTTCAAAATGTTGCTTTTATAATGGATGATGTAGAGTTATGGTTGGTTTTGTTGCATCCTACAAAGTAGTTACTATGAAATGCATTTAGATTTTCATTTGACTGGGATTATTTGAGTTTGAGCATATTGTGAAGTAATATAGACCTCGTATACATCTTGGAATTCAACAATGATTCTAACTATTGAATTGTATAGACCATTACATTCGAAGTCAGTAGCCTAATATATTTATTTCACGATTACAACAAATGATTAATTCACTACAAACTAAGAAAACAAATGTGTACTCCCTCCGTTTTTATTCAAGTCCGCGTATTAGCATTGGTCAAAGTCAAGTTTTGTAAACTCTCACAAAGTTTATAACAAAAAATATTAACATATATGTCGGATTCTGGGTTTCGCAGACCCTTGAGAGTTTCGAACTCTGGGGTGCATGCGAAGAACTCGTCCTCCCCAGTCTGCCCGCCCAACGATTCCAAGGCCTAGCTCGACGAACCCAAGGGACAAGAGACACAGTAGTTTATCCTGGTTCGGGCCACCTTACGGTGTAATACCCTACTCCAGCTTTGTGGTGGATTGCCTCGAGGGGCTGAGGATGAAACTAGTACAATGGTAGAACAACCTCAGGAGGTGAGATGTTCTTGAGCTCGATGAGCTGGTGGATGAGAGGGTGATCTGAATGGTCCCTCCCCCCTCTATGGTGGTGGCTAAGTCCTATTTATAGTGAACTTGGTCCTCTTCCCAAATGTAGGCGGGAAGGGATCCCACAACGGCCGAATTTGAAGGAAGACAACTAGTACAAGTTATCCTAACAAAAGTGGTCTTTGCATGCAAAAGCCTCTGGTGGTGATGCCGCTGTGGGCTCCGCGATGACCTCCGTCCTGCCGTCCTGGTGGTCTTGGTCTTGTAGCACCGATATGGAAACCTTTGCTTGATTCCTCGGGACCCCGCGCCTGCGCTTGCCTCCTTAGCACCAAAGAGGAAACTGGTACACTACGCCTGCTGGCGCCCGCCTGGCCTTGGTCGTCACAACTTGTATCATATGAACCTTGCGAGGTGCATCTTCCATAGATATCAACGCTCCTCGGGAGCCAGCCTGGTGAGGCCGCCCCTCAGGGAGGTCTTGGTGTCGTCCGCCTTGTGAGGCTTGGCCCCTCAGGAGGGTCTTTGGTTTGTGATGTTGAAGCTGGGCCGTACCGGGCCGTCGACGGAGCCACGCCATGGGCCGCAGGCAGGCAAGTCTGGGTACCCCCATTCCCAGGATGCTGACAGTAGCCCCCGAGCCCAAGGCGCGCTCGAACTTGGCATCAAGGCGAAGCCAAAGGCCAAGTGCGGAGCACCGCGGGCCCTAACCGCCTGCGGCCTGATACGTCCATTTTGCATCATGCTTTCATATCAATATTTATTGCATTATGGGCTGTTATTACACATTATGTCACAATACTTGTGCCTATTCTCTCTTATTTTACAAGGTTTACATGAAGAGGGGGAATGCCGGTAGCTGGAATTCTGGGCTGGAAAAGGAGCAAATATTAGAGACCTATTCTGCACAACTCAAAAAGTCATGAAACTTCAGGGGAGTACGTTTCAGAATATATAAAATATATTGGGTGAAAGAAGTACCATAGGGGGGCCACCCACCGTCCACGAGGGTGGGGGGCGCGCCCTACCTCCTGGGCGCGCCCCCTGCCTCGTGGGCCCCCTGGCAGCGCTCTGATGCCCATCTTTGGCTATATGGAGTCTTTCGTGGAGGAAAAAAAATCATAAGCAAGCTTTCGGGATGAAACTCCGCCGCCACGAGGTGGAACCAATCTAGGGCTCCGGCAGAGCTGTTCTGCCGGGGAAACTTCCCTCCGGGAGGGGGAAATCATCACCATCGTCATCACCATCGATCCTCTCATCGGGAGGGGGTCAATATCTATCAACATCTTCACCAGCACCATCTCATCTCAAACCCTAGTTCATCTCTTGTATCCAATCTTTGTCCCAAAGCCTCAGATTGGTACCTGTGGGTTGCTAGTAGTGTTGATCACTCCTTGTAATTGATGCTAATTGGTTTATTCGGTGGAAGATCATATGCTCAGATCCTTTATGCATATTAATACTCCTCTGATTATGAACATGAATGTGATTTGTGAGTAGTTACGTTTGTTCCTGAGGACATGGGAGAAGTCTTGCTATAAGTAGTCATGTGAATTTGGTATTCGTTCGATATTTTGATGAGATGTATGTTGTCATTCCTCTAGTGGTGTCATGTGAACATCGACTACATGACACTTCACCATTGTTTGGGCCTAGATGGAGGCATTGGGGAGTAATAAGTAGATGATGGGATGCTAGAGTGGCAGAAGCTTAAACCCTAGTTATGCGTTGCTTCGTAAGGGGCTGATTTGGATCCATATGTTTCATGCTATGGTTAGGTTTACCTTAATACTTCTGTTGTAGTTGCATATGCTTGCAATAGGGGTTAATCATAAGTGGGATGCTTGTCCAAGGAAGGACAGTACCCAAGCACCGGTCCACCCACATATCAAATTATCAAAGTACCGAACGCGAAACATATGAGCGTGATGAAAACTAGCTTGACGATAATTCCCATGTGTCCTCGGGAGCGTTTTCCTTTATATAAGAGTCTATCCAGGCTCGTCCTTTGCTACAAAAAGGATTGGGCCACCTTGCTGCACCTTATTTACTTTTACTACTTGTTACCTGTTACAAATTACCTTATCACAAAACTATCTGTTACCGATAATTTCAGTGCTTGCAGAGAATACCTTACTGAAAACCGCTTATCATTCCCTTCTGCTCCTCGTTGGGTTCGACACTCTTACTTATTGAATGGACTACGATGGATCCCCTATACTTGTGGGTCATCAATACTCTTTTCTGGCGCCGTTGCCGGGGAGTGAAGCGCCTTTGGTAGGTGGAATTTGGTAAGGAAAAATCTATATAGTGTGCTGAAATTTACTGTCACTTGTTACTATGGAACATAATCCTTTAAGGGGCTTGTTCGAGGTATCTTCACCCTGACCAGTAGAGCAAAGAGTTGCTCCTCAACCTACTGAACCTACTAAAAATGTTTACTTTGAAATTCCTTCGGGTATGATAGAGAAGCTGCTAGCTAATCCTTTTACAGGAGATGGAACATTACATCCCGATTTGCACCTAATCTATGTGGATGAAGTTTGTGGATTATTTAAGCTTGCAGGTATGCCCGAGGATGTTATCAAGAAGAAGGTATTCCCTTTATCTTTGAAGGGAAAGGCATTGACATGGTTTAGGCTATGTGATGATATGGGATCATGGAACCACAACCGATTGAAATTGGAATTTCATTAGAAGTTTTATCCTATGCATCTTGTTCATCGTGATCGAAATTATATATATAATTTTTGGCCTCATGAAGGAGAAAGCATCTCTCAAGCTTGGGGGAGGCTTAAGTCAATTTTATATTCATGCCCCAATCATGAGCTCTCAAGAGAAATTATTATTCAAAAAATTTATGCTCGTCTTTCTCTCGATAATCGCTCCATGCTCGATACTTCTTGTTCTGCTCTTTTATGATGAAGACTATTGAATTCAAATGGGATTTATTGAAAAGAATTAAGCGCAAATCTAAAGATTGGGATCTCGACGAAGGTAAGGAGTCAGGTATAACACCTAAGTTTGTTTGTGTTAAATCTTTTATGGATACCGACGCCTTCCATGAATTTAGCACTAAATATGGACTTAACTCTGAGATAGTAGCTTCTTTCTGTGAATCCTTTGCTACTCATGTTGATCTCCCTAAGGAGAAGTGGTTTAAATATAATCCTCCCATTGAAGTAAAAGTAGTTGAACCTATTAAAGTTGAAGAAAAGACTATCACTTATAATGATCCTGTTGTTCCTACTGCTTATATTGAGAAACCACCTTTCCCTGTTAGAATAAAGGATCATGCTAAAGCTTCAACTCTGGTTCATAAGAGTAATACTAGAACACCTACTCCCTCTGAGAAAATTAAAGTTGAACCTAATGTTGCTATGGTTAAAGATCTCTTGGTCGATAATATTGATGGGCATGTTATTTAGTTTTGTGATGAAGCTGCCAGAATTGCTAGACCCGATACTGAAAATAAACATAGACCTGTTGTAGGCATGCCTGCTATTTCTGTTAAAATAGGAGATCATTGCTATCATGGCTTATGTGATATGGGTGCTAGTGCAAGTGCAATACCTCATTACTTATATAAAGAAATTATGCATGATATTGCACCTGCCGAGTTAGAAGAAATTGAGATTACAATTAAGCTTGCCAATAGAGATACTATTTCACCGGTTGGGGTTGTTAGAGATGTTGAAGTCTTGTGTGGGAAGGTTAAATATCCTGCTGATTTTCTTGTTCTTGGTTCCCCACAAGATGACTTTTGTCCCATTATATTTGGTAGACCCTTCTTGCATACTGTTAATGCTAAGATAGATTGCAATAAGGATATTGTTTCTGTTGGTTTGAGGGATATGTCTCATGAATTTAATTTTGCTAAATTTCATAGACAACCCAATGATAAAGAATTGCCTAGTAAAGATGAAATTATTGGTCTTGCTTCTATTGCCGTGCCTCCTAGTGATCCTTTAGAACAATATTTGCTAGACCATGAAAATGATATGTTTATGAATGAAAGAAGGGAAATAGATGAAGTATTCTTTAAACAGGGACCTATTTTGAAACACAACTTGCCTGTTGAAATCCTAGGGGATCCTCCTCCACCCAAGGGAGATCCCGTGTTTGAGCTTAAACCATTACCTGATACTCTTAAATATGCTTATCTTGATGAGAAAGAGATATATCTTGTTATTATTAGTGCTAACCTTTCAGAGCATGAAGAAAAGAAATTATTGAAAACTCTGAAGAAGCACCAAGCTGCTATTGGATATACTCTTGATGATCTTAAGGGCATTAGTCCCACTCTATGCCAGCACAAAATAAAATTGGAGAAAGACGCGAAACCGGTTGTTGATCACCAAAGACGGTTAAATCCTAATATGAAAGAAGTGGTAAGAAAATAAATACTAAAGCTTCTGGAGGAAGGTATAATTTATCCCGTTGGTGATAGTCAGTGGGTAAGCCTTGTCCATTGTGTCCCTAAGAAGGGAGGTATTACTGTTGTTCCTAATGATAAAGATGAATTGATCCCACAAAGAATTGTTACAGGTTATAGAATGGTAATTGATTTCTGCAAATTAAATAAAGCTACTAAAAAGGATCACTACCCATTACCTTTTATTGATCAAATGCTAGAAAGATTATCCAAACAAACATATTTTTGCTTTCTAGATGGTTATTCTGGTTTCTCTCAAATACCTATGTCAAAAGAGGATCAAGAAAAGACAACTTTTACTTGCCCTTTTGGTACCTTTGCTTATAGATGTATGCCTTTTGGTTTATGCAATGCACCTGCTACCTTTCAAAGATGTATGACTGCTATATTCTCTGACTTCTGTGAAAAGATTGTTGAGGTATTCATGGATGATTTTTCCATATATGAAACTTATTTTGATGATTGCTTAAGCAACCTTGATCGAGTTTTGCAGAGATGTGAATAAACTAATCTTGTCTTGAATTGGGAGAAGTGCCACTTTATGATTAATGAAGGCATTGTCTTGGGGCATAAAATTTCTAAAAGAGGTATTGAAGTTGATAAAGCTAAAGTTGATGCTATTGAAAAGATGCCATGTCCTAAGGACATTAAAGGTATAAGAAGTTTTCTTGGTCATGCCGGTTTTTATAGGAGGTTCATTAAGGACTTCTCTAAAATTTCTAGGCCTCTGACTAATCTCTTACAAAAAGATGTTCCTTTTGTCTTTGATGATGATTGTGTAGAAGCATTTGAAATACTTAAGAAATCTTTGATTTCTGCACCTATTGTCCAGCCTCCTGATTGGAATCTACCATTTGAAATCATGTGATGCTAGTGATTATGATGTAGGGGCTATTCTAGGACAAAGAGTTGATAAGAAATTAAATGGTATTCAATATGCTAATAAAACTCTAGACAGTGCCCAGAGAAACTATGCTACTACTGAAAAAGAATTTTTAGCAGTTGTATTTGCTTGTGATAAGTTCAGACCTTATATAGTTGATTCTAAAGTAACTGTTCACACTGATCATGCTGCTATTAAATATCTTATGGAAAAGAAATATGCTAAACCTAGACTTATTAGATGGGTTCTCTTGCTACAAGAATTTGATTTGCATATAATTGATAGAAAGGGAGCTGAGAACCCTGTTGCAGACAACTTGTCTAGGTTAGAGAATGTTCTTGATGACCCACTACCTATTGATGGTAGCTTTCCTGATGAACAATTAGCTATGATAAATGCTTCTCGTACTACTCCATGGTATGATGATTATGCTAATTATATTGTTCCTAAGTTTATACCACCTAGTTTCACATACCAACAAAAGAAAAAGTTCTTCTATGATTTAAGACATTACTTTTGGGATGACCAACATCTTTATAAAGAAGGAGTAGATGGTGTTATTAGACGTTGTGTACATGAGCATGAACAGGAACTGATCCTATGCAAGTGTCATTCCGAGGCTTATGGAGGACACCATGCTGGAGATAGAACAACACATAAGGTATTGCAATCTGGTTTTTTATTGGCCTACTCTCTTCAAGGATGCCCGTAAGTTTGTCTTGTCTTGTGATGAATGTCAAAGAATTGGTACTATTAGTAGACGTCAAGAAATGCCTATGAATTATTCACTTGTTATTGAACCATTTGATGTTTGGGGCTTTGATTATATGGGACCGTCCCTTCCTCTAATGGGTACACTCATATTTTAGTCGTTGTTGATTACGTTACTAAGTGGGTAGAAGCTACTCCAACTAGTAGTGCTGATCATAACACCTCTATTAAGATGCTTAAAGAAGTTATTTTTCTGAGGTTTGGAGTCCCTAGATACTTAATGACTGATGGTGGTTCACATTTTATTCATGGTCCTTTTCGTAAAATGCTTGCTAAGTATGATGTTAACCATAGAATTGCATCTCCATACCACCCACAATCTAGTGGCCAGGTAGAATTGAGTAATAGAGAGCTTAAATTAATTTTGCAAAAGACTGTTAATATATCTAGAAAGAATTGGTCCAAGAAACTTGATGATGCATTATGGGCATATAGGACTGCATATAAAAATCCGATGGGTATGTCTCCGTATAAGATGGTTTATGGAAAAGCATGTCACTTACCTCTTGAACTAGAACATAAGGCATATTGGGCCATTAAAGAGCTCAATTATGATTTCGAACTTGCTGGTGAGAAGAGGCTTTTTGACATTAGCTCACTTGATGAATGGAGAACCCATGCTTATGAGAATGCCAAACTGTTTAAAGAAAAGGTTAAAAGATGGCATGACAAAAGGATACAAAAACGTGAGTATAATGTAGGTGATTATGTATTGTTATACAACTCTCGTTTAAGATTTTTTGCAGGGAAACTTCTCTCTAAATGGGAAGGTCCTTACGTCATCGAGGAGGTCTATCGTTCCAGTGCCATAAAATCAACAACTTCGAAGGTACAAATCCAAGGGTGGTGAACGGTCAAAGAATCAAACATTATATCTCAGGTAATCCAATAAATGTTGAAACTAATGTTATTGAAATCGTAACCCTGGAGGAATACATAAGGGACACTTTCCAGAGCATTTCAGACTCCGAAAAGGAATAGGTATGGGGTACGGTAAGTAAACCGACTTCAAAACAGTTCTAATAGAAATTTTCTCCGTTTTGGAATATTTAAGAAAACAGGAAAATAATAAGCAGTCTAGGAAGGACACAAGGCTTCCACGAGGGTGGAGGGTGCGCCCTACCCCCCTAGGCGCACCCCCTGCCTCGTGGGCACCTCGTTTGCCCTCCGGACTCCGTTTTCTTGCACGATACTTCTTTTGGTCGGTAAAAAATCATTATATAATCCCCCGGAGGTTTTGACCACCGTATCACGCAAATATCCTATGTTTTTGTTTTGAGCTGTTTCTGCTGCAGATTAGAGCAATATGTCATCTCAAGATTCGGAGGGAGAAAGCTATGTGGCTGACCACCTTGCAGATCATAAGGTCTACGAGGACTTGGAGCATTGTGGTTGGACCACGACGGAAGAAGAAGACTATGAGCCTAGGGGAAAGGAGGAGGCGAGCTCAGAAGAAGATGAAGTCCCATTACCTCAACCTGGGGACATGCATGTGGAGTTCAAAAAGTCAAGCCTCCCCGATAGAGCAAAGAAACCTAAGATCGAGTTTATCCCTTTTCGCCTCTTGCAGGAGAAGAAGCAGGAACTATTCAAAAAGGTATTAAGCCTTGAGCAGGAGATCGGTGACCTAAGGGAGCAAAATTCTATCCTCAAGCGCAAATTAAGGAAGAAGCACACGCCATCAACAACTCCATCATCACCACCTCCGAATAAGGAGAAAGAAACGCATGGGTATGGGCACTCCCCTTGGCAACTACCAAGCTTGGGGGAGTGCACCGGTATCGTATCACCATCACACTTTTATCTTTACCGTTTTTCTTAGTTCGATCCTTTTGGTAATATCTTGATCTAGTAGAATAAAATTTTAGTATGATCTAGTTTTGAGTTTTGCTTTATGATCCTTCTATGTAATTGAGTTCGTGAGCTATATATAATAAAGATTAGTGTTGAGTCAAGGGCTTGATTATCTTACTATGATCTTGAGGGAATAAAATAAAGAAAAAGAATAAAAAGAAATAAATGGATCATGTGGATCTTATGGAGAGTAATGACTCCACATATAAAGAGTATGATGAATAAAAGTTGTTGAGAGTTGACAAACATAGTTTTGGTCATCATTGCAATTAATAGGAAGTAATAAAGAAAGAGAGGTTTTCACATATAAATATACTATCTTGGACATCTTTTATGATTGTGAGAACTCATTAAAATATGACATGCTAAAGAGTTGAGGTTGGACAAGGAAGAGAACATAATGGGTTATGTTTTCTTACATCTGAGATAAATTATAATGTCATGGATCATCCAACATGTTGAGCTTGCCTTTCCCTCTCATGCTAGCCAAATTCTTTGCACCAAGTAGAGATACTACTTGTGCTTCCAAATACCCTTAAACCCAGTTTTGCCATGAGAGTCCACCATATCTACCTATGGATTGAGTAAGATCCTTCAAGTAAGTTGTCATCGTTGCAAGCAATAAAAATTGCTCTCTAAATATGTATGGTTTATTAGTGCGGAGAAAATAAGCTTTTTACGATCTTGTTATGTGGAAGAAATAAAAGCGACGGACTGCATAATAAAGGTCCATATCACAAGTGGCAGTATAAAGTGACATTCTTTTGCATTAGGACTTTGTGCATCCAACCATAAAAGCACATGACAACCTCTTCTTCCCTCAGCGAATGACCTATCTTTTTATTCTTGTCCTATACTTCATGCAAGAGTCACGGTGATCTTCACCTTTCCTTTTTACATTTTATCCTTCGGCAAGCACAATGTGTTGGAAAGATCTTGATATATATAGCTAATTGGATGTGAGTTTTCATGAACTATTATTGTTGACATTACCCTTGAGGTAAAAGGTTGGGAGGCAAAACTATAAGCCCCAATCTTTCTCTGTGTCCGATTAAAACTTCATAACCATAAATATTGCGTGAGGGTTAGCAATTGTGAAATACTAAATGATGGTTGAGTATGTGGACTTGCCGAAAAGCTCGTATTGACTCTTTCTGATGTTATGATAAATTGCAATTGCCTCAATGGCTGAGATTATAGTTTGTTGGTTCTGAATGAAGTTTATGATTCATACTTGAAATTGTGATTGAATTGTTACTTTAGCATAAGAGATCATATGACAATATATATGTTGCTGTTATAAGAATGATCATGATGCCCTCATGTCCGTATTTATTTTATCGACACCTCTATCTCTAAACATGTGGGCATATTTTTCGATTTCGGCTTTCGCTTGAGGACAAGCGAGGCCTAATCTTGGGGAGTTGATACGTCCATTTTGCATCATGCTTTCATATCAATATTTATTGCATTATGGGCTGTTATTACACATTTTGTCACAATACTTTTGCCTATTCTCTCTTATTTTACAAGGTTTACATGAAGAGGGGGAATGCTGACAGCTGGAATTCTGGGCTGGAAAAGGAGCAAATATTAGAGACCTATTCTACACAATTCAAAAAGTCCTGAAACTTCAGGGGAGTACGTTTCAGAATATATAAAAAATATTGGGCGAAAGAAGTACCAGAGGGGGGCCACCCACCGTCCACGAGGGTAGGGGCACGCCCAGGGGTAGGGTGCGCCC
The DNA here is from genome assembly GCF_002162155.2 of Triticum dicoccoides. Taxonomy (NCBI): domain Eukaryota; kingdom Viridiplantae; phylum Streptophyta; class Magnoliopsida; order Poales; family Poaceae; genus Triticum; species Triticum dicoccoides. The sequence goes on from NC_041388.1 coordinate 290,408,613, forward strand.
CCTGCCTCGTGGGCCCCCCTGGCAGCTCTCTGATGCCCATCTTTGGCTATATGGAGTCTTTCGTGGAGGAAAAATCATAAGCAAGCTTTCGGGACGAAACTCCGCTGCCACGAGGCGGAACCTTGGCGGAACCAATCTAGGGCTCCAGCGGAGCAGTTCTACCGGGGAAACTTCCCTCCGGAAGGGGGAAATCATCACCATCGTCATCACCATCGGTCCTCTCATCAGGAGGGGGTCAATCTCCATCAACATCTTCACCAGCACCATGACATCTCAAGCCCTAGTTCATCTCTTGTATCCAATCTTTGTCCCAAGGCCTCAGATTGGTACCTGTGGGTTGCTAGTAGTGTTGATTACTCCTTGTAATTGATGCTAGTTGGTTTATTCTGTGGAAGATCATATGTTCAGATCCTTTATGCATATTAATACCCCTATGATTATGAACATGAATATGATTTGTGAGTAGTTACGTTTGTTCCTGAGGACATGGGAGAAGTCTTGCTATAAGTAGTCATGTGAATTTGGTATTCGTTTGATATTTTGATGAGATGTATGTTGTCATTCCTCTAGTGGTGTCATGTGAATGTCGACTACATGACACTTCACCATTGTTTGGGCCTAGAGGGAGGCATTGGGGAGTAATAAGTAGATGATGGGTTGCTAGAGTGGCAGAAGCTTAAACCCCAGTTTATGCGTTGCTTCGTAAGGGGCTAATTTGGATCCATATGTTTCATGCTATGGTTAGGTTTACCTTAATACTTCTGTTGTAGTTGTGGATGCTTGCAATAGGGGTTAATCATAAGTGGGATGCTTGTCCAAGGAAGAATAGTACCCAAGCACCGGTCCACCCACATATCAAATTATCAAAGTACCGAACGCGAATCATATGAGCGTGATGAAAACTAGCTTGACGAAAATTCCCATGTGACTTCGGGAGCGATTTCCTTTATATAAGAGACTGTCCAGGCTTGTCCTTGATACGTCCATTTTGCATCATGCTTTTATATCAATATTTATTGCATTATGGGATGTTATTACACATTATGTCACAATACTTATGCCTATTCTCTCTTATTTTACAAGGTTTACATAAAGAGGGAGAATGCCGGCAGCTGGGATTCTGGCTGGAAATGGAGCAAATATTAGAGACCTATTCTGCACAGCTCCAAAATTCCTAAAACTTCACATATGATGTTCTCCAAATATATATAAAACATTGAGCGTAAGAACTTCACCAGGGGGCCACACCCTGCCCACGAGGGTGGGGGCGCGACCTACCCGCCTGGGTGCGCCCCCTACCTCGTGGGCCCCCTGTTGGCCCTCCGGTGACCATCTTCTGCTATATGGACTCTTTCGATGAGAAAAAAATCATAAGCCATCTTCTCGGACAAAACTCCGCCGCCACGAGGTGGAACCTTGGCGGAACCAATCTAGGGTTCTGGCGGGGCTGTTCTGCCGGGGAAACTTCCCTCCCGGAGGGGAAAATCATCACCATCATCATCACCAACGCTCCCCTTATCGGGAGAGGTCAATCTCCATCAACATCTTCATTAGCACCATCTCATCTCAAAACCCTAGTTCATCTCTTGTATCCAATTCTTGTCTCCAAGTCCGAGATTGGTGCTAGTAGGTTGCTAGTAGTGTTAATTACTCCTTGTAGTTGATGCTAGTAGGTTTAATTGGGGGAAGATCATATGTTCAGATCCTATATGCACATTAATACCCCGCTGATTATGAACATGTTTATGCTTTGCGAGTAGTTACTTTTGTTCCTAAGGACATGGGAGAAGTCTTGCTATTAGTAGTCATGTGAATTTGGTATTCGTTCGATATTTTGATGAGATGTATGTTGTCTCTCCTCTAGTGGTGTTATGTGAAGGTCGACTACATGACACTTCACCATTGTTTAGGCCTAGAGGAAGGCATTGGGGAGTAATAAGTAGATGATGGGTTGCTAGAGTGACAGAAGCTTAAACCCTAGTTTATGCGTTGCTTCGTAAGGTGCTGATTTCGATCCATATGTTTCATGCTATGGTTAGTTTACCTTAATACTTTTCTTGTATTTGCAGATGCTTGCAATAGAGGTTAATCATAAGTGGGATGCTTGTCCAAGTAAGGGCAGCACCCAAGAACCTGTCCACCCACATACCAAATTATCAAAGTACCGAACACGAATCATATGAGCGTGATGAAAACTAGCTTGATGATATTCCCATGTGTCCTCGGGAGTGCTTTACATCATATAAGAGTTTGTCCAGGCTTGTCCTTTGCTACAAAAAGGATTGGGCCACCTTGCTGCACCTTATTTACTTTTGTTACTTGTTGCTCGTTACAAATTATCTTATCACAAAACTATCTGTTACCACTTATTTCAATACTTGTAGAGAATACCTTGCTGGAAACCGCTTATCATTTCCTTCTGCTCCTCGTTGGGTTCGACACTCTTACTTATCTAAAGGACTACGATAGATCCCCTATACTTGTGGGTCATCAAGACTCTTTTCTGGCGCCGTTGCTGGGGAGTGAAGCGCCTTTGGTAGGTGGAATTTGGTAAGGAAAAATTTATATAGTGTGCTGAAATTTACTGTCACTTGTTACTATGGAAAGTAATCCTCTGAGGGGCTTGTTCGGGGTATCTTCACCCCGACCAGTAGAGCAAAGAGTTTCTCCTCAACCTACTGAACCTACTGAAAATGAAAATTCTTTCTTTGAAATTCCTCTGGGTATGGTAGAAAAACTGCTAGCTAATCCTTTTTTAGGATATAGAACAAAACATCATGATGATCATCTAATATATGTGGATGAAGTTTGTGGATTATTTAAGCTTGCAGGTGTACCCGGAGATGTTGTTAAGAATAAGGGCTTCCCTTTATGTTTGTGGGGATATGCATCGACATGGTATAGGCTATGTGATGATATGGAGTCTTGGAACTACAAACGATTGAAATTGGAATTTCATCAAAAGTTTTATCCTATGCATCTTGTTCATCGAGATCGCTATTATATATATAATTTTTGGCCTCGCGAAGGAGAAAGCATCGCTCAAGTTTGGGGGAGGCTTAAATCAATGTTATATTCATGCCCCAATCATGAGCTCTCAAGAGAAATGATTATTCAAAATTTTTATGCTCGGCTTTCTGGTAACAATCACACCATGCTTGATACTTCTTGTGCTGGCTATTTTATGATGAAGACTATTGAATTCGAATGGAATTTATTGGAAAGAATTAAACGCAACTCTGAAGATTGGGACCTCGACAATGGTAAGGAGTCAGGAATGACATCTAGTTTTGATTGTGTTAAATATTTTATGGATACCGATATTTTTCGTAAATTTAGCACTAAATATGGACTTGACTCTGAGATAGTAGCTTCTTTCTGTGAATCTTTTGCTTCTTATGTTGATCTCCCCAAGGAGAAGTGGTTTAAATATCATCCTCCCATAGAAGTAAAAGTAGCTGCACCTATTAAAGTTGAAGAAAAGACTATCACTTATAATGATCCTATTGTTCCTACTTCTTATGTTGAGAAACCACCTTTCCCTGTTAGGATAAAGGATCATGCTAAAGCTTCAACTGTAGTTCGTAAAAGCAATACTAAAACATATACACCTCCTGAGCAAGTTAAAGTTGAACCTAATATTGCTATTGTTAAAGATCTCTTGTCTGATAATATAGATGGGCATGTTATTTATTTCTGTAATGAATCTGGTAGAATTGCTAAACCCCGTGATACAGATAAACCTAGACATGTGGTAGGCATGCCTGTTATTTCTGTTAAAATAGGAGATCATTGTTATCATGGATTGTGTGATATGGGTGCTAGTGCTAGTGCAATACCTATTGACTTATACAAAGAAATTATGCATGACATTGCTGAAGGAAATATGCCCTAGAGGCAATAATAAAGTTATTATTTATTTCCTCATATCATGATAAATGTATATTATTCATGCTAGAATTGTATTAACCGGAAACATGATACATGTGTGAATACATAGACAAACATATAGTCACTAGTATGCCTCTACTTGACTAGCTCATTAATCAAAGATGGTTATGTTTCCTAACCATTGACATGTGTTGTCATTTGATTAATGGGATCACATCATTAGGAGAATGAGGTGATTGACATGACCCATCCCGTTAGCTTAGCACTTGATCGTTTAGTATTCTGCTATTGCTTCCTTCATGACTTATACATGTTCCTGTAACCATGAGAATTGTGTAACTCCCGTTTACCGGAGGAACACTTTGGGTACTACCAAACGTCACAACGTAACTGGGTGATTATAAAGGAGTACTACAGGTGTCTCCGAAGGTACATGTTGAGTTAGCATAATTCGAGATTAGGTTTCGTCACTCCGATTGTCGGAGAGGTATCTCTGGGCCCTCTCGGCAATACTCATCACCTAAGCCTTGCAAGCATGTAACTAATGAGTTAGTTATAAGATGAAGTATTACAGAACGAGTAAAGAGACTTGTCGATAACGAGATTGAACTAGGTATTGGATACCGACGATCGAATCTCGGACAAGTAACATACCGATGACAAAGGGAACAACGTATGTTGTTATGCGGTTTGACCAATAAAGATCTTCGTAGAATATGTGGGAACCAATATGGGCATCCAGGTCCCGCTATTGGTTATTGACCAGAGATGTGTCTCAGTCATGTCTACATCGTTCTCGAACCGTAGGGTCCGCACGCTTAAGGTTTCGATGACAGTTATATTATGAGTTTATGTATTTTGATGTACCGAAGGTTGTTCGGAGTCCTGGATATGATTACGGACATGACGAGGAGTCTCGAAATGGTCGAGACATAAAGATTGATATATTGGACGGATATATTTGGACACCGGAAAGGTTCCGGAGAAGTTTGGAGCCCCGGGAGGTTACCGGAACCCCCCAGGAGGTATATGGGCCTTATTGGGCCCATGTAGGAGGAAGAGAGAAGGAGCAAGGTAGGGGGGCGCGCCCCCCAAGCCCAATCCGAATTGGGGAGGGGGGCCGCCCCCCCTTTCCTTTCTCCTTCCCCCTCTTCCTATTACTACTACTAGTACTACTTCCTAATACTAGTACTCTTTCCTTCCCCATCCAAATAAGATAAGGAAAAGAGAGGGAAACCTACTTGGAGTAGGTTTCCCCCTCCTCATGGCGCGCCCCCCTAGGGCCGGCCACCTCCTCCCTCCCTCCTTTATATACGGGGGTAAGGGGGCACCCTAGGACACACAAGTTGATCATTGATCATTCCTTAGACGTGTGCGGTGCCCCCCTCCACGATATTACACCTCGGTCATATTGTAGCGGTGCTTAGGCGAAGCCCTGCAACAGGAGAACATCAAGATCGTCACCACGCCGTCGTGCTGACGGAACTCCCCCTCGGCGCCTGTGCTGGATCGGAGATCGAGGGTGCGTCATCGAGCTGTACGCGTGTCAAGAACTCGGAGGTGCCGGAGTAACGGTACTTGGATCGGTTGAACCGGAGGACGTACGACTACTTCCTCTATGTTGCGTCAACGCTTCCGCTTCGGTCTACAAGGGTACGTAGACAACACTCTCCCCTCGTTGCTATATCATCACCATGATCTTGCGTGTGCGTAGGAATTTTTTTGAAATTACTACGTTACCCAACAGTGGCATCCGAGCCTAGGTTTTATGCGTTGATGTTATATGCACGAGTAGAACACAAGTGAGTTGTGGACGATATAAGTCATACTGCCTACCAACATGTCATACTTTGGTTCAGCGGTATTGTGAGATGAAGCGGCCCGGACTGACATTACGCGTACGCTTACGCGAGACTGGTTTCACCGTTACGAGCACTCGTGCTTAAAGGTGGCTGGCGGGTGTCTGTCTCTCTCACTTTAGTTGAACCGAGTGTGGCTACGCCCGGTCCTTGTGAAGGTTAAAACGGAGTCTATTTGACAAACTATCGTTGTGGTTTTGATGCGTAGGTGAGATTGGTTCTTGCTTAAGCCCGTAGCAGCCACGTAAAATTTGCAACAACAAAGTAGAGGACGTCTAACTTGTTTTTGCAGGGCATGTTGTGATGTGATATGGCCAAGACATGATGCTATATTTTATTGTATGAGATGATCATGTTTTGTAACCGAAGTTATCGGCAACTGGCAGGAGCCATATGGTTGTCGCTTTATTGTATGAAATGCAAATGCCCTGTAATTGCTTTACTTTATCACTAAGCGGTAGCGATAGTCGTAGAAGCAATAGATGGCGTAATGACAACGATGCTACGATGGAGATCAAGGTGTCGCGCCGGTGACGATGGTGATCACGACGGTGCTTCGAAGATTGAGATCACAAGCACAAGATGATGATGGCCATATCATATCACTTATATTGATTGCATGTGATGTTTATCCTTTATGCATCTTATCTTGCTTTGATTGACGGTAGCATTTTAAGATGATCTCTCACTAATTATCAAGAAGTGTTCTCCCTGAGTATGCACCGTTGCGAAAGTTCTTCGTGCTGAGACACCACGTGATGATCGGGTGTGATAGGCTCTACGTTCAAATACAACGGGTGCAAAACAGTTGCACACGCGGAATACTCAGGTTATACTTGACGAGCCTAGCATATACAGATATGGCCTCGGAACACGGGGACCGAAAGGTCGAGCGTGAATCATATAGTAGATATGATCAACATAGAGATGTTCACCATTGAAACTACTCCATCTCACATGATGATCGGACATGGTTTAGTTGATTTGGATCACGTAATCACTTAGATGACTAGAGAGATGTCTGTCTAAGTGGGAGTTCTTTAGTAATATGATTAATTGAACTTAAATTTATCATGAACTTAGTACCTGATAGTATTTTGCTTGTCTATGTTTGTTTGTAGATAGATGGCTCGTGCTGTTGTTCCGTTGAATTTTAATGCGTTCCTTGAGAAAACAAAATTGAAAGATGATGGTAGCAATTACACGGACTGGGTCCGTAACCTGAGGATTATCCTCATTGCTGCACAGAAGAGTTACGTCCTGGAAGCACCGCTGGGTGCCAGGCCTGCTGCTGATGCAACTGACGACGTTAAGAACGTCTGGCAGAGCAAAGCTGATGACTACTCTATAGTTCAGTGTGCCATGCTTTACGGCTTAGAACCGGGTGTTCAACGACGTTTTGAACGTCATGGGGCATATGAGATGTTCCAGGAGTTGAAGTTAATATTTCAAGCAAATGCCCGGATTGAGAGATATGAAGTCTCCAATAAGTTCTACAGCTGCAAGATGGAGGAGAACAGTTCTGTCAGTGAGCATATACTCAAAATGTCTGGGTATAATAATCACTTGATTCAACTGGGAGTTAATCTTCCGGATGATAGCGTCATTGACATAATTCTCCAATCACTGCCACCAAGCTACAAGAGCTTTGTGATGAACTATAATATGCAAGGGATGAACAAGACTATTCCCGAGCTCTTCGCGATGCTGAAAGCCGCGGAGGTAGAAATCAAAAAGGAGCATCAAGTGTTGATGGTCAACAAGACCACTGGTTTCAAGAAAAGGGGCAAAGGGAAGAAGAAGGGGAACTTCAAAAGGAACGGCAAACAAGTTGCTGCTCAAGTGAAGAAACCCAAGTCTGGACCTAAGCCTGAAACTGAGTGCTTCTACTGCAAGCAGACTGGACACTGGAAGCGGAACTGCCCCAAGTATTTGGCGGATAAGAAGGATGGCAAAGTGAACAAAGGTATATGTGATATACATGTTATTGATGTGTACCTTACTAATGCTCGCAGTAGCACCTGGGTATTTGATACTGGTTCTGTTGCTAACATTTGCAACTCGAAACAGGGACTACGGATTAAGCAAAGATTAGCTAAGGACGAGGTGACGATGCGCGTGGGAAATGGTTCCAAAGTCGATGTGATCGCGGTCGGCACGCTACCTCTACATCTACCATCGGGATTAGTTTTAGACCTGAATAATTGTTATTTGGTGCCTGCGTTGAGCATGAACATTATATCTGGATCTTGTTTGATGCGAGACGGTTATTCATTTAAATCAGAAAATAATGGTTGTTCTATTTATATGAGTAATATCTTTTATGGTCATGCACCCTTGAAGAGTGGTCTATTTTTATTAAATCTCGATAGTAATGATACACATATTCATAATGTTGAAGCCAAAAGATGCAGAGTTGATAATGATAGTGCAACATATTTGTGGCACTGCCGTTTAGGTCATATCGGTGTAAAACGCATGAAGAAACTCCATACTGATGGACTTCTGGAATCACTTGATTATAAATCACTTGGTACTTGCGAACCGTGCCTCATAGGGCAAGATGACCAAAACACCGTTCTCCGGATCTATGGAGAGAGCAACAGATTTGTTGGAAATCATACATACAGATGTATGTGGTCCGATGAATGTTGAGGCTCGTGGCGGATATCGTTATTTCCTCACCTTCACAGATGATTTGAGCAGATATGGGTATATCTACTTGATGAAGCACAAGTCTGAAACATTTGAAAAGTTCAAAGAATTTCAGAGTGAAGTAGAAAATCATCGTAACAAGAAAATAAAGTTTCTACGATCTGATCGTGGAGGAGAATATTTGAGTTACGAGTTTGGTTTACATTTGAAACAATGTGGAATATTTTCGCAACTCACGCCACCTGGAACACTACAGCGAAATGGTGTGTCCGAACGTCGTAATCGTACTTTACTTGATATGGTGCGATCTATGATGTCTCTTACCGATTTACCGCTATCGTTTTGGGGTTATGCTTTAGAGACGGCCGCATTCACGTTAAATAGGGCACCATCAAAATCCGTTGAGACGACGCCTTATGAACTATGGTTTGGCAAGAAACCAAAGTTGTCATTTCTCAAAGTTTGGGGCTGCGATGCTTATGTGAAGAAACTTCAACCAGATAAGCTCGAACCCAAATCGGAGAAATGTGTCTTCATAGGATACCCAAAGGAGACAATTGGGTACACCTTCTATCACAGATCTGAAGGCAAGATTTTCGTTGCTAAAATCGGATCCTTTCTAGAGAAGGAGTTTCTCTCGAAAGAAGTGAGTGGGAGGAAAATAGAACTTGATGAGATAACTGTATCTACTCCCTTATTGGAAAGTAGTTCATCACAAGAACCGGTTCCTATGACAACTACACCAATTAGTGAGGAAGCTAATGATATTGATCATGAAACTTCAGATCAAGTTTCTACTGAACCTCGTAGGTCTACCAGAGTAAGATCCGCACCAGAGTGGTACGGAAATCCTATTCTGGAAGTCATGTTACTAGACCATGATGAACCTACGAACTATGAGGAAGCGATGATGAGCCCAGATTCCGCAAAATGGCTAGAGGCCATGAAATCTGAGATAGGATCCATGTATGAAAACAAAGTATGGACTTTGGTTGACTTGCCCGATGATCGGCAAGCCATTGAGAATAAATGGATCTTTAAGAAGAAGACTGATGCTGATGGTAATGTTACTGTCTACAAAGCTCGACTTGTTGCAAAAGGTTTTCGACAAGTTCAAGGGGTTGACTACGATGAGACTTTCTCACCCGTAGCGATGCTTAAGTCTGTCCGAATCATGTTGGCTATTGCTGCATTTCATGATTATGAAATTTGGAAAATGGATGTCAAGACTGCATTCTTGAATGGATTTCTAGAAGAAGAGTTGTATATGATGCAACCTGAAGGTTTTGTTGATCCAAAAGGTGCTGACAAAGTGTGCAAGCTCCAACGTTCCATTTATGGACTGGTGCAAGCATCTCGGAGTTGGAATAAACGTTTTGATAGTGTGATCAAAGCATATGGTTTTATACAGACTTTTGGAGAAGCCTGTATTTACAAGAAAGTGAGTGGGAGCTCTGTAGCATTTCTAGTTTTATATGTTGATGACATATTATTAATTGGAAATGATATAGAATTTCTGGATAGCATAAAGGGATACTTGAATAAAAGTTTTTCTATGAAAGACCTCAGTGAAGCTGCTTACATATTGGGCATCAAGATCTATAGAGATAGATCAAGACGCTTAATAGGACTTTCACAAAGTACATACCTTGACAAAATTTTGAAAAAGTTCAAAATGGATCAGGCAAAGAAAGGATTCTTGCCTGTGCTACAAGGTGTGAAGTTGAGTCAAACTCAATGCCCGACCACAGCAGAAGATAGAGAGAAAATGAAAGATGTTCCCTATGCTTCAGCCATAGGCTCTATCATGTATGCAATGCTGTGTACCAGACCTGACGTATGCTTAGCAATAAGCTTGGCAGGTAGGTACCAAAGTAATCCAGGAGTGGATCACTGGACAGCGGTCAAGAACATCCTGAAATACCTGAAAAGGACTAAGGATATGTTTCTCGTATATGGAGGTGACAAAGAGCTAGTCGTAAATGGTTACGTCGATGCAAGCTTTGACACTGATCCGGACGATTCTAAATCGCAGACCGGATACGTGTTTTTATTAAACGGTGGAGCTGTAAGTTGGTGCAGTTCTAAACAAAGCGTCGTGGCAGGATCTACATGTGAAGCGGAGTACATAGCTGCTTCTGAAGCAGCAAATGAAGGAGTCTGGATGAAGGAGTTCATTTCTGATCTAGGTGTCATACCTAGTGCATCGGGACCAATGAAGATCTTTTGTGACAATACTGGTGCAATTGCTTTGGCAAAGGAATCCAGATTTCACAAGAGGACCAAGCACATCAAGAGACGCTTCAATTCCATTCGGGACCAAGTCCAAGTGGGAGACATAGAGATTTGCAAGATACATACGGATCTGAATGTTGCAGACCCGTTGACTAAGCCTCTCTCACGAGCAAAACATGATCAGCACCAAGACTCCATGGGTGTTAGAATCATTACTATGTAATCTAGATTATTGACTCTAGTGCAAGTGGGAGACTGAAGGAAATATGCCCTAGAGGCAATAATAAAGTTATTATTTATTTCCTCATATCATGATAAATGTTTATTATTCATGCTAGAATTGTATTAACCGGAAACATGATACATGTGTGAATACATAGACAAACATATAGTCACTAGTATGCCTCTACTTGACTAGCTCATTAATCAAAGATGGTTATGTTTCCTAACCATTGACATGTGTTGTTATTTGATTAATGGGATCACATCATTAGGAGAATGAGGTGATTGACATGACCCATCCCGTTAGCTTAGCACTTGATCGTTTAGTATTCTGCTATTGCTTCCTTCATGACTTATACATGTTCCTGTAACTATGAGAATTGTGTAACTCCCGTTTACCGGAGGAACACTTTGGGTACTACCAAATGTCACAACGTAACTGGGTGATTATAAAGGAGTACTACAGGTGTCTCCGAAGGTACATGTTGAGTTAGCATAATTCGAGATTAGGTTTTGTCACTCCGATTGTCGGAGAGGTATCTCTGGGCCCTCTCGGCAATACTCATCACCTAAGCCTTGCAAGCATGTAACTAATGAGTTAGTTATAAGATGAAGTATTACAGAACGAGTAAAGAGACTTGTCGATAACGAGATTGAACTAGGTATTGGATACCGACGATCGAATCTCGGACAAGTAACATACCGATGACAAAGGGAACAACGTATGTTGTTATGCGGTTTGACCGATAAAGATCTTCATAGAATATGTGGGAACCAATATGGGCATCCAGGTCCCGCTATTGGTTATTGACCAGAGATGTGTCTCAGTCATGTCTACATCGTTCTCGAACCGTAGGGTCCGCACGCTTAAGGTTTCAATGACAGTTATATTATGAGTTTATGTATTTTGATTTACCGAAGGTTGTTCGGAGTCCCGGATATGATTACGGACATGACGAGGAGTCTCGAAATGGTCGAGACATAAAGATTGATATATTGGACGGATATATTTGGACACCGGAAAGGTTCCGGAGAAGTTTGGAGCCCCGGGAGGTTATCGGAACCCCCCGGGAGGTATATGGGCCTTATTGGGCCCATGTAGGAGGAAGAGAGAAGGAGCAAGGTAGGGGGGCGCGCCCCCCCCAAGCCCAATCCGAATTGGGGAGGGGGGCCGGCCCCCCCTTTCCTTTCTCTTTCCCCCTCTTCCTATTACTACTACTAGTACTACTTCCTAATACTAGTACTCTTTCCTTCCCCATCCAAATAAGATAAGGAAAAGAGAGGGAAACCTACTTGGAGTAGGTTTCCCCCTCCTCATGGTGCGCCCCCCTAGGGCCGGCCACCTCCTCCCTCCCTCCTTTATATACGGGGGTAAGGGGGCACCCTAGGACACACAAGTTGATCATTGATCATTCCTTAGCCGTGTGCGGTGCCCCCCTCCACAATATTACACCTCGGTCATATTGTAGCGGTGCTTAGGCGAAGCCCTGCAACAGGAGAACATCAAGATCGTCACCACGCCGTCATGCTGACGGAACTCCCCCTCGGCGCCTCTGCTGGATCGGAGATCGAGGGTGCGTCATCGAGCTGTACGCGTGTCAAGAACTCGGAGGTGCCGGAGTAACGGTACTTGGATCGGTTGAACCGGAGGACATACGACTACTTCCTCTACGTTGCATCAACGCTTCCGCTTCGGTCTACAAGGGTACATAGACAACACTCTCCCCTCGTTGCTATATCATCACCATGATCTTGCGTGTGCGTAGGAATTTTTTTGAAATTACTACGTTACCCAACAATTGCACCCGCTGAGTTAGAAGATATTGATGTCACAATTAAACATGGTAATAGAGATACTATTTCACCAATGGGAATTGTTAGAGATGTTGAAGTCTTGTGTGGTAAAACTAAATATCCTGCTGATTTTCTTATTCTTGGTTCCCCACAAGATAGTTTTTGTCCCATTATATTTGGTAGACCCTTCTTAAATACTGTTAATGCTACCATAGATTGCAAAAGGGATATTGTTACTGTCGGTTTGGATGATATGACTCATAAATTTAATTTTTCTAAATTTAGTAGACAACACCGTGAAGAAGAATTATCTAGTAAGGATGAAATTATTGGTCTTGCTTCTATTGCCATACCTCCTAGTGATCCTTTAGAACAATATTTGCTAGACCATGAAAATGGCATGTTTATGAATGAAAGAAGGGAATTAGATGAAGTATTGTTTAAACAGGAACCTATTCTGAAAAACAATTTACCTGTTGAAATCCTAGGGGATCCTCCCCCACCCAAGGGCGATCCCGTGTTTGAGTTAAACCGTTACCAGATACTCTTAAATATGCTTATCTTGATGAGAAAAAGATATACCCTGTTATTATTAGTGCTAACCTTTCAGAACATGAAGAAGAGAGATTATTAAAAACTCTGAAGAAGCACCGTGCTGCTATTGGGTATACTCTTGATGATCTTAAGGGCATTAGTCCCACTCTATGTCAACATAAAATTAATTTGGAAGAAGATGCTAAACCAGTTCGTGATCATCAACGCCGTCTGAATCCTAAAATCAAAGAGGTGGTAAGAAAGGAGATACTAAAGCTCCTTGAGGCAGGTATAATTTATCCCGTTGCTGATAGTAAGTGGGTAAGTCCTGTCCATTGTGTCCCTAAGAAGGGAGGTATTACTGTTGTTACTAATGATAAAGATGAATTGATTCCTCAAAGAATTATTACTGGTTATAGGATGGTAATTGATTTCCACAAATTAAATAAGGCTACTAAAAAGATCATTACCCCTTACCTTTTATCGATCAAATGCTAGAAAGATTATCCAAACATACACATTTTTGCTTTCTAGATGGTTATTCTGGTTTCTCTCAAATACCTGTGTCAGCCAAAGATCAATCAAAGACTACTTTTACATGCCCTTTTGGTACTTTTGCTTATAGACGTATGCCTTTTGGTTTATGTAATGCACCTGCAACCTTTCAAAGATGCATGATGGCTATATTCTCTGACTTTTGTGAAAAGATTTGTGAGGTTTTCGTGGACGACTTTTCCGTCTATGGATCTTCTTTTGATGATTGCTTGAGCAACCTTGATCGAGTTTTGCAGAGATGTGAAGAAACTAATGTTGTCTTGAATTGCGAAAAGTGCCACTTTATGGTTAATGAAGGTATTGTCTTGGGGCATAAAGTTTCTGAAAGAGGTATTGAAGTTGATAAAGCCAAGGTTGATGCTATTGAAAAGATGACATGTCCCAAGGACATCAAAGGTATAAGAAGTTTCCTTGGTCATGCCAGTTTTTATAGGAGGTTCATTAAGGACTTCTCCAAAATCTCTCGGCCTCTGACTAATTTATTACAAAAAGATATACCATTTGTCTTTGATGATGATTGTGTAGAAGCATTTGAAATACTTAAGAAAGCATTGATCTCTGCACCCATTGTTCAACCACCTGATTGGAATTTACCCTTTGAAATTTTGTGCGATGCTAGTAATTATGCTGTAGGTGTTGTTCTAGGACAAAGAGTTGATAAGAAACTAAATGTTATTCAATATCCTAGTAAAACTCTAGACAATGCTAAAAGAAATTATGCTACTACTGAAAAAGAATTCTTAGCAGTTGTATTTGCTTGTGATAAGTTTAGACCTTATATTGTTGATTCTAAAGTAACTATTCACATTGATCATGCTGCTATTAAATATCTTATGGAAAAGAAATATGCTAAACCTAGACTTATTAGATGGGTTCTCTTGCTACAAGAATTTGATTTACATATTGTTGATAGAAAAGGAGCTGAGAACCCCGTTGCAGACAACTTGTCTAGGTTAGAAAATGTTCTTGATGACCCACTATCTATTGATGATAGCTTTCCTGATGAGCATTAAATGTCATAAATACTTCTCATACTGCTCCATGGTATGTTGATTATGCTAATTACATTGTTGCTAAGTTTATACCACCTAGTTTCACATACCAGCAAAAGAAAAAGTTCTTTTATGATTTGAGGCATTACTTTTGGGATGACCCACATCTTTATAAAGAAGGAGTAGATGGTGTTATTAGACGTTGTGTACCTGAGCATGAACAGGAACAGATCCTACGCAAGTGTCACTCCAAAGCTTATGGAGGACACCATGCTGGAGATAGAACTGCACATAAGGTACTGCAATCTGGTTTTTATTGGCCTACTCTCTTCAAGGATGCCCATAAGTTTGTCTTATCTTGTGATGAATGTCTAAGAATTGGTAACATTAGTAGACATCAAGAAATGCCTATGAATTATTCACTTGTTATTGAACCATTTGATGTTTGGGGCTTTGACTATATGGGACCTTTTCCTTCTTCTAATGGTTATACACATATTTTAGTTGCTGTTGATTACGTTACTAAGTGGGTAGAAGCTATTCCAACTAGTAGTGTTGATCATAACACTTCTATTAAAATGCTTAAAGAAGTTATTTTTCCAAGGTTTGGAGTCCCTAGATATTTAGTGACTGATGGTGGCTCACATTTTATTCATGGTGCTTTCCGTAAAATGCTTGCTAAATATGATGTTAATCATAGAATTGCATCTCCTTATCACCCTCAGTCTAGTGGTCAAGTAGAATTGAGTAATAGAGAACTCAAATTAATTTTGCAAAAGACTGTTAATAGGTCCAGAAAGAACTGGTCCAAGAAACTTGATGATGCATTATGGGCCTATAGAACTGCATATAAAAATCCTATGGGTATGTATCCGTATAAAATGGTCTATGGAAAAGCATGTCACTTACCTCTCGAACTAGAACACAAGGCTTATTGGGCTATTAAAGAACTTAATTATGATTTTAAACTTGCCGGTGAGAAGAGGTTATTTGATATTAGCTCACTTGATGAATGGAGAACCCAAGCCTACGAAAATGCCAAGTTGTTTAAAGAAAAAGTTAAAAGATGGCATGACAAAAGGATACAAAAGCGTGAGTTTAACGTAGGTGATTATGCATTGCTATACAACTCTCGTTTAAGATTTTTTGCAGGAAAACTTCTCTCTAAATGGGAGGGTCGTTACGTTATCGAGGAGGTCTACCATTCTGGTGCCATAAAAATCAACAACTTCGAAGGCACAAATCCGAAGGTGGTGAACGGTCAAAGAATCAAACACTATATCTCAGGTAATCCCATAAATGTTGAAACCAATGTTATTGAAACCGTAACCCCGGAGGAATACATAAAGGACAGTTTCCGGAACGTTTCAGACTCCGAAAAGGAATAGGTATGTGGTATGGTAAGTAAACCGACTCCAAAACAGTTAAGGCAATATTTCTCCGTTTTGGAATATTTAGAAAATAGAAAAATAAGTAGCAGTCCGAAAAGGACACGAGGGCTCCACGAGGGTGGAGGGCGCGCCCCCCTACCTTGTGGGCACCTCGTGTGCTCTCCGGACTCCGTCTTCTTACAGGACATGTATTTTGGTCGGTAAACATTCATTATATAACCTCCCGGGGTTTTGACTCCCGTATCACGCAAAAATCTCTTGTCTTTGTTTTGACCTGTCCTACTACAGACGGAGCAACATGTCGTCCCAGGATTCGGAAGGAGAAAGCTATGTGGCTGATTACCTTGCAGATCCTAAGGTCTATGGGGATGTGGGGCATTATGGTCGGACCACGGAAGAAGAAGAAGACTATGAACCCAAGGGAAAGGAGGAGACGAGCTCAGATGAAGATGAAGTCCCACTACCTCAACCTGGGGACATGCATGTGGAGTTCAAAAAGTCAGGCCTCCCGGATAGAGTAAAGAAACCTAAGATCGAGTATATCCCTTTTTGCCTCTTGCAGGAAAACAAGCAGGAACTATGCAAAAAGGTATTGAGCCTGGAACAGGAGATCGAGGACCTGAGGGACTAAAATTCTGTCCTTAAACGCAAATTAAGGAAGAAGCCTACGCCATCAATAAAATCACCACCGTCTCCACCAACAAAGAAGAATTAAGTATCTCGTATGGGCACTCCACTTGGCAACTGCCAAGCTTGGGGGAGTGCCCCAGTATCGTATCACCATCACTTTTATCTTTACCGTTTTTCTTAGTTCGATCCTTTTGGTAATATCTTGATCTAGTAGAATAAAAGTTCTTAATATGATCTAGTTGTGAGTTTTGCTTTATTATCCTTCTATGTAATCGAGTCCGTGAGCTATATAATAAAGATTAGTGTTGAGTCAAGGGCTTGATTATTTTTGCCATGATCCCAAGTGAATAAAAGAAAAGAGAAAGAAATAAAAAGAAACAAAGAGATCATGTGACTCTTATGGAGAGTAATGAGCTCACATAGAAAGAGTATGATGAATAAAATTTATTGAGGGTTGACAAGCATAGTTTTGGTCATCGTTGCAATTAATTGGAAGTAATAAAGAAAGAGAGGTCTTCACATATAAATATACTATCTTGGGCATCTTTTATGATTGTGAGCACTCATTAAAATATGACATGCTAAAGAGTTGACATTGGACTCGGAAGACAACGTGATGGGTTATGTTTTCTTACATCTGAGATAAATTATATTGTCTTGCATCCTTCAACATGTTGATCTTGCCTTTCTCCCTCATGCTAGCCAAATTCATTGCACCAAGTAGAGATACTACTTGTGCTTCCAAATACCCTTAAACCAGTTTTGCCATGAGAGTCCACCATACCTACCTATGGATTGAGTAAGATCCGTCAAGTAAGTTGTCATCGGTGCAAGCAATAAAAATTGCTCTCTAAATATGTATGATTGATTGGTGTGGAAGGAATAAGATTTATACGATCGTGTGATATGGAAGTAATAAAAGCGACAGACTGCATAATAAAGGTCCATATCACAAGTGGCAATATAAAGTGACGTTCTTTCGCATTAGGATTTTGTGCATCCAACCATAAAAGCGCATGACAACCTCTGCTTCCCTCTACAAAGGGCCTATCTTTTACTTTTATCTCCTATACTGCAAAAGAGTCAAGGTGATATTCACCCTTCCTTTTTACATTTTATCCTTTGGCAAGCACAATATGTTGGAAAGATCTTGGTATATATGGCTAATTGGATGTGGGTTTTCATGAACTATTACTGTTGACATTATCCTTGAGGTAAAACATTGGGAGGCAAAACTATAAGCCCCTATCTTTCTCTGTGTCCGATTAAAACTCCATACCCATAAGTATTGCGTGTGTGTCAACAATTGTGAAAGACTATATGATAGTTGAGTATGTGGACTTGCTGAAAAGCTCTTATACATTGACTCTTTCCTATGTTATGATAAATTGCAATTGCCTCAATGACTGAGATTATAGTTTGTCAGTTTTCAATGAAGTTTACAATTCATACTTGATATTGTGATTGAATTATTACTCTAGCATAAGATATCATATGACAAGAATTATATAAGTTGATGCTCTAAGAATGATCATGATGACCTCATGTCCGTATTTTATTTTTATCGACACCTTCATCTCTAAACATGTGGACATATTTTTTGATTTTGGCTTTTCGCTTGAGGACAAGCGAGGTCTAAGCTTGGGGGAGTTGATACGTCCATTTTGCATCATGCTTTTATATCAATATTTATTGCATTATGGGCTGTTATTACACATTATGTCACAATACTTATGCCTATTCTATCTTATTTTACAAGGTTTACATAAAGAGGGAGAATGCCGACAGCTGGGATTCTGGCTGGAAAAGGAGCAAATATTAGAGACATATTCTGCACAGCTCCAAAAGTCCTGAAACTTCATGTATCATGTTTTCCAAATATATAAAAAACTTGAGCACAAGAACTTCACCAGGGGGGCCACACCCTACCCACGAGGGTGGGGGGTCCGCCCTACCCCCCTGGGTGCGCCCCTACCTCGTGGGCCCCCTGGTGGCCCTCCGGTGACCATCTTCTGCTATATGGACTCTTTCGATGGGAAAAAAAATCATAAGCCATCTTCTCGGACGAAACTCCGCCGCCACGAGGCAGAACCTTGGGGGAACCAATTTAGGGTTCTGGAGGGCTGTTCTGCCGGGAAAGCTTCCCTCCCGGAGGGGAAATAATCGCCATCATCATCACCAACGCTCCTCTCATCGGGAGAGGGCAATCTCCATCAACATCTTCATCAACGCCATCTCATCTCAAAACCCTAGTTCATCTCTTGTATCCAATTCTTGTCTCCATGTCCGGGATTGGTGCTAGTAGGTTGCTAGTAGTGTTAATTACTCCTTGTAGTTGATGCTAGTTGGTTTAGTTGGTGGAAGATCATATGTTCAGATCCTATATGCACATTAATACCCCTCTGATTATGAACATGTTTATGCTTTGTGAGTAGTTACTTTTGTTCCCGAGGACATGGGAGAAGTCTTGCTATTAGTAGTCATGTGAATTTGGTATTCGTTCGATATTTTGATGAGATGTATGTTGTCTCTCCTCTAGTGGTGTTATGTGAACGTCGACTACATGAAACTTCACCATTGTTTGGGCCTAGAGGAAGGTATTGGGGAGTAATAAGTAGATGATGGGTTGCTAGAGTGACAGAAGCTTAAACCCTAGTTTATGCGTTGTAAGGGGCTGATTTGGATCCATATGTTTCATGCTATGGTTAGGTTTACCTTAATACTTTTGTTGTATTTGTGGATTCTTGCAATAGAGGTTAATCATAAGTGGGATGCTTGTCCAAGTAAGGGCAACACCCAAGCACCGGTCCACCCACATACCAAATTATCAAAGTACCGAACGCGAGTCATATGAGCGTGATGGAAACTAGCTTGATGATATTCCCATGTGTCCTCGGGAGCGCTTTACATCATATAAGAGTTTGTTTAGGCTTGTCCTTTGCTACAAAAAGGATTGGGCCACCTTGCTGCACCTTATTTACTTTTTTTACTTGTTGCTTGTTACAAATTATCTTATCACAAAACTATCTGTTACCACTTATTTCAGTACTTGCAGAGAATACCTTGCTGGAAACCGCTTATCATTTCCTTCTGCTCCTTGTTGGGTTCGACACTCTTACTTATCGAAAGGACTATGATAGATCCCCTATACTTGTGGGTCATCAGTCCTTTGCTACAAAAAGTATTGGGCCACCTTGCTGCACCTTATTTACTTTTACTACTTGTTACCCGTTACAAATTACCTTATCACAAAACTATCTGTTACCGATAATTTCAGTGCTTGCAGAGGATACCTTACTAAAAACCGCTTATCATTCCCTTCTGCTCCTCATTGGGTTCGTCACTCTTACTTATCGAAAGGACTACGATAGATCCTCTATACTTGTGGGTCATCATGGCCTTGGTCGACGCGTGGCGATTGATGGGACGTGGGTGCCTCTGCTTCCCCACGCTGCCTCAGCAACCGCCCGACTTGACGAGACTTCACCGCATGCTGGGAAAAGCCATCATTGCGTGGGATCATGGAGGCCAGCGGTTCGCCTCCTTCCAGCTATAAATGAGGGGAGGGGCGGAGCCCCCTTTCTCATCTCCGTCTTCTCGCCACCCGCTTCTTCTTCCTCTTTCTTGTAGTCCTCATGGCGCCGACGAGGAAGTTTTCTGCCGCCGCGAAGGGGAAGGCACTCAAGGAGGGACTTGACTCGCCACCTCCCAAGAGAGGGCGAGGCCGCCCCTGCAATCACGCCGCGACTCCTGTGGTGGCCCCTCGGGGGCGCGGGCACGCCTTAGCCGGCTGTGGCGGTGTTTCTTCTCGTGGCGGGTGCCGCCAAGGGCGAAGTAGCCCCTGCAACGAGGGGAGGCACGCCATGGTTGCCTGGCCTCCTCGGCTGCGCTTCCACTCGGCTGAGGTGCTCCCGGAGTTCGTCGTGTGGTCAGAGAGGCCAACCAGCACCTGGCTCCGCTCCCCGCTTCTTCGCAGGCGAGCTGCCAGCCACGGGGCCTGACGGCCTCTGGCTGTAGGCTGATGGCTGTTGCAGCAAGGCCTCGTGGGTCAGGGTCGAAGTTTCGGCCTTCGAGAACGTGTCCTTGGCCCGCGGCTGGCAGGCATTTGCCCGCGCGCGGGGGCTGAGCAGGAGGTGCACCCTCCACTTCAAGTTCGACGGTGTCATGATCCTCTTCGTGAGGGTGTTTAGGGAGGACGGGCGTCGCGCAGGGTGCTGCCGCAAAGACGACGGCGGCGACGATGAGCTTGACCTTGACGACAACCGCGACGACGCTGAGGGTGAGCTTCCCCTTGGCGACGATGGTGGCGGCTCCTCCAGCGAGAGCATGAGCAGTGGCGGCTACGACCAGCCGCCATGTCGCCGGACTCGCTTCGAGGACGGCGGCGGATCGTCTCGTCACCGTGCTCTGATGAAGCGGGAGGAAGGCTCAGGCTGAGCCCGGAGACCTCCGGAGCCCGTCCTCAGGAGCTATTGTGGTCGCGCGGGCCACTTTTGTTTAGCCTTTCATTTTCCCTACATTTTGAAAAAAGTAGAGGGCCCTGTTGGGGCATGTAATGAACCATGGTACTTATGCCACTATGCTATGCTTGTTGTTCTGATGTATGCTGTTATGTTCATGTCCAGGTAGGTGCAGTAGGATAACTTAGCTTGATAGACTCGTGGTAGTCTCGCGCCTCATGATGGCATGCCCTCCATCATCTCGTGAGGTCCCCTTGCTACTGGCTCAGGGGTTGCTGACCTCAGGAGACATCGTGAAGCTGCAGAATTATTGGAAAATTTTGCTGGGTGCCCTGTTCTTCCCTGCGCAAGTCCTTAGGTGTGGCTTAGTGCATCGCTTCGCGGTACCCGGGGGCACGGACTTAAGAAGATGCGCAAATCACAAGCTTGTTCGAGGGTGTCTCGCGAGGATAGAAAAAGCCATGGCCCTGGGGGGACAGGGCTGTGGCGAAGTGTGTTCGCGGTGCAGGGCAGGCCCGATGCGCGCGCACACACATGCCCAGCCCTCGCGCGTGAGACGCGCGAGGAAGAGCGACGGGCAACAGCTGTCCCTCCTAGGCCGAGACCGACTGCCAAGAGAAAAGACGAGGGGAAAATCCAACTTGGCAATTGCTACCTCTTGAGCACTGCGTTGTTTTTCCCTTGAAGAGCAAAGGGTGGTGAAGTAAAGCAACGTAAGTATTTCCCTCAGTTTTCTGAGAACCAAGGTACCAATCCAGTAGGAGACCACATGCGAGTCACCTCGTACCTACACAAACAAATAAGAACCTCGCAACCAATGCGATAAAGGGGTTGTCAATCCCTTCACGGCCACTTGCAAGAGTGATATCTGATGGTTGCGGAAAGGCCCCAAGATGGGATCTCTTGGGTATAGAAGGTTGCGGCGGTGGAAATAGGGTTTCGTGGTGCTCCTGGATGTTTGTGGGGTATGTGAACATATATAGGAGGAAGAAGTAGGTCGGTGGAGCTACGAGGGGCCCACGAGGGGTGACGGTGTCCTGGACTAGGGGGTACTCACCACGTCGTGTCCCGGTCAGTTAGATTGGGCCGAGGACCCCCATGGCCGTATACTCATGGGCCAGTTCGGACAGTTTCCGCATACAAGGAAGATTCCACAAGACTTGGTGATCAAGACAAGGACTCCTCCCCCTGGCATATTTGGCTAGGACTCTTGTTATCCTAGGCCTCTGGTGCATTATATAAACCAAGGCCGGGCTAGTCGATAGATCATATACAACAATCATACCATAGGCTAGCTTCTAGGGTTTAGCCTCTACAAATGTCGTGGTAGATCAACTCTTGTAATACTCATATATCAAGATCAATCAAGTAGGACGTAGGGTATTACCTCCGTCGAGAGGGCCCGAACCTGGGTAAACATCGTGTCCCCTACCTCCTGTTACCATCCGCCGTAGACGCACAGTTCGGGGCCCCCTACCCGAGGTCCGCCGGTTTTGACACCGACATTGGTTCTTTCATTGAGAGTTCCGCTGTGTGATTAGCAAAAGGATTGATGGCTCATCTGCAGATTAACTGCGACGTCGACATCTTCGTCACTGGCTCGGCCGGTCACCTTGGCTGGACCGAGGACTGTGCCCTTCCTCCGATAGTCATGTTCGGATGAGGGCCTTCATCAACATTGTCGGTGTCAAAACCGGCGGATCTCGGGTAGGGGGTCCCTAACTGTGTGTCTAAGGCGGATGGTAACAGGAGGCAGGGGACACGATGTTTACCCAGGTTCGGGCCCTCTTGATGGAGGTAATACCCTACGTCATGCTTGATTGTTCTTGATGAAGAGTTGATCTACCACGAGATCAAAGAGGCTAAACCCTAGAAGCTAGCCTATGGTATGATTGTATGTTGTCCTACGGACTAAAACCCTCCGGTTTATATAGACACCGGAGGGGGCTAGGGTTACACAAGGTCGGTTACAAAGGAGGAGATATACATATCCGTATTGCCTAGATTGCCTTCCACGCCAAGTAGAGTCCCATCCGGACACGAGACGAAGTCTTCAATCTTGTATCTTCATAGTCCAATAGTCCGGCCAAAGAATATAATCCGGCTGTCCGGAGACCCTCTAATCCAGGACTCCCTCAGTAGCCCCTGAACCAGGCTTCAATGACGATGAGTCCGGCGCGCAGTATTGTCTTCGGCATTGCAAGGCGGGTTCTTCTCCAAATCTTGAATATCTGTAAAGTAGTGTCCGGCTCCCATAATTGTTCGACTTCTTGGCTTCTGTGCCCAATAAGGGCCATCTTCCACGCGTCGAGCGAATGCGAGGAGCCAGGGCGTTTTTACATTCGCCCCCTAGCCAGGTAAACAAATGGTCTATTAAAGGGATGGGGATTCTTAGATCCAATCCATACCATCCTCCCATGGCGAGAATCCATCGGAGCACGCTCGGGAAAAATCCATTTCAACATGGCTGACCACCGCAGCTCCTCCTCCCGCCCCCGTAGCCCTAAGCCCGGTGATTGGGAGAGGTGTTCCATCCCGCACAGTCGATTAGTAGAGCTGCAGACTCAGGGATTTCTCCCTCCAGTGTATATGGTCCCTGTCCGAGCCGGGCTCGCCACTTATAATGGCGGGGAGCAAGCAGAGAGCTTCCCCAGCCCCTCTAAGGGGGAGCGGGTATGCCTCGTCCCTTACTTACTAAGGGGACTCGGATTTCCCATCCATCCATTCCTCCGCAGGCTCCTGGAGTTCTACAACCTCCAACTGCATAATTTCACCCCGGCTTCCATACTACACATCACCGGTTATGTTGCCCTTTGTGAGCTGTTTCTGGGCTGCGAGGCTCATTTCAAGCTATGGAAGAGGTTATTTTGCCTTGTGCCCCGCACACAGAAGGGGTCACTTTATCAGGTGGCCGAAGCCGAAATATGGCGCATCGCCGAGACCGGATACCTATCCGGCACTCCGAAGAAGACGTCCGAAGACTAGCCTTCGGAGTGGTTTTATATGGAGGACGTTCCCTTTCCAGACCCTGTTCGACGGGGTCTTCCTGAGTTCAACAATGCTCCTCTGAAGAAACGCCGAAGCTGGTGCCCCCGGAGCCCCCAGGGGGAAGACAACGGAGAAGTCCTTTACCTGATGAACCGGATTAAAGTGCTGGCTCAATCAGGATTGACAATAGTCGAGGTTATGTCAATATGCATAATGTGGGGAGTGCAGCCACTTTAACATCGAGGGCACCCCCTGTGGTGTTTTAACGGGGAAGATGATGCCACCCGCTGCGGGTGCAAGGGACCGGACTCCGCTGCTGCTTTAGCAAAAATTCTGTCCGAGATGTTCAAGGGAGAGGAAGAGGAGTTCATCCGTATCAAGCCACGGGATGGATTCTCCATGTACAACCCTCCAAGCTGGGTGAGTTGTACCTCTTTACTCCCATTCTCCCCGCATTCTTCGTCGTAGGTACTCACCTTGCCATTTTACAGCAGGAACTGTGAAAAGCTATAAGGGAGGTCAACAGCCCATCTCCACAACCAGAGGACCCTGGCCGGACCCTTGGTCCTAGACTCGAAGAGGATCCGGACATATTCGTGGAGCTGATAGACAGGCAATTCTATCAATTGAGCTGCGATGACGCCATGGTGGCCATAACGGCCGACTATCCCGGACTGCTCCCTGCGTCGCACGTAAGAAAAACCAAAATCCCAGCTCCAAAAGTAGGATCCCCTTTTAGACACTTCACCTACCATACACATATGGTGTTTCACAGGGAAGGCATTCGGGACGCCGTGCCGAACCCACAACAACTCGCCAACAAGAGGCACCGAAGCCGGGTAGGCCGAAAAGGAAGGCGGTCAGGATGGAGACACCGGCGCAGAGGTATGACACAAAACCTCGCTCCATGGTTGTCGTGTAACGCCCTCGATGCGGCTATAGTGCCCACGTGTCGAGGCACGACTGAGAGACATAACCGCATTGAAAGCAATGTCGCAAGTTAGGCAATCTTCACAACATCCCATGTAATATAAATAATAAAGGGGAGATACATAGTTGGCTTACACTCGCCACGTCAATCAAAGTACATAAATAACATTACAACATTCAAACACTCATGGCCCAACTACGGCGCCAAAATAAAAGATAACCCAACATGCGACACAGTCCCGATCACCCCAACTGGGCACCACTACTGATCATCAGGGAAAGACACGTAGTAACGTTGAGAGTCCTCGTCGAACTCCCACTTGAGCTCAAGCGCATTACCTGGAGCGGTATCATCAGGCCCTGCATCTGGTTTGGAAGTAAACTGTGAGCCACAGGGACTCAGCAATCTCGCACCCTCGCGATCAAGACTATTTAAGCTTATAGGTAAGGCAAGGTAATATATGTGGAGCTACAGCAAGTGACTAGCATATATGGTGGCTATCCTGTTCGCAAAAGAGAGCGAGAAGAGGAGGCAAAGCGTGAACGAGAAACTAGAGGACAACCTGCGCAAGCATTACTCCAACACCGTGTTCACTTCCCGGACTCCGCCGAGAAGAGACCATCACGGTAACTCACACTGTTGATTCATTTTAATTAAGTTAAGGTTCAAGTTATCTACAACCGGACATTAACAAATTCCCATCTGCCCATAACCGCGGGCACGGCTTTCGAAAGTTCAAATCCCTGCAGGGGACTCCCAACTTAGCCCATGACAAGCTCTCACGGTCAACGAAGGAATAGACCTCCTCCCGAGACGTTCGGATCAGACTCGGTATCTCGGTTCTTCAAGACAGTTCGACAGGTTAAAACAAATCCAGCAACACCGCCCGAATGTGCCGACAAATCCCGATAGGAGCTGCACATATCTCGTTCTCAGGGCACACTCAGATTGTCTTAGGTGTGGGTAGGCCAGCCCAGAGTTGCCCCTGGTGGCCACCGGCAGCTGACAGGTGGACCAACACTCAGAGGAGCACTGGCCCGGGGGGGGGGGTTAAAATAAGATGACCCTCGGGCTCCGGAAACCCAAGGGAAAAGAGGCTAGGTGGCAAATGGTAAAACCAAGGTTGGGCATTGCTGGAAAAGCTTTAATCAAGGCAAACTATCAAGGGGTTCCCATTATCACCCAACCGCGTAAGGAACGCAAAATACAGGAACATAACACCGATATGACGGAAACTAAGGCGGCAAGAGTGGAACAAAACACTAGGCGAGAGGCCGAGCCTTCCACCCTTTAAAAAGTATATAGATGCATTAAGATAACATGGCAATATAATGATATCCCAACAAGTAAATAATGTTCCAACAAGGAACGGTCTCGAATCTTCACCTGCAACT
The DNA here is from genome assembly GCF_002162155.2 of Triticum dicoccoides. NCBI lineage: Eukaryota > Viridiplantae > Streptophyta > Magnoliopsida > Poales > Poaceae > Triticum > Triticum dicoccoides. Next base: position 290,435,144 of record NC_041388.1, read on the forward strand.
AGCAACGCTATAAGAGGGGCTGAGCAAAGTGATAACATAGCCAAACAACGGTTTGCTAGGACATGGTGGGTTAGAGGTTTGACATGGCAATTTGGGAGGCTTGGAAGCAAGTGGCAGGCATCGTAGCATAGGCATAGCAAAGAGCGAGCATCTAGCAAAGCAAAGATAGTAGTGATTTCGAGGGTATGATCATCTTGCTTGCAAAGTTGTCAGAGTTGACTGGATCCTTGAAAGCAAACTCAACGGGCTCCTCATTAGCAAACTCGTCTCCCGGCTCTACCCAAACAAGACAAACAAGCAAACGGAACACAATCAACCCCGTGCAAAGCTCAAACAATATGATGCAAGGATGGTATGCTATGCGGGATGCATATGCAAGATTTGACAAGGGATGCATGAACCTGGCCCCAACTTGGAAATCCAAGTGTGCCACTGGAAAGATGAGATGAAATCTCTTGAAAACAATATAAAGAACACCGGAATCGGAGTTACGGTTTGGAAATGGCAAGTGATTCAAATATGACCACGTTCTGCGATTTACAGCAAGTAGCCATCTAAATGCAACAAGATGAACATGCTACAGCACTCAAACATGGCAGGGATGCATTCATGGAGCTTAAAAAAGTCTAGCACTGAGCTACGGCCAAATCATCCATTAACAGGTTCAAACAAGCATGGCAAAAATGCATTTGACAAACAGATCTCAGACTTAGTGAAATTAACACTTGTCTGGAATTTCAGATCAGATAGCACTCTTTGGAGCAACAAAACTACACGCTACAAGACCTGAACATGGCAAAGTAAAGCATGGCATGGAGCTACTCAAAGAGCTTAACAAAAGTCCCTTAGTGACCTTGAGCCAAAAGGGATCAGAAAATACATTTGCAAGCATGTGAACATGGCAAAAGCATAATCAGTTCTCAGACTTAGTGAAAACTGGAACATGCTGAAACAGATATCAAGTAGGCATGTTTACGAGCTCGATGCACTCACTACAGAGCAAGTCATGAAAAGCTAAGCATACACCCATCAAGAATACACAAAATACAAGCTAGACATGGCAAGAACAAGAACATAGCATGCACGGATCAACTACAACATCATCGGCAAAATCGCTAACAAGTAGACAATCTGCACAGATTCACGAAATATCAAAAGTAGAGCTCGATTGACTCAAGCTAGGGTGCTCCATAATTGCAAACAAAGACATGGATGGATAGAGCACTACAAGATTAACAAAACATCCTTACTGATCATCCTCAAAAGAGGCACGGATCACTAGGAAACAACATGAACATATGGCCATATGAGATAAACAGCTCAAGGACTTAGTGGAAATGCTAAGTCCCTGAAATCAGCATTACCAAGTGCCTCACTTTGCAAGCTTGTGCTAGTCACCACACACATCACAAAAATACATGGGTTGCACCTCTTGAAAGATGGCAAAACCCTTAACAAAACACATGTAGAGCTCATGGGCATATCATGCACACAATAATCATGGCAAAAATGACAAATATCTAAATGGAGTAGCAGATCTGACAATTATCTCAAGTAGCACTCTTATAACAGCATTTAGGGTATCAAGATGAACTCAAATGAAAATGATGCAATGGCATGAAATGATGTACTCTCTGAGTCGAACATTTTGATATGCTATATGCCCAAAACGGAGCTACGCATGCGGAGATACGACATGATGAACAGGAGAAAATAAACTAGGGTTTCGGGCAAAAAGTCAACCGCCTCGTCCAGATCTAGATCCGCTGGCACGCAAACCGAGGAGATCGCGGGAATCGGAGGTGGCCGCCGGAGTTGAAGTCGGCCGAAGCGGGGAGGCACGTTGGCCGGAGACGACGAGGGAAGTGGCCGCGGCGTGGGGCGGCAGAGGCGGCGACCGCGGCGAGGGGCTTCGGGCGCCGGCGGGGATGGAGCTTGGCTCCGGCCGGTGAGGGATGCTGCGGCCGCCGGCGATGTCGCAGTGGAGCTGGGCGGCACGGGCGCCCGGAGATGGAGGAGAGGGCGGTGCGGGCGGCGAGGTGCCTCGGCCCGGAACGGCGGCGTGGAGGGCCGGAGATGGGCTCCCGGGCCCGCGGCGGTGAAGTGGGCGCGCCCGCCACGTGGCGCGCTGCGGTTGGGGCGGCGGCGATGTCCGGTGCGGCCCGGACGTGTCCGGCGTGCCGGATGGACGGGGACTAGGGTTAGGGTTGGAGTGGATTCGAGATTTTCAGGAAGGGGCTATATATAGGCATAGGAGGAGCTAGGAGAGTCCAAATGAGGTGCGGTTTTCGGCCACGCGATCGTGATCGAACGCTCTAGATGATGGAGAGGGTTTTGGTGAGTTTTGGGCCAACTTGGTAGGGTCTTGGGCTGCAACACACACGAGGCCTTTTCGGTCCCTCGGTTAACCATTGGAGTATCAAACGAAGTCCAAATGATACGAAACTTGACAGGCGGTCTACCGGTAGTAAACCAAGGCCTCTTGGCAAGTCTCGGTCCAATCCGGAAATGTTTAATCCCCACACACGAAACAAAGGTAGAAATGACCACCGGAGGAGAACGAAGCGCCGGAATGCAAAACGGACAACGGGGAAAATGCTCGAATGCATGCGACGAACACGTATGCAAATGCAATGCACATGATGACATGATATGAGATGCATGACAACGACAACAACACACGGAGACAAAAACCCGAACCCGAGAAAATAAAATAACTTAAGGCCGGAAATGGCAAGAGTTGGAGTACATATTGGGTAAGTTACATCCGGGGTGTTACAACACTCCACCACTACGAAAGGATCTCGTCCCGAGATCTAGGACTGAAAGAACGCCAGGTACTCGGAACGGAGGTGATCCTCGCGTTCCCAGGTAGCTTCACGGTCGGAATGGTGTGACCACTTGACTTTGAGGAATTTGATTGACTTGTTGCGGGTCTTGCGTTCAGTCTCTTCAAGAATAGCAACGGGGTGCTCACGATATGAGAGATCTTCTTGGAGCTCAATGTCCTCGAAGTTGACGGTGCGGTCAGGAGTCTTGAAGCACTTTCGGAGTTGAGAGACATGGAACACATCATGAACATTTGCAAAGTTTGAAGGAAGCTCGAGTTGATAGGCGAGGTCGCCTCTCTTGCTGACAATCTTGAAAGGTCCCACGTATCTAGGGGCAAGCTTCCCTTTGATACTGAAGCGACGAGTACCTTTCATTGGAGAGACGCGGAGGTAAACATGATCTCTTATCTCAAAAGCCAAATCACGGTGCTTACTATCATAGTAGCTCTTCTGACGGGATTGGGCTGCTTTGAGGTTATCTCGAATGACTTTGCAAATTTCCTCTGCCTCTGTGATTAAGTCATTACCCAAAAGCTGGTGTTCACCGGTTTCAGACCAGTTGAGAGGGGTACGACACTTCCTGCCATATAGGATTTCAAATGGGGCCTTGCCCGAACTTGCTTGAAAACTGTTGTTGTAGGAGAATTCAGCATAAGGAAGACAATCCTCCCACTTCATGCCGAAGGAGATCACACAAGCCCTGAGCATATCTTCAAGAATCTGGTTGACATGCTCGACTTGACCGCTAGTTTGAGGATGGAAAGCTATGCTGAAGCGGATGTTGGTGCCCATGGCCTTCTGAAAAGAATCCCAAAACTTGGAGGTAAAGATGTTGCCACGGTCTGAAGAGATCACTTGTGGAATACCGTGCAGAGAGATAATTCGAGAGGTATAGAGTTCCGCCAATTGAGCTGTAGTGATTGACTCTTTGATAGGCAGAAAGTGAGCCACTTTGGTGAGTTTGTCGATGACAACAAATATAGCATCATTGCCACGTTTGGACTTTGGAAACCCAGTCACGAAGTACATCTCAATGTGGTCAAACTTCCATTCTGGAATGGCAAGAGGTTGTAGGAGACCAGCTGGCCTTTGGTGTTCTTCCTTCACTCTTTTGCAGAAATCACATTCATTCACGAATTGAGCAATCTCGCGCTTCATTCGAGTCCACCAATAAGCCTGCTTGAGGTCCTGATACATCTTCGTGCTCCCAGGGTGGATGGAGAGGAGAGAATTGTGAGCCTCGTTCATGATCACTTTACGGAGGTCACCTTTGGGCACGACGATACGATCCTCGAAGAAGAGAGTATCCTTGTCATCAAGGCGGTAGCACTTGTACTTGGGTTGACTCTTGGCAATCTCAATCTTCACCTTTTTCACCATAGCATCAAGAAGCTGGGCTTGGCGAATCTGGTCTTCCAAGGTAGGAGAGACTTGAAGGTTGGCGAGGAAACCTTGAGGAACAACTTGCAGATTAAGTTTGCGGAAAGCTTCACAAAGCTCGGGTTGATAAGGCTTGAGAATCAGACTGTTGCCTTGGTTCCCTTGGTTGCCTTGATTGCGCTCTTGGAGAATTTGCATGATCAACTGTGTGTTTGCATTGGTTGCGGCTATCACAGCTTGCCATGCCTCCGGAGGAGGTGGAGGTGGTGGCAGATCTTGATTCTGATTCTGATTGGTGCTCTTAGCGGGAGCCATCCTGAAGAGGTTGACCACCGTTAGCACATTGACAGATAAAAGAAGCTGAATCCAATGGAATGAAATTTGCAACATAAAGTCTTCACATCCAAACAAAATGAACGAATGCATTCCTCTTGAAATGGTCACATATCCATAAATTGAGAAGCCACTTAGAATTTAGGTAGAGAAATAAATCAACAAGGTACAGATCAAGAACGAATACTCGGTAAGAAATCCCAATATCAAACCAAATATTCGTGGAAGAAGAACTAGAGCTACAAGAATTCCCACCTATGAAACTCCTGAACCTTTCCAGTTATGCAATCAGGTGTTGGGATACAGGGGAAGCATAATATCTCAACCAAATCTAGCAAATCCTACATCCAGCTGTATCCATCCTTCAACACATAACCGAGAAAAACTTCGGAAACCATCTACCTCAACCTTCGAAAAGCATCCGTTATACAAGTTATGGCGATACTCCCGAACTCCTGCCCTAGTACTGGGTGGCATCGAGGTTATCTCACCAACGAACTGCATAAAAGAGATTTTCGATGTCGGCGTACTAAACTCAGGTATTCCAGAACTGCAACGATAAAATTATGACGACAACACCTCAGAGCTCAACTCCCCGGGACACTTCCACAAAACCCCTGACAGGAGGCACCAAGACAATGTTCTCGTCATAAAACCATCGGAACGATTCCAAGAAACCCGCGTGATCCTAATTTTTTTAGTGAAATTTTGAGAAGAGAAGAGTCAAAACTCTACGTCAGGATGCCTTACCAGAGTGATGAGGAGACTGGGAAGTAAAAATAATTCCTAAACTCTCGAATATATAATTCCTAAATGACTCAAAACATTTTTTCTAGACACAACTCGGCCGCTAGAAACGATCAAGCAATGGGTCTCCTAAGGTCGGGGAAGGCTCTGATTACCAACTTGTAACGCCCTTGATGCGGCTATAGCTCCCACGTGTCGAGGCACGACTTAGAGACATAACCGCATTGAAAGCAATGTCGCAAGTTAGGCAATCTTCACAACATCCCATGTAATATAAATAATAAAGGGGAGATACATAGTTGGCTTACACTCGCCATGTCAATCAAAGTACATAAATAGCATTACAACATTCAAACACTGATGGCACGACTACGGAGCCAAAATAAAAGATAACCCAACATGCGACACGGTCCCGATCACCCCCAACTGGGCACCACTACTGATCATCAGGGAAAGACACGTAGTAACATTGAGAGTCCTCGTCGAACTCCCACTTGAGCTCAAGCGCGTCACCTGGAGCGGAATCATCAGGCCCTGCATCTGGTTTGGAAGTAAACTGTGAGCCACAGGGACTCAGCAATCTCGCACCCTCGCGATCAAGACTATTTAAGCTTATAGGTAAGGCAAGGTAATATATGTGGAGCTACAGCAAGCGACTAGCATATATGGTGGCTATCCTGTTCGCAAAAGAGAGCAAGAAGAGGAGGCAAAGCGTGAACGAGAAACTAGAGGACAACCTGCGCAAGCATTACTCCAACACCGTGTTCACTTCCCGGACTCCACCGAGAAGAGACCATCACGGTAACTCACACTGTTGATTCATTTTAATTAAGTTAAGGTTCAAGTTATCTACAACCGGACATTAACAAATTCCCATCTGCCCATAACCGCGGGCACAACTTTCGAAAGTTCAAATCCTTGCAGGGGAGTCCCAACTTAGCCCATGATAAGCTCTCACGGTCAACGAAGGAATAGACCTCCTCCCGAGACGTTCCGATCAGACTCGGTATCTCGGTTCTTCAAGACACTTCGACAGGTTAAAACAAATCCAGCAACACCGCCCGAATGTGCCGACAAATCCCGATAGGAGCTGCACATATCTCGTTCTCAGGGCACACTCAGATTGTCTTAGGTACGGGTAGGCCAGCCCAGAGTTGCCCCTGGTGGCCACCGGCAGCTGACAGGTGGACCAACACTCAAAGGAGCACTGGCCCAGGGGGGTTTAAAATAAGATGACCCTCGGGCTCTGGAAACCCAAGGGAAAAGAGGCTAGGTGGCAAATGGTAAAACCAAGGTTGGGCATTGCTGGAAAATCTTTGATCAAGGCGAACTATCAAGGGGTTCCCATTATCACCCAACCGCGTAAGGAACGCAAAATCCGGGAACATAACACCGATATGACGGAAACTAAGGCGGCAAGAGTGGAACAAAACACTAGGCGAGAGGCCGAGCCTTCCACCCTTTACCAACTATATAGATGCATTAAGATAACATGGCAATATAATGATATCCCAACAAGTAAATAATGTTCCAACAAGGAACGGTCTCCAATCTTCACCTGCAACTAGCAACACTATAAGAGGGGCTGAGCAAAGCGGTAACATAGCCAAACAACAGTTTTCTAGGACATGGTGGGTTAGAGGTTTGACATGGAAATTTGGGAGGCTTGAAAGCAAGTGGTAGGCATCGTAGCATAGGCATAGCAAAGAGCGAGCATCTAGCAAAGCAAAGATAGTAGTGATTTTGAGGGTATGATCATCTTGCCTGCAAAGTTGTCAGAGTTGACTGGATCCTCAAAAGCAAACTCAATGGGCTCCTCGTTAGCGAACTCGTCTCACGGCTCTACCCAAACAAGACAAACAATCAAACGGAACACAATCAACCCCGTGCAAAGCTCAAACAATATGATGCAAGGATGGTATGCTATGCGGGATGCGATGCGGGATGCATATGCAAGATTTGACAAGGGATGCATGAACCTGGCCCCAACTTGGAAATCCAAGTGTGCAACTGGAAAGATGAGATGAAATCGCTTGAAAACGATATAAAGAACACCGGAATCGGAGTTACGGTTTGGAAATGGCAAGCGATTCAAATATGACCACGTTATGCGATTTACATCAAGTAGCCATCTAAATGCAACAAGATGAACATGCTACAGCACTCAAACATGGCAGGGATGCATTCATGGAGCTTAACAAAAGTCTAGCACTGAGCTACGGCCAAATCATCCATTAACAGGTTCAAAAAAGCATGGAAAAATGCATTTGACAAACAGATCTCAGACTTAGTGAAATTAACACTTGTCTGGAATTTCAGATCAGATAGCACTCTTTGGAGCAACAAAACTACACGCTATAGGACCTGAACATGGCAAAGTAAAGCATGGCATGGAGCTACTCAAAGAGCTTAACAAAATTCCCTTAGTGACCTTGAGCCAAAAGGGATCAGAAAATACATTTGCAAGCATGTGAACATGGCAAAAACATAATCAGTTCTCAGACTTAGTGAAAACTGGAACATGCTGAAACAGATATCAAGTAGGCATTTTTACGAGCTCGATGCACTCACTACAGAGCAAGTCATGACAAGATAAGCATATACCCATCAAGAATACACAAAATACAAGCTAGACATGGCAAGAACAAGAACATAGCATGCACGGATCAACTACAACATCATCGGCAAAATCGCTAACAAGTAGACAATCTGCCCAGATTCACGAAATATCAAAAGTAGAGCTCGATTGACTCAAGCTAGGGTGCTCCATAATTGCAAACAAAGACATGGATGGATAGAGCACTACAAGATTAACAAAACATCCTTACTGATCATCCTCAAAAGAGGCACGGATCACTAGGAAACAACATGAACATATGGCCATATGAGATAAACAGCTCAAGGACTTAGTGGAAATGCTAAGTCCCTGAAATCAGCATTACCAAGTGCCTCACTTTGCAAGCTTGTGCTAGTCACCACACACATCACAAAAATACATGGGTTGCACCTCTTGAAAGATGGCAAAACCCTTAACAAAACACATGTATAGCTCATGGGCATATCATGCACACAATAATCATGGCAAAAATGACAAATATCTAAATGGAGCAGCAGATCTGACAATTATCTCAAGTAGCACTCTTATAACAGCATTTCGGGCATTAAGATGAACTCAAATGAAAATGATTCAATGGAACGAAATGATGTACTCTCTGAGACGAACGTTTTGATATGCTATATGCCTAAAATGGAGCTACGGATGCAGAGATACGACATGATGAACAAGAGCAAATAAACTAGGGTTTCGGGCAAAAAGTCAACCGCCTCGTCCAGATCTAGATCCGCTGGCACACGAACCGAGGAGATCGCCGGAATCGGAGGTGGCCGCCGGAGTTGAAGTCGGCCGAAGCGGGGAGGCGCGTTGGCCGGAGACGACGAGGGAAGTGGCCGCGGCGTGGGGCGGCGGAGGCCGCGACCGCGGCGAGGGGCTTCGGGCATCGGCGGGGATGGAGCTTGGCTCCGGCCGGCGAGGGATGCTGCGGCCGCCGGCGATGTCGCAGTGGAGCTGGGTGGCGCGGGCGCCCGGAGATGGAGGAGAGGGCGGCGCGGGCGGCGAGGTGCCTCGGCCCGAAACGGCGGCGTGGAGGGCCGGAGATGGGCTCCCGGGCCCGCGGCGGTGAAGTTGGCGCGCCCGCCACGTGGTGCGCTGCGGTTGGGGCGGCGGCGATGTCCGGTGCGGCCCGGACGTGTCCGGCGCTCCGGATGGACGGGGACTAGGGTTAGGGTTGGAGTGGATCTGAGATTTTCAGGAAGGGGCTATATATAGGCATAGGAGGAGCTAGGAGAGTCCAAATGAGGTGCGGTTTTTGGCCACGCGATCGTGATCGAACGCTTTATATGATGGAGAGGGTTTTGGTGAGTTTTGGGCCAACTTGGGGGGTCTTGGGCTGCAACACACATGAGGCTTTTTCGGTCCCTCGGTTAACCGTTGGAGTATCAAACGAAGTCCAAATGATACGAAACTTGACAGGCGGTCTAGCGGTAGTAAACCAAGGCCGCTTGGCAAGTCTCGGTCCAATCCAGAAATGTTTAATCCCCACACACGAAACAATGGTAGAAATGACCACCGGAGGAGAACGAAGCACCGGAATGCAAAACGGACAACGGGGAAAATGCTCGAATGCATGAGACGAACACATATGCAAATGCAATGCACATGATGACATGATATGAGATGCATGACAACGACAACAACACACGGAGACAAAAACCCAAACCCGAGAAAATAAAATAACTTAAGGCCGGAAACGGCAAGAGTTGGAGTACATATTGGGTAAGTTACATCCGGGGTGTTACATGTCGTCTTTCTCAAAATGTAATGACGTCCATGTTTCTTTAATAGAAAAAACGCTCGCCGGACTATATCCGGAGAGGCTGCCGATCACGCCTCCACCAGTCGAGCTCTAGGGCCGGACATAGAGGTGGAAGCCAACATGGGGCGGACGCCGGATGCTCCTCCTACAGAGGATGCGGATAGACTATCCGCTACAAATTCAGAAGTGGAGAGCGCCATGAATCACATGCGTCGCTGGGCCGTACTCCGTGACGCTTGTTTCTCACCAGAGGCATTTGATGCCTTCAATTCCGGAGACACGTACATCCGTGCTGCTCAAAATGGTCTAGCCAGAGCCACGGACCAGTATGTAAGGGATATACCGGTAAGAAAATCTGACGATCATATGTATCAGTAGCCCCTGAGACTTGAAACAGTTGACGCAACTGATTTAAGGATCATTATTTGTGCAGGTTCCGACGGAGAAGAATTCCCAATTGTCTCAAGAGCTGGACGAGTGCAAGGCCCAGCTGGAAGCCGCTGTTGCCGCATTGAAGGAGTCAAAAAGGGCCCCCCTGGTAACTCTTTTGTCTATTGCAAAGAATATGGGTACCAGATAGTATGCGGCATGTATGCACACCTAATAACAGATGTTGCAGGTGGCCCCAGAGTGAATCCAGAGGCCGTGGAGGCGGATACAGCACATAATGATCGACAGCGAAATGCTGGCGAGCGCGTGCTGACACGAGTCAGGCAGGAGAAAAATGATCTCCAAGACGCCAATATCCGGTTGGGCGTGGAACTGAAGGATGTCCGAGCCCAGCTTGCGGACTCTGTGAAGGAGAATAAACAGCTTCGGCGCGACATTTTTAGTAAGTGCTTGAACGAACTTTTTAAAGGAGTTCGGCGAGGAAGCCTGCTAACAGCGTTATGTCTGTAGGTATGCTGACGGGTCGTCCCGCGGAGGAGATGCCCGGGTCTTCGGGTGATCTTCTACCAAAGCTCTCACAACTGCACGAACAAGTTCGGCAGGTGATGCAGATTATTGCTCAAGCCTTGTGGCCATCTACGTCCCTACCAGGAGGCATGGGAGAGATTATAGGGAAGCTCAAAGGAGCGCGATGGCGCTTCCGATTATGGAAGATATCGGCCTGCCAACAAGGTGCAAGGGAAGCCTGGGCTATGGTGAAGACACGATATACCAAGGCGGACCCAAACCACATGGCCATAGTCGGACCTGTGGGGCCCGATGGGAAAGAGATCCCTGTCAGTTTAGTGTATGATCAAGTAGAATTAGCCGCAAAGTATTCCCAACAGGATTGTAGGCTAGACAGTCTGTTGGATGGTATAGAAGAAGAATTTAATCAGTCTTAGTGACTGTGTACTTCAAGTGACATATGTAATGTCCCTAGCCGGATTGCGGACCTTTTCGCTTCGACCTCTGGACCCGATAGTCCGGAGTGTATCCGAATACCCACTCGGTTATGTAAAAACTGGGGTATGCGTGGAAACCAGGCGTAGGGGTCATAAGTGCTTGAACAGACAAGTACCCAACTAGCTATGTTATATTACATGGATAGTAAGAAACATCTTCTAGGGAGAATAGTTCCGTTAAGGGTTCCTTTCCCTGGGTACACATGCCCTAATGTGCATGTCTGGACTACGAGACACAGGATAAAAAACATCTGGGGGGGTGTAGTAATTTAAATGAAAATCATCTTTTATTCACCGACCGAATATTCCCTTAAGAACGCTAGCTTTCGGCTTCACCCAGTCTAAGGTACACAGCCGGCTGACCCGGCAGTAACAATTGCAGAGGTGCTCCCCTTATGCCCTAGCCGAATTAACGGGAATGTAGGGCATAAATACAAGAGCCAGGCAACCTAGCTTGGCCAAAACTTAAGTCATATCGATGCATATAATGTCGAAAAAAGGTACATGTGGAAGAATAACACATGTGCGGGGTATAAAGCCCGGAAGGGTAATTAGATTGAGCTTTTGTATAAGAAGCCCCCAGGTATATTGAGCACGGTTAGCGCGTCAAGATTGTGTAACCAAGACACAAGTGTAGCCCTTTAGGGCCTTGAGGAGAAAAAAAGAGAAAGAAAGAGAGAAAAACAGATGTGTAAAAAATTGATGGAGGTAAGGAGACGAACATAGAGTCTGGTGCTAGGCGTAGTATCTTTGGAGTCTGGCTGTGTTCCATGGGTTTGGATCGAGTCGATTATCCGATGCATCCTGCAGAGGGTACGCTCCACCGGTCAGAACCTGGTCGATAATGAAGGGACCTTCCCATTTGGGCTTGAGCTTGTTCTTTTTCTTCTCCGGCAGGCGTAGAACTAATTCGCCAACGTTATAGGTTTTGGCCCGCACTTCTCTGCTTTGATACCTTTGAGCCTGTTGCTGATATAATGCGGAACAGGCTTTTGCCACATCGCGCTCCTCCTCCAGGGCATCCAAACTGTCCTGCCGATCGAGCTCGGCTTCTCTTTCTTCGTACATGCGCACTTGAGGTGAGTCATGAATTATGTCGCAAGGCAGCACCGCCTCAGTGCCGTACACCAAAAAACGGTGTGTATCCGGTAGTGCGATTCGGCGTGGTCCACAGCCCCCATAGTACAATGTTGTACCAGATGTTGTGCATCTGCCCGGGCCGTTAGCCAATAAAAACCTGTACGGAAGGCCTTGCTTACAAGGGCCCGGGCTGCGGCGTGGTGGCCGCCGAGTCCGACATGGATTTCCCAAAAGCTTCTGCCCTTCCTCTTTGTAGATGCACCTTTGAAGGACTCCGGTTGTGCTTTTCTTATAAAGCTCTCCCTCGTGGACCTTGTAGGCTTTAGATCGCCGCACTATGCAATGTGCCTCATTTTGGTCCTCGGGTAGTTCCTGCCTAGTTAGGTAGCCCAGGAATGGTTCTGTCCACGGGGCGATGACGACCATTATCACGTGGGTTGAAGGTGTTATTTCTGTGGCAGAGCCTCTGATTGTGTCAGAGTCTTCGGTATCTGGGGTTGTGGCCGTGTAACACCCCGTGTGTAACCTGCCATATTTGTAGTCCAACTCTTGCCATTTCCAGCACTAAGTTATGATATTTCCTTGTTGTCAGGTTTTATCTTCGTGTTGCTTTTGTCTTTGTCATGCATCTCATATCTTGTCATCATGTGCATCACATTTGCATACGTTTCCATCTCATGCTTCCGAGCATTTTCCCCGTTGTCCGTTTTGCATTCCGGTGCTCCTATGTCCTCCGGTGTCCCCTTTTACCTCTTTTCGTGTGCGGGTGTTAAACATTTTTGGATTGGACCGAGACTTGCCAAGCAGTCTTGGTTTACTACCGATAGACCGCCTGTCAAGTTTTGTGCCATTTGGACTTCGTTTGATACTCCAACGGTTAACCGAGGAACCGAAAAGGCCTCGTGTGTGTTGCAGCCCAACACCCCTCCAAAGTGGCCAAAAACCCACCTGAACCTCCTCCATCATCTAGGCCGTTTGATCACGATCGCGTGGCCACAAACCGTGCTCAATTTGGAGCCTCCTAGCTCCCTCTACCTATATAAAGACTTCTCCCCCGAAATTTTCGGATCAAACCCTAGCCCCTCCCTCTCCTCGTGCCGCCGGACACAAATCACCAAGCCGGACGTGTCCGCCCCGCTCCCCCATCCAACCCCCGCTCGACACATGGCACCGCGGAGCCCCACTTCACCGCCGTCTGCGTCGGCCCGCTCGGCCCGCGGAGGCCCCCCGCGGCCCGTAGCCGCGCGCCGCCCGCTCCTTGGCGCTCCGCCGTCCGCTGCCAACTCCCTGTCGGCCAGCGCGTCGTCGGAATCCAGCTGGGGCGCCACCCCGTCGCCGCCCGACGCCGACA
>NC_041388.1:290449299-290492055 GCF_002162155.2 Triticum dicoccoides
CGCGGATCCGGTCGGGCCGGACCGGATCCGGCGCCCCCGCCCCTCGCCGGCCTCTCCCTCCAACTCCGGCGAGCTCCCCGACGATCTTCGGTTCACGCGCCACTACAGTAAACCCTAGATCCGGATCTGAGACGGTTGACTTTTTCCCTAGCTCCAGTAATTTTTAGCGTTTTTCATCATGCCATATCTCTGCATCCGTGGCTCCGTTTTGGGCGTGTAGCATATCAAATTGTTTGCCTTGCCGAGCACTTCATTTCATTCCATTGCACCATGTTCATATGAGCTCATCTTGATGCCTTAAATACTGTTGCAAGAGTGCTATGCAATGTTAGTTTCAGATTCTTATCAGTAATTGGACATTTGTCATTTTTGACATGTTTGATGTGTGCCTCCTATGAACTTGAGCCCTACATGTGTTTTGAAGTATGCCATGCTATCTTTACAGGGTTGTATGCCATGTATTTTTGTGATCTTTGTGGTGACTAGCACAAGCATGCAAACTAGCCCTCGTAATGTTGCTGATTTCAGGGACTTAGAAATCTTCTAAGTCTTTGCCCTATTAATATTTTTATGCCATGTATTCTTGTGGCTACAGAGTGATCCATGCCTCTTTTGAGCATGATCAGTAAGGATGTTTTGGAGATATTATTATGCTCTATCCATCCATGTCTTTGTTTGCAATTATGGATCACCCTAGCTTGACTCAATCGAGCTCTACTTTTGCTATAAAATGTTACTGGCAGAATGTTTACGTGTTAAGCATTTTTGCCGAGGTTGTTGTAGTTGATCCATGCATGCTATGAAGTTGTTATTGCCATGTTTAGCTTCTATGCCATGTCTACTTGCTGGGTGTATGCTTTGTTTATCATGCAATTCCTTGTGGTGAGTGCATCGAGCTCGTAAACATGCCTACGTGAATCTATTTTGCCATGATCCAGTTTTCTGCTAAGTCTGAATCTGTTAAGGAAAGTTGCTAAGTTCGCATGGTTGCCATTGTATTTTCTGATCACTTTTGGCTTATAGTCAGTAAGAGACTTCTGTAGTATGCTTTGAGTAGCTTCATGCCATGTCTTGCTTTGCCATGATATTTTCCTGTAGCATGTTGTTATCTTGCTCTAAACATTGCTTCCTGATGTTAAATTCCTGGCATGTTGTAATTTTCACTAAGTCTGTAACCTGATATCTTTTGCACTTTTGCCATGCTTGTTTGAACCAGCTATTGAGTGAATTAGCCGTAGCTCACTGTTCATCTTTTGTCAAGCATCTTGAGTGGATCCCTGCCATGTATTTTGTTGTTATGTTAGAGTGTAGCTTGTTGTTTTTGATGCATTTAGATGGCCTCGTGCTATTAATCGCAGATCGGTGCCATCTTTGTTTTGCATCCCATTTCCAAACCGTGCATCCGATTCCGGTGATTTTATATCGATTTCGACCGAAATCAACTCATATTTCCAGTGGCACTCTTGGTTATCCAAGTTGAGGCCAGGTTCAATCTTTCTTTTCCAAAACATGCATATGCATTGCATTTCACATCCCGCATATCATGCCATGTTTTGCATCATGTTGCTTGTGCATTGCACGTGGTTGATTGTGTCTCCCTTTGCTTGTGTTCTTGATTTGGGTAGAGCCGAGAGACGAGTACGTGATCGAGGAACCCATTGAGTACGCTTACGAGGATCAAGCTAACGTCAACTCGGAGAACTTTGCAAGCAAGATGACCATACCGTCAAAATCACTTCTATCTTTGCTTGCTACATGCTCGCTCTTTTTCTATGCCTGTGCTACGATACCTATCAATTGCTTATCATGCCTCCCATATTGCCATGTCAAACCTCTAACCCACCTTGTCCTAGCAAACCGTTGTTTGGCTATGTTACCGCTTTGCTTAGCCCCTCTTATAGCGTTGCTAGTTGCAGGTGAAGATTGGAGTTTGTTCCTTGTTGGAACATGTTTATTGTTGGGATATAATTATTATATCTTGCCTATTTTAATGCATCTATATACTTGGTAAAGGGTGGAAGGATCGGCGTTATGCCTGGTGTTTTGTTCCACTCTTGCCACCCTAGTTTTCCGTCATACCGGTGTTATGTTCCTTGATTTTGCGTTCCTAACACGGTTGGGTTATAATGGGAACCCCTTGACAGTTCGCCTTGAATAAAACTCCTCCAGCAAGGCCCAACCTTGGTTTTACCATTCGCCACCTAGCCTCTTTTTCCCTTGGGTTCCGTGGACTCAAGGGTCATCTTTATTTTAAACCCCCGGGCCAGTGCTCCTCTGAGTGTTGGTCCAAACTAGACCCCTTTGCAGTGCCCCCTCGGGGAAACTCGAGGTTTGGTTTTAGTTGTACGGAGCGGTCATCCGGTGTGCCCTGAGAACGAGATATGTGCAGCTCCTATCGGGATTTGTCGGCACATTTGGGTGGCTTTGCTGGTTTAGTTTTACCATTGTCAAGATGTCTTGTAACCGGGATTCCGAGTCTGATCGGATTGTCTTGGGAGAAGGAATATCCTTCGTTGACCGTGAGAGCTTGTGATGGGCTAAGTTGGGACATCCCTGCAGGGATTTGAACTTTCGAAAGTCGTGCCCGCGGTTATGGGCAGATGGGAATTTGTTAATGTCCGGCTGTAGAAAACCTGAAACTTAACTTAATTAAAATGAATCAATAGAGTGTGTGGCCGTTATGGTCTCTTTTCGGCGGAGTCCGGGAAGAGAACACGGTCTCGCGTTATGCTTGAACGTAGGTTGTTCTAGGATCACTTCTTGATCATAGTTTATCGATCATGACTTTGCCTTCTCTTCTCGCTCTCTTTTGCGTATGTTAGCCACCATATATGCTAGTGCTTGCTGCAGCTCCACCTCATACCTTTCCCTACCTATAAGCTTAAATAGTCTTGATCGCGAGGGTGTGAGATTGCTGAGTCCCCGTGACTCACAGATTACCTCCAAAACCAGATGTAGGGACCGATGATACCATTCCAGGAGATTCGACTAAGCTCAAGTGGGAGTTCGATGAGGAGTCAGGACGATACTACGTTTCCTTTCCAGACGATCAGTAGTGGAGCCCAGTTGGGGCGATCGGGGACATTATGCATTTTGGGTTGTCTTTATTTTGGTTCCGTAGTCAGACCTTGATTGTATCTGGATGAATGTAATGTTATATTTATGCATTGTGTGACGTGGCGATTGTAAGCCAACTATGTACCTCTTTTCCTTATTCATTACATGGGTTGTGTGAACATTACCCCACTTGCGACATTGCTTACAATGCGATTATGCCTCTAAGTCATGCTTCGACACATGGGAGATATAGCCGCATCGTGGGTGTTACAAGTTGGTAATCAGAGCCTTCCCCGACTTAAGAGCCCCCTGCTTGATCGAATCGCTGGCGTTGTTGAGTCTAGAAAAAAAATGTTTTGAGTCATTTAGAATTATATATATCGGAGAGTAGGATTCTTTTTACTCCTCAGCCCCTTCGTCGCTCTGGTGAGGCATCCTGATGTAGAGTTTTGACTCTTCTCTTCTCAAATTTCACTAAAAAAAATTTAGTATCACGCAGCTATCTTGGAATCTTTCCGATGGTTTTGTGATGAGAACATTGTTCTTGGTGCCTCCTGACATTTAGGGGTTGTGGCAGTGTCCCAGGGAGTTGAGCTCTGAGGTGTTGTCGTCACAATTTTATCGTTGCAATTCTGGAATACCTGAGTTTTGCCGACATCGAAAATCTCTTTCATGCAGTTGTTGGTGAGATAACCTCGACGCCACCTAGTACTGGGGCGGGAGTTCGGGAGTATTGCCATAACTCGTATAACAGATGCTTTTTGAAGGTTGAGGTAAATGATTTCCGAAGGTTTCTTGGTTATGTGTTGAAGGATGGATACAGCTGGATGTAGGATTTGCTAGCTTTGGGTGAGATATTATGCTTTCCCTGTATCCCCAACACCTGATTGCATAACCGGGAAAATTTCGGGAGTTTCATAGGTGGGAATTCATGTAGCTCTAGTATTTCTTCTGCGAATATTTGGTTTGTGATTGGGTAATCCTCACCAAGTATTTTTTCTTGTCTGTACCTTGTTGTTTTATTCTTCTACATCTTTCTAAGTGGCTTCTCAATTTATGGAAGTATGACCATTTCAATTGCAAGGCATTCGTTCATTCTTGTTCGGATGTTAAGACTATATGTTGCATTTTGATCCATTTGATTCAGCTTGAATATTTGTCTGTAAAGATGCTAACAGATGTCAACCTCTTCAGGATGGCTCCTCCAACGCGTCAGAATCCTGAACCGCCACCAGCACCTCCACCTCCGGAGGCATGGCAAGCTGTGATGGCCGCTACCAATGCCAACACGCAGCTGATCATGCAACTGTTGCAAGAGCGCAACCAAGGAAATCAAGGCCATGGCAACAATCAGAATCAGTTTGCTACACTCAACCAGTTTCTCACAAACCAGCCAAAGACCTTCAGTAACTATGTCAAAGCAACAGACACTGATGATTGGCTCGTGGATATCTGCAAGCATTTTGAGTGCAGCAACGTCAGGCCTGAGGACTTTGTTAAGTTTTCCTTGTTCCAACTCAAGGACCAAGCTGTAGAGTGGTATCAACAATACAATGATTCCAGAGGAGGTCGTGTGATTACCTGGGATGAATTCCGTCTAGACTTCAAAGCTCACCACATTCCTTAGAGTGTTGTTGAGAGCAAGCGTGAGGAGTTCCGCAATCTGAAGCAAGGCAGCTTGTCTGTTTACTAGTATAACATCATGTTCCAGAAGCTCGCTCGTTTCTCTAAGCAAGACGTCCCTGACGAGAAGAGCATGATTTATCAGTTCAGAGGTGGCCTCAGAGAAGATCTCCAACTAGCTCTTGTGCTTTTCGAGCCGCAGAAATACGATGAGTTCTACAATATGGCACTGAAACAAGAGAGTGCTCAACTCAAGTGTGATGCTTCCAAGAAACGAGTCAGGGATGCAACTCCTTCTTCCTCAACTCAAGTGGCAACTAAGCAGCAAGAGTATTGGTTGCCTCCTCCTCCTCCGTTCCGTCAGCCTTATCAGCAGAAGAGCAAAGGTGGCAATGGATCTTCCCACCCACCCAACCCAGGTTTTTAGAACAAGACTTCGTCTCATGCTCCAAGATCAAGTGCTCCGTATCACCATCCGCTCTCGGAGGTCATGTGCAACAAGTGTCAGCAAAAGGGTCACTATGCCAACAAATGCTTCAATCAGAGGCGTCTTCCTCCTCCTCCTCCTGTCAGATCTGCCAGTACTGCAGTGGTCAAGCATAATCCCAAGCATGCCAAGGTCAACATGATGAACACAGCTCAGGCAGAGGACTCATCAGATGTGATTATGGGTAACCTTCCTGTTAACGATGTTCCTGCAAAAGTTCTTTTTGACACTGGTGCATCGCATTGTTTCATTTCTAAACCTTTTGCATCAAAGTATGAGTGCAATTATCAACATTTGCCAAGGTCTTTATCAATTGTGTCCCCGGGCAAGCAAATGACAGCTAATATCTGCGTCTCAGATGTTACTATCACGTTGGGCGACTACAAATTTCTAGCTTCTCCTATTGTTCTTGGTGACTCGGATATTGATCTTATTCTCGGAATGGACTGGCTTTCTAAGCACAAGGCTCACCTTGATTGTGCTGCCAGTCAGATTCAATTGACACATTCGTCTGAGGATGTAATCGTCTTTGCCACTCGTGATGATACCATTCGACTGTTTTCTCTCAACGAGAAGGGCGAATTGGATGCCATCTCTCAGATTCTAGTCGTTTGTGAGTATCAAGACATCTTTCCAGAAGAGCTTCCAGGAATGCCTCCGCACCGGCCAGTTGAATTCATCATCGATCTTGAGCCTGGCACGGAACCTATTTGCAAACGTCCTTACAAGCTTGGACCTGAAGAGTTGAAGGAGCTGATGAAACAACTCGATATTCAAGAGCATATGGGTCTCATCCGACCAAGTTCTTCTCCATGGGGTTGTGGTGTTCTTTTTGTCAAGAAGAAGGATGGAACGGACCGACTTTGTGTCGACTACCGTCCATTGAACAAGAAGACCATAAAGAACAAGTACCCACTTCCCAACATCAATGAGCTTTTCGAAAAACTCAAAGGTGCTCAAGTATTCTCCAAGTTTGACCTCCGTATGGGCTATCATCAGATTCACATTCGTGAATAAGATATCCCCAAGATAGCATTCAGAACAAGCTATGGTTCATATGAATACACTGTCATGTATTTCGCCTCGTCAATGCCCCTCCAACATTCTCTCGCATGATGAACTTCATCTTCAACGCCTACACAAATGACTTCGTCTTGGTCTACCTCGATGACATTTTGGTCTTTTCCAAGAACAAGGAGGATCATGCCAAACATTTGAGATTGGTGCTGGATAAACTCAGAGAACATCAGTTCTATGCGAAGTTTTCAAAGTGCGAGTTTTGGCTCGATGAGGTTCTCTACCTTGGGCATATCATCTCCTCCAAGGGCATAGCTATTAATCCTGAGAAGGTGTCTGCAATTGTGAATTGGGAACCGCCTCAGAATGTGAAGCAACTCCGCAGCTTCCTTGTGCTCGCAAGCTATTGTCGAAGGTTCGTTGAGAACTTCTCTAAGATCGCGAAGCCTCTTTCCAACCTTCTCCAGAAGCATGTGAAGTATGTCTGGTCGCCTGAGTGTGACATCGCTTTCAACACCCTCAAAGAGAAGTTTGTCACTTCTCCAGTTCTGACTCCTCCTGATGAATCCAAACCGTTCGAGGTCTTCTGTGATGCTTCCCTTCAATGTCTCAGTGCAGTGTTGATGCCAGAGAAGAAAGTTGTGGCCTATACCTCTCGCCAGTTGAAGCCCAAGGAAAAGAACTGCCCCACTCATGACCTCGAGTTGGCGATAGTTCTCCATGCTCTTTTAACTTGGAGACATCTCTTGTTGGGAAGAAAAGTGGACATCTTCACTGATCATAAGAGTCTCAAGTACATCTTCACTCAGCTCAACCTCAACCTCAGGCAGACTCGTTGGGTCGAAATGATTCAAGAGTATTATCCGAGTATTGAATATACTCCAGGCAAGGCCAATTTAATTGCTGACGCATTGAGCAGAAAGGCTTACTGCAACAGTCTGATTCTCAAGCCCTACCAATCGGAGCTTTGTGAAGCTTTCTGCAAACTCAATCTCCAAGTTGTTCCTCAAGGATTCCTTACCAACCTCCAAGTCTCTCCTACTTTGGAAGATCAGATTCGCGAAGCTCAATTTCTTGATGCTATGGTGAAGAAGGTGAAGATTGGGATTGCCAAGAGTCAACCCAAGTACAAGTGCTATCGTCTTGATGACAAGGATACTCTATTCTTCGAGGATCGCATTGTTGTTCCTAAAGGTGACCTTCGTAAAGTCATTATGAACGAGGCTCACAATTCACTCCTCTCTATTCACCCTGGAAGTACAAAGATGTACCAGGACCTCAAGCTGTCGTATTGGTGGACTCTAATGAAGCGCGAGATTGCTCAGTTCGTGAATGAATGTGATGTCTACAGAAGAGTGAAAGCAGAATACCAACGACCAGCTGGTCTCCTCCAACCTCTTGCCATTCCAGAATGGAAGTTTGATCATATTGAGATGGACTTCGTGACTGGATTTCCAAAGTCTAAGCGTGGCAATGATGCTATCTTCGTCGTCATCGACAAGCTCACTAAAGTGGCTCATTTTCTTCCTACCAAAGAATCTATCACAACAGCTCAGTTGGCAGAGCTATATACCTCCAGGATTGTCTCTCTGCACGGCATTCCGCAGTTGATATCTTTAGATCGTGGTAGCATTTTCACCTCTAAGTTCCGGGACTCCTTTCAGAAGGCCATGGGCACCAACATTCGCTTCAGCACAGCTTTTCATCCCAAACTAGTGGCCAAGTTGAGCGAGTAAATCAAATTCTAGAAGATATGCTCAGGGCTTGCGTCATCTCTTTCGGTATGAAGTGGGAAGATTGTCTTCCATATGCCAAGTTCTCCTACAACAACAGCTTCCAAGCGAGTTCAGGCAAGGCCCCATTAGAGGTTCTCTATGGCAGGAAGTGTCGTACTCCTCTTAACTGGTCAGAGACTGGTGAACGTCAACTTCTTGGCAATGACTTGATCACAGAGGCTGAAGAAATGTGCAAAGTCATTCGTGAAAATCTCAAAGCCGCGCAATCGCGCCAGAAGAGTTACTATGATAGCAAGCATCGTGACTTGGCTTTTCAGATCGGAGACCATGTCTACCTCCGCGTCTCTACAATGAAAGGTACTTGTCACTTCAGTATCAAAGGGAAGCTTGCCCCTAGATACGTGGGTCCTTTCAAGATCATTGGCAAAAGAGGCGATCTCGCCTATCAACTTGAGCTTCCATACAACTTTGCAAACGTGCACGACATGTTTCATTTGTCTCAGCTTCGCAAGTGTTTCAGGATTCCTGACTGCACCATCAACTTTGAAG
The DNA here is from genome assembly GCF_002162155.2 of Triticum dicoccoides. Classification (NCBI taxonomy): domain Eukaryota; kingdom Viridiplantae; phylum Streptophyta; class Magnoliopsida; order Poales; family Poaceae; genus Triticum; species Triticum dicoccoides. The sequence continues at coordinate 290,457,769 of NC_041388.1, forward strand.
AGATTGATCTCCAAGAAGACATGTCTTATCATGAGCACCCCGTTGCTATTCTTGAAGAAACTGAGCTCAAGACTCGCAACAAGTCTATCAAATTTCTGAAAGTCAAGTGGTCACATCATTCTAACCGTGAAGCCACCTGGGAACGCGAGGACCACCTCCGTTCTGAGTATCCGGAGTTTTTCCAGACCTAGATCTCGGGACGAGATCCTTTCGTAGTGGTGGAGTGTTGTAACACCCCGTGTGTAACCTACCATATTTGTATTCCAACTCTTGCCATTTCCGGCACTAAGTTATGATATTTCCTCATTGTTGGGTTTTTGTCTTCGTGTTGCTTTTGTCTTTGTCATGCATCTCATATCATGTCATCATGTGCATCGCATTTGCATACATGTTCGTCTCATGCATCCGAGCATTTTCCCTGTTGTCCGTTTTGCATTCCGGCCCTCCTATGTTCTCCGGTGTCCCCTTTTACCTCTTTTCGTGTGGGGGTGTTAAACGTTTTTGTATTGGACCGAGAATTACCAAGCGGCCTTGGTTTACTACCAGTAGACCGCCTGTCAAGTTTCGTGCCATTTGGACTTCGTTTGGTACTCCAACGGTTAACCGAGGAACCAAAAAAGGCCTCGTGTGTGTTGCAGCCCAACACCCCTCCAAAGTGGCCCAAAACCCACCTAAACCTCCTCCATCATCTAGGCCGTTCGATCATGCTCGCGTGGCCGCAAACCGTGCTCAATTTGGAGCCTCCTAGCTCCCTCTACCTATATAAAGGCTTCTCCCTTGAAATTTTCGGATCAAACCCTAGCCCCCTCCCTCTCCTCGCGCCGCCGGACACAAATCACCAAGCCAGACGTGTCCTCCCCGCTCCCCCATCCAACCCCCGCTCGACACGTGGCACCGCGGAGCCCCACTTCACCGCCGTCTGCGCCGGCCCGCCCGGCCCGTAGCCGCGCGCCGCCCGCTCCTCGGCGCTCTGCCGTCCGCCGCGAACTCCCTGCCGGTCGGCGCGTCGCTGGTATCCAGCCGGGGTGCCACCCCATCGCCGCCCGCCACCTCGGCCTCGCTGCTCCGCCCCGCCGCCCGTGCCTCAACCCCGCCGCCCGCTCGCCGCCCCGAAGCCGTCCACCGCCGCCTCACGCGGATCCGGTCAGGCCGGACCGGATCCGGCGCCCCCGCCCCTCGCTGGCCTCTCCCTCCAACTCCGGCGAGCTCCCCGGTGATCTTCGGTTCACGCGCCGCTACAGTAAACCCTAGATCCTGATCTGAGACGGTTGACTTTTTCCCTAGCTCCAGTAATTTTAGCGTTTTTCATCATGCCATATCTCTGCATCTGTGGCTCTGTTTTGGGCGTGTAGCATATCAAATTGTTCGTCTCGACGAGCACATTATTTCATTCCATTGCACCATGTTCATATGAGCTCTTCTTGATGCCCTAAATGCTGTTGCAAGAGTGCTATGCAATGTTAGTTTCAGATTCTTATCAGTAAATGGACATTTGTCATTTTTGCCATGTTTGATGTGTGCCTCCTATGAACTTGAGCCCTACATGTGCTTTGAAGTATGCCATGCTATCTTTACAGGGGTGTATGCCATGTATTTTTGTGATCTTTGTGGTGACTAGCACAAGCATGCAAAGTAGCCCTCGTAATGTTGCTGATTTCAGGGACTTAGAAATCTTCTAAGTCTTTGCCCTGTTAATATTTTTATGCCATGTATTCTTGTTGCTACAGAGTGATCCATGTCTCTTTTGAGCATGATCAGTAAGGATGTTTTGGAGATATTGTTATGCTCTATCCATCCATGTCTTTGTTTGCAATTATGGAGCACCCTAGCTTGACTCAATCGAGCTCTACTTTTGCCATAAATTGTTCCTGGCAGAATGTTTACGTGTTAAGCATTTTTGCCGAGGTTGTTGTAGTTGATCCATGCATGCTATGAAGTTGTTATTGCCATGTTTAGCTTCTATGACATGTCTACTTGCTGTGTGTATGCTTAGTTTATCATGCAATGCCTTGTGGTGAGTGCATCGAGCTCGTAAACATGCCTACGTGAATCTGTTTTGCCATGGTCCAGTTTTCTGCTAAGTCTGAATCTGTTAACGAAAGTTGCTATGTTCACATGGTTGCCATTGTATTTTCTGATCCCCTTTGGCTTATGGTCATTAATGAACTTTTGTTATATGCTTTGAGTAGCTTCATGCCATGTCTTGCTTTGCCATGATATGTTCCTGTAGCATGTTGTTATCTTGCTCTAAACATTGCTTCCTTATGTTAAATTCCTGGCATGTTGTAATTTTCACTAAGTCTGTAACCTGATATCTTTTGCACTTTTGCCATGCTTGTTTGAACATGCTATTGAGTGAATTAGCCGTAGCTTAGTGTTCATCTTTTGTCAAGCATCTTGAGGGGATCCCTGCCATGTATTTTGTTGTTATGTTAGAGTGCAGTAGCTTGTTGTTCTTGATGCATTTAGATGGCCTTATGTTGTTAATCGCAGATCGGTGCCATATTTGTTTTGCTTGCCATTTGCAAACCGTGCATCCGATTCCGGTGATCTTTATATCGATTTCGACCGAAATCAACTCATCTTTCCAGTGGCACTCTTGGTTTTCCAAGTTGAGGCCAGGTTCAATCCTTCTTTTCCGAAACATGCATATGCATTGCATTTCACATCCAGCATATCATGCCATGTTTTGCATCATGTTGCTTGTGCATTGCACGTGGTTGATTGTGTCTCCCTTTGTTTGTGTTCTTGCTTTGGGTAGAGCCAGGAGACGAGTACGTGATCGAGGAACCCCTTGAGTACACTTACGAGGATCAAGCTAACGTCAACTCGGGGAACTTTGCAGGCAAGATGACCATACCCTCGAAATCACTTCTATCTTTGCTTGGTAGATGCTCGCTCTTTTGCTATGCCTATGCTACGATACCTACCACTTGCTTATCATGCCTCCCATATTGCCATGTCAAACCTCTAACCCACCTTGTCCTAGCAAACCGTTGTTTGGCTATGTTACCGCTTTGCTCAACCCCTCTTATAGCGTTGCTAGTTGCAGGTGAAGATTGGAGTTTGTTCCTTGTTGGAACATGTTTATTGTTGGGATATAATTATTATATCTTGTCTATTTTAATGCATCTATATACTTGGTAAAGGGTGGAAGGCTCGGCCTTATGCCTGGTGTTTTGTTCCACTCTTGCCGCCCTAGTTTTCCGTCATACCGGTGTTATGTTCCTTGATTTTGCATTCCTTACACAGTTGGCTTATAATGGGAACCCCTTGACAGTTCGCCTTGAATAAAACTCCTCCAGCAAGGCCCAACCTTGGTTTTACCATTCGCCACCTAGCATCTTTTTCCCTTGGGTTCCGCGGACTCAAGGGTCATCTTTGTTTTAAACCCCGGGCCAGTGCTCCTCTGAGTGTTGGTCCAAACTAGAGCCCTTTGCAGTGCCCCCTCGGGGAAACTCGAGGTTTGGTTTTAGTTGTACAGAGCGGTCATCCGGTGTGCCCTGAGAACGAGATATGTTCAGCTCCTATCGGGATTTGTCAGCACATTCGGGTGGCTTTGCTGGTTTAGTTTTACCATTGTCGAGATGTCTTGTAACCGAGATTCCGAGTCTGATCGGATTGTCTTGGGAGAAGGAATATCCTTCGTTGACCGTGAGAGCTTGTGATGGGCTAAGTTGGGACACCCCTGCAGGGATTTGAACTTTCGAAAGCCGTGCCCGCGGTTATGGGCAGATGGGTGTTAATGTCCGGTTGTAGAAAACCTGAAACTTAACTTAATTAAAATGAATCAATAGAGTGTGTGGCCGTGATGGTCTGTTTTCAGCGGAGTCTGGGAAGAGAACACGGTCTCGTGTTATGCTTGAACGTAGGTTGTTCTAGGATCACTTCTTGATCATAGTTTATCGATCGTGCCTTTGCCTTCTCTTCTCACTCTCTTTTGCGTATGTTAGCCACCATATATGCTAGTGCTTGCTGCAGCTCCACCTCATACCTTTCCCTACCTATAAGCTTAAATAGTCTTGATCGCGAGGGTGTGAGATTGCTGAGTCCCCGTGACTCACAGATTACCTCCAAAACCAGATGCAGGGACCGATGACACCATTCCAGGAGATTCGGCTGAGCTCAAGTGGTAGTTCGATGAGGACTCATGACGATACTATGTTTCCTTTCCAGACGATCAGTAGTGGAGCCCAGTTGGGGTGATCAGGGACATTATGCATTTGGGGTTGTCTTTATTTTGGTTCCGTAGTCGGACCTTGATTATATCTGGATGAATGTAATGTTATATTTATGCATTGTGTGATGTGGCGATTGTAAGCCAACTATGTACCTCTTTTCCTTATTCATTACATGGGTTGTGTGAAGATTACCCCACTTGCGACATTGCTTACAATGCGGTTATGCCTCTATGTCGTGCTTCGACACGTGGGAGATATAGCCGCATCGTGGGCGTTACAGGCCGGGTCCGGACTATTTTTGCCGGTGTCCCCTTCCCATACCACGGATGGTTTAAACAGTCTTTCTAGGAAGATGTTCGGTGGGACAGGGTCGCGTTTAGCGCCGATGCGGGTGAGGATGTCCGCCGCCTGGTTGTTTTCCCGAGCCACGTGGTGGAATTCAAGCCCCTCGAACCGAGCTGACATTTTGAGAATGGCGTTGCGATATGCCGCCTTTTTCGGATCCTTGGCATCGAAGTCTCCATTTATTTGGGATATTGCGAGGTTCGAGTCCCCACGCACCTCTAGGCGTTGGATGCCCATGGAGACTACCATCAGGAGACCATGTAATAGGGCCTCGTATTCGGCTATGTTATTGGAGTCCGTGTATAGTATTTGGAGTACCTATTGCACTGTATCTCCGATGGGGGATGTCAGGACGACGCCAGCCCCCAGACCAGCCAGCATTTTAGAGCCGTCAAAGTGCATGATCCAATTGGAGTATGCGCTGTACTCTTTAGGAAGTTCGGCTTCCGTCCATTCGGCGACGAAATCGGCCAATACTTGCGACTTAATGGCTCTTCGTGGTTTGTATGTTATGTCGAACAGGAGGAGCTCGATGGCCCATTTGGCAATCTGGCCCGTGGCATCGCAGTTGTTTATTATGTCATTGAGTGGTACTTCGTAGGCCATCGTGATTGAACACTCTGGAAAGTAGTGTCGTAATTTCCGGGATGCCATGAATACCGCGTATGCTATCTTTTGATAATGTGGGTACCGTGATTTGCATGGAGTGAGGACGGTGGATACATAATATATAGGCTTTTGAAGTGGGAATTTATGTCCATCCATCTCTCGTTCGACGACGAGCACTGCGCTTACAACTTGGTGAGTTGCCGCTATATATAATAGCATTGGTTCGCCAACAGTTGGCGCGGCCAAGATTGGGCTGGTGGCCAAGATGCCTTTTATTTCTTCTAGTCCGACCGTGGCTGCGTCCGTCCACTCGAAGTGTTCGGTATGCCGAAGAAGGCGATAGAGGGGAAGTGCCTTTTCTCCTAATCGGGAGATAAAGCGGCTTAAAGCCGCCACACATCCAGTTAATTCTGGATTTCCTTGAGGTCAATTGGGATAGCCAACTACGACAGGGCTCGGATTTTAGCCGGATTTGCTTCAATTCCTCTACTGGAGACGATGAAGCCCAGGAGCTTTCTGGCAGGAACGCCGAAAACGCATTTTTCTGGATTGAGCTTAATGTCGTATGTTCGGAGATTGGTGAACGTGAGCCTCAAGTCGTCTATTAAAGAGTCGATGTGTCTGGTTTTAATGACCACATCGTCTACATATGCCTCCGCAGTCTTACCAATCCGCTTTTCCAGACATGTCTGGATCATGCGCTGATATGTTGCACCGGCGTTTTTGAGCCCTAAGGGCATTGTGTTAAAACAGAAGGGGCTATATGGTGTGATAAATGCCGTTGCGGCTTGATCAGACTCCGCCATCTTAATCTGGTGGTAGCCGGAGTATGCATTGAGGAAGCACAATGATTCGTGTCCTACGGTAGCGTCGATGATTTGATTGATGTGAGGGAGTGGGAAGGGATCCTTTGGGCAAGCCTTATTAAGGTCTTTTAAGTCGACACATAGGCGCCAGGATTTGTCCTTCTTTGGTACCATCACCAGGTTTGCTAGCCAGTCCGTATGTTTTATTTCTTTAATAAATCTGGCCTCCAGTAGCTTGGCCAGCTCCTCTCCCATGGCTTGTCGCTTAGGTTCAGAGAAATGCCGAAGAGTCTGCTTGACCGGCTTGAATCCTTTTAGAATATTAAGGCTATGCTCGGCCAATCTGCGTGGGATTCCTGGCATGTCTGAAGGAAGCCAGGCGAATATATCCCAATTCTCGCGCAGAAACTCCCGTAGTGCGGCGTCTATAGCGGGGTCTAGTTGTGCCTCAATGGATGCTGTTTTTGTAGGGTCCGTTGGATGGACTTGGAATTTAACTATTTCGTCCGCTGGTTTAAAGGAGGTGGACTTGGATCTTTTGTCTAGTATCACGTCGTCCTTGTCCACCGTGGAGTGCAGCGTGGCTAACTCCTCCGCCATGAGGGCTTCGGATAATGCCTCGAGGGCTAATCCGGCTGTTTTGTCTTCGGCGCGGAGTGCTATGTCCGGATCACTAACTAGAGTGATGATTCCATTGGGTCCGGTAATTTTGAGCTTCATATACCCGTAATGGGGTATGGCTTGAAAAATCGTGAATGCCTCCCGCCCTAGAAGGGCGTGGTATCCGCTACTGAACGAGGCCACTTGCAATGTAATTTCTTAGGACTTGTAATTCTCCGGAGTGCCGAATACCACATCAAGTGTGATTTTCCCAGCGCAACGTGCCTCTCGACTAGGGATGATTCCTCGAAAGGTCGTACTGCTTTGCTCAATACGGTTGCTGTCTATTTCCATGTTTTGGAGAGTTTCCTCATAAATGAGGTTTAATCCGCTGCCGCCGTCCATGAGTACCTTAGTGAGCCGAAAGCCGTCCACAATTGGACTGAGGACCAAAGCGGCTGGTGTTCGGGCTGTTCAGAATTTAGGTTCGTCATTGGCATTGAAGGTGATAGCCATGTCGCTCCATGGCTTAATTGCTGCCACATGGCAGACTTCAGCAAGGCTGTGGAGTGCTCGCTTGCGCCTATTATTTGAGGCGAAGGTCTCGAAGACCGTCAATACTGTATTGTTATCCGTGGGAAGGTGCTCTGAGGTATTTTGGGTGAGGAGATCCTCACCGCTTTTGGCCACCTGCCGGAGTACCCAACATGCTCTAAGGCTGTGTGTTGATATGGTATCCGCTGTACTATGGATTTTGCAGGGCCCGTCAAGCCATCCCTCCAATACGGTTCCACACCCTGTAGTGGGCTTTTTCTTCTTTGTAATTGAGTCGGGCGACTTATGAGAGTGCACCCTTTTAGTCCAGACTGGGGGTTTTTTCAGAGCCGGATTATCCCAAAATTGCGTTTGGGTTTTCCAGGCACTTTCCATCGCATAGTATTTCCATACTATGGCCACCAAGTCAGTGAAGTGTGTTATGTCACGGTGACTTATGGCGTTGAGGACTCCCTTGTTCGTGCAATTGTTGCAAAAGAACGAAATTGCGTCTTCCTCATGACAGTCCTTGACCTTATTCATTACAAGGAGGAATCTGGCCCAATAGTGATGTACTGTCTCTTGGGGTGCTTGCCTAACATGGGAAAGATCGTTTGTATCTGGGTGGGTGGGTGGATTTAAGTCCAGACCTTGACCCAATCTGTGATCCCGGGGCAGGGGAGTTTTCGATCTTGGAAATTCGGGCTCCGGGATGTTGCCCTGTGGGTTCGGTATGTGGCCTGATTCTGGATTTAGGGTTAGGGCGGTGTCCTCCCGTGAGCGAGTATCCGGCTCGGGGAGCTCAGGAATCCGGACATAGTTCGTCCTCAGGATAGAGGGAGAATCGCCGCATTGCTCCTCCACCATCGCTATTTGATGGGTGACCGGCGGAGAGTTAATCTCCCTTTGGTCGGGTTTAAGCCCGATCCGATCGTAGTCCGTAGTGACTCCCAGAGCGGCGATGCGATCCAAGAGCTCGTTCAAAGAGGAGAGCTCCATCAGATCCATCTGCTCGGCAAATTTCAAGATGATGTGGAGGCTATTTTCGATGACCCGAGAAGTCATCATCGGCGTCGCGGCCGAGCGGGCAGTCATGACGAAGCCGCCTAGTTGGAGAGTTTGGCCTACAGCTAGGGCTCCCCCAGAGGTGATGTTGTCCTTGACAACGAGGCAATCCATCCTCCTTATGATCACGACACAGTGGAACTCTCAATGAAAACACCAATGTCGGTGTCAAAACCGGCGGATCTCAGGCAGGGGGTCCCGAACTGTGTGTCTAAGACGGATAGTAACAGGAGGCAGGGGACACGATGTTTACCCAGGTTCGGGCCCTCTTGATGGAGGTAATACCCTACGTCCTGCTTGATTGTTCTTGATGATATGAGTATTACAAGAGTTGATCTACCACGAGATCAAAGAAGCTAAACCCTAGAAGCTAGCCTATGGTATGATTGTATGTTGTCCTATGGACTAAAACCCTCCGGTTTATATAGACACCGGAGGGGGCTAGGGTTACACAATGTCGGTTACAAAGGAGGAGATATACATATCTGTATTGCCTAGCTTGCCTTCCACGCCAAGTAGAGTCCCATCCGAACACGAGACGAAGTCTTCAATCTTGTATCTTCATAGTCAAACAGTCCGGCCAAAGGATATAGTCTGGCTGTCCGGAGACCCCATAATCCAGGACTCCCTCAAACATCAACTCCAATCTCTATCAAGATCATGGAGGAATCATCCAGGAAGCCCGGGGGCTCAACGTCAACATTGCCCTCGGGCGATCATGCTGTTTTTCTGGACAGCGAACTGGTATCCGCCGCCACCGCCTCCTCAAGTATCGTTTTAACGATTGCTTCGGTGGAATTGTGCGGAATTGAGTCTAAAACAACCCTGGAAAAATTCGTGAAGTTCCGACGGAGGAATCTCTGGCAATACGCGATATACCGGAGCCCTGTCAAATCTGGACGGGAATCTGGAAAAGTTTAGGGCGTGGCGTCCAGCTTCTAGCTCGGACATCCTTTGGAAGATCCAACTATTTATCGGCTGCGGAATTCCTATATCTATCGACCTCAAAATTTCAGCTCGATCCGACCGTCCAAACTTCGGGAACCTTCCGATTAGTGCATCACTTTTCGGATCTGTTTTCTGCGCAAAAACAAATCCAACCCGAGTTCGTCTTTTTTATGAACGGGATTTCGGACATCCTTTTTGAAGGAAGTTTTGTATGGGGTATTGTGTTTTGTTCTCGAACACATCCCACTAACTTTAAAATCTTTTGAACATGATCTTCACCATCATGCTGGTGTCAAACCAGTCCAGCAATATTGCTCCACGGCTGCAGACCTACGCTAGACACGTCGTCACTTTGTTGAGCCAAGCTCAACTTCTTCGGATCATCATCTCGGCGAGCCGAACAGGAGTTCAGCATTGTGAAGGATAAATCATCACCAACATCTCCGCCCCACGGATTACACGGAGCAGGCACACCGGCATCGCCGCATGGTCACTTCATCAAGACGGCATTGACCATGTCACGACCTGCATCGGCAGGGCCGCACTATTGCTCGTTCAAGCTGGTGTCCATCACGCCAACCTACTTCGACTCATCGGCTGACATCGAGGCTTCGACATCTCGGCTGGACCGGGGGCTTCGCCATCTCTTCATCAACCTACTCCGGAGACTTCAGCGTCACTAGCCCACCAGCTCCGTCACGTTAGCTAGACCGAGGGCTTTGCCCCGGCAAGCCAACCTTTGCCAGCATCGCCATGCCGTCGCTTTATTGCCCATCAGGCAATGGGTGTGCGGATCGAGTCCCAATTTTGGGAATCACCTTTCTTCGGATTACTACAACAAATAAACCAGGTGCTACTAATCATAGTATTTTTTGCTTGTTTGGGTTCATTTTTCCCAAGGAATTATTACTCTGGTTTGTCCATCATATGTACCCAGGTCTATCAAATGGTGGCCGCATTAACGACGGTCGCATGGTGGTTCGGTCAGTTTCCGTATATAGTCCGGCGAATGCCGCATCCGGAACTCGGACCGACCTGTGAATTCAGGCTTTGCCACGCCTTTACCGCATCACGCCGACGCCCGGCATCGACATTGACTTCGGTGCCAGGCCATATTTCTTTTATTGCGCACTTTGCATAAATTATTTTTTATGCAACGATTTTTTATACTATTATCTCCAGTTTGCACCATTTTTTGTGCACAAGAAAATGATCCGGGTTGGGCAGTATCGTCAACTCGGCGTACAGACATACCACGCCACCTCGGCTAGACGGGGGGCTTCGTCAACACTTCATTACCCCATGCCGGGGACTTCGGCATCACTCTGCCAGCCTGCATTGGCCGTGCTATGTCACCACTTCGGAGTGCTGAGCTCTTTGCTCCACCACCTCGGGACCGGCTTGGGGGATGGAACCTTGTCCCGCATCAAGCTCGGACCGTGTCATCAATACCGAACATATTAACCAGCTAAGTTGCCTTCATGCTCAAAGTTTTAATTTTTTTAACTTGTGTTCGGTTCGACCAAGCATTATACCTTTTTGGAAAAAAGTTGCTTGTAAAAAATCTCCTTGTCAAAACTTTGTTTGTGACGCACAAATTCAAATACCCTGTTTACTTGGGGGCTTCCTTTATGAAGCTTTTCCTCTTGCATATGATTATACTTGTACGGCTTCGTTCCTTGTTCGTGTATTACGCCACAATATGCACCATATTGACTTAAGCGATTTGCAAGCTGAGTTGCCTCACTCCTGTGTTTACCCCTACGTTCCCGATTGTTCGACTAGGGAGTAAAGGGAGCACCTCTGCGATTGTCACGATCGGGTCATCCGAACCGGACCTCAGACTGGGTGAAGCCGAAAGTTAGCGCTCTTATTGTTTTCAATTATGGTCGGCACACAACGGAACTCATGAGTACAAAAAATCTATTGCACAAGTCTCATAGTAACAATGAGCACTAAAGAAAGGTATCGGTGGGGGTACTATTTTCTTTGAAGATGCTTCTTACACTTCGTCAGTAATATAGCATAAGTTCCCTGAGCGTGCTTTGCCTGTTACAGCCTTATGGCGTGATTGCCTGGTCATCGGAAAACACCGTCGATAGTCTCGACAGGTGAAGTACATGACACTTTTCGGCCCTTGACCGAAGAGGGAGAAGCCGACGGTCGGTGAAGACGCGTATAAAGTTCGGGTGAACACAGATATGATATAAGTACTTTGGTACATACAATCATTATACATAAAATTCTTTTACCCAAGTCACTTGGGGGCTCTTAAATTTATATGAGCCGTTTATAGTAAGTGTTCTTCTTCTTAGTCATTGCAAAGTTATTATTATTATTATTATTATTTATCACTCCTTTTTTCGACATGGGTTTGTGGTCACTAGCCGGGGAGCCTAATTTCCCTCTCAAAGCCGCTAGAGTTTAGTTTGCTAAACTGGCCTAAAGAGAAGTACTCCGCCTTCGGGATAGGAGGTTGAAGTCGTAGGCTGGCCCGCTTGAAGTCTTTAGATAGGATGTGTCATGTTAAAACACGACAGAGGCACTTTTTTTTTCTAAAGTCCAATTTTCAGATTGGCACCGAACACTTGATCTTGTTCGGACGTCAGGTTTTTACTGACTTTTTTGGTTTTCCAAGCCTATGGCACTTTTTAACTATTTGTGTGTTTCCAGCATAAGTCTCGCAGTGCAATGCCGGACACCTTTAGAGATTCGGCAAAAACATTCTCGGACACTACTATATATGCATCGGCTTCGAATTGTGTCTTCGGTCAATAGTTGGGTTGCCCGGCTCCTGTGCTTGCCTCCTACGTTTCGCTTTGTTCGGCTAGGTGTGCAAAGGGAGAACCACTGCGATTGTGCTTCCAGCTCGCATGGTTAAGCACCTCAGTGGAGAAAGCCGAAAACTGACTGTCACAATAGGCGTAAACTGGTCAGCGATCCGATGACTATGTTAAAATGACGGGCTGTTCATAACATTGGTCGAAGTGTTTACGGCTTGACCTCGGATGTCGCCGACACTAACCGGGGGCTCATAGCTAGCTTCCCCAGTTTAAAGCTCCTCTGACTAAGCGAAAGTTATAAACCCCGCATATCTGATTGCCTCATTTCCGCTAACACAACCGCCTTCGGGCACCGAGACATCGGCTAAGGATTGTTTTGTTATTGCGGAAACACCCTGCGTAGTATCTACCAAGGGGTAGAGGCCGACGATGGGACACTTTCAACTGATAAACGGTCACAATGGAGTCAAAATAATGATGTAAAGTACTTGGATACATAGAATCATTACACATAATCTGTGATTTTACTCTGGATATCGATCCTTAATTCAACCACCCGTGCCCACATTAAGGCTCGGGGCTATTGGGCGTTGTGCTCATTATTTACAAATATTAAAGGGGCACATCGATCCCCTGATCTGGTGTTGCCACCCGACCAGTGTCTCGGGGGCTACTGCATTGCCTATTCAATGCAGAAAATTCAAAGGGCTCAGTGTTCGGCTTGATCGAACTATGTGAAAGCGCGTCTTTGGACAACAATAAGTACCATCTGGACCTATATGGAATCAAGCTAATATATCACGGTGACTTCTCACGACCCTCTCTTAGGGACCCGTTCACCGATCACTTTATCTCTAATATATTACATTGCGTTTTTTATTCCTATGTATGCTGCCGAGCTAGGAGTTGATCCTCAGGCCAATTTCGCGCATCGACCTGAGTCTCAGGGGCTACTGGGAACAACGGTTTTATGCTTGCCATCAGGTGCATCTCAGGTTTTAGACTGATACACACCTTGAGGACTACTGGATATACATCGGCAAAGAATAAATTGCACCAATAAAAAATATTGACAAAAAATCGGCCCACAGTCGGGGTGGTGCACCACCTCGGAAGCAGTCTGGCATAAAGCTCGGGCGCTAGTGGTTGGCTCCATAGAGGGCATTTCCGGCATTGAGCTCGGCTAAACTCCTTTAACCTTTTTGAACCAAGGTGATTTATGGCACCTCAGATATAGTCTGGCGTTGGAGCTCGGATACAGTCCGACGTTGGAGCTCGGATACAGTCCGGCGTTGGAGCTTGGACATAGTCCGGCGTTGGAACTCGGATACATTCCGGCGTTGGAGCTCAGAAGTGGTCCGGCATTGGTGCTCGTCTACAAAAGATACCTTGAATGCAGTTCGGTGTTGGAGCTCGGACGCAAGAGGGCGCTGCCGCCCGGGAACAACTTCAAACCCGATGCGTGGCATAAAAATAACAAGGCATTGATAAAGGCCGGAAACTTAAAGGGGTTCCTCGGATACCCGACATATAAACTCTTCGGATGCATGTTGGTGATCCTCAAGATCGAAGAAGATTTGTTGAACCAGTTTTCAAGACCGACGACCGAAGATGAAGAACAGTTCAGAAGAATTGAGGAGCGTCCCCAACTTGAAGACTGGTTCAGGGGGCTACTGACGGTGTCCTGGACTAGGGGGTACTCACCACGTCGTCTCCCGGTCAGTTAGATTGGGCCGAGGACCCCCATGGCCATATACTCATGGGCCAGTTCAGACAGTTGCCGCATACGAGGAAGATTCCACAAGACTTGGTGATCAAGACAAGGACTCCTCCCCACTGGCGTATTCGGCTAGGACTCTTGTTATCCTAGGCCTCTAGTGCATAATATAAACCGAGGCCAGGCTAGTCAATAGATCATATACAACAATCATACCATAGGCTAGCTTCTAGGGTTTAGCCTCTACGATCTCGTGGTAGATCAACTCTTGTAATACTCATATCATCAAGATCAATCAAGCAGGACGTAGGGTATTACCTCCATCGAGAGGGCCCAAACCTGGGTAAACATCGTGTCCCCTGCCTCCTGTTACCATCCGCCTTAGACGCACAGTTCGGGACCCCCTACCCGAGATCCGCCGGTTTTGACACCGACAAGGGGGAGGGCGCGCCCAGGGGGTAGGCGTGCCCCCTGTCTCATGGCTGCCTTGTTGATTGCTTGACGTCCACTCCAAGTCCTCCGGATCATGTTTGTTCCAAAAATCACGTTCCCAAAGGTTTCATTTAGTTTGGACTCTGTTTGATATTCCTTTTCTACGAAACACTGAAATAGGCAAAAAACAACAATTTGGGCTGGGCCTCCGGTTAATAGGTTAGTCCCAAAAATAATATGAAAGTGTAAAATAAAGCCCATTAACATCCAAAACAGATAATATAATAGCATGGAACAATAAAAAATTATAGATATGTTGGAGACGTATCAGCATCCCCAAGCTTAATTCCTGCTCGTCCTTGAGTAGGTAAATGATAAAAACTGAATTTTTGATGTGGAATGCTTTCTAGAATATTCTTCAATGTATTTTCTCTATTGTGGCATGAATGTTCAGATCTGAAAGGTTCAAGATAAAAGTTTATTGTTGACATAAAAATAGTAATACTCCAAGTATGCTAATCAAGCAATTATGTCTTATCAAAATACCATAGCCAAAGAAAACTTATCCCTACAAAGTCATATAGTTTTGCCATGCTTCATTTTCATCACACAAAATGCTTTCATCATGCACAACCCCGTTGAAAAGCCAAGCAATTGTTTCATACTTAGCTTTTTGAAACTCTTTCAACTTTTACGCAATATATGAGCGCGAGCCATGAACATAGCACTATGGGTGGAATATAATATGATGATTGAGGTTGTGTGAGAAGACAAAAAGGGAGAAAGTATCACATTGACGCGGATAATCAATGGGCTATGGATATGCCCACCGATTGATGTCAATGCAAGGAGTAGGGATTGCCATGCAACGGATGCACTAGAGCTATAAATATATGACAGCTCATGAATGAAACTAAGTGGGTGTGCATCCAACTTGCTTGCTCACGAAGACCTAGGGCATTTGAGGAAGCCCATCATTGGAATATACAAGCCAAGTTCTATAATGAAAACTTCCCACTAGTATATGAAAGTGACAAAATAAGACACTCTCTATCATGAAGATCATGGTGCTACTTTGAAGCACAAGTGTGGAAAAAGGATAGTAACATTGTCCCTTCTCTCTTTTTCTCTCATTTATTTATTATTATTATTTTCTTTTTTTATTTGGGCCTTCTTTCTTTTTTCTCTTTTGTCCTCTTTTCTTTCTTTTTTTTCGCCGGGAGTCTCATCCCGAATTGTGGGGGAATCATAGTCTCCATCATCCTTTCCTCACATGGGACAACGCTCTAATGATGATCATCACACTTTTATTTTAGTACAACTCAAGAATTACAACTCGATACTTAGAACAAAATATGACTCTATGTGAATGCCTCCGGCGGTGTACCGGGATTGCGATGAATCAAGAGTGACATGTATGAAAAAATTATGAACGGTGGCTTTGCCACAAATACGATGTCAACTACATGATCATGCAAAGCAATATGACAATGATGATGCGTGTCATAATAAATGGAATGGTGGAAAGTTGCATGGCAATATATCTCGGAATGGCTATGGAAATGCCATAATAGGTAGGTATGGTGGCTGTTTTGAGGAAGATATAAGGAGGCTTATGTGTGATAGAGCGTATCATATCACGGGGTTTGGATGCACCGGTGGAGTTTGCACCATCTCTCAAGGTGAGAAAGGGCAATGCATGGTACCGAAGAGGCTAGCAATGGTGGAAGGGTGAGAGTGCGTATAATCCATGGACTCAACATTAGTCATAAAGAACTCACATACTTATTGCAAAAATCTACAAGTCATCAAAACCAAGCACTACGCGCATGATCCTAGGGGGATAGATTGGGAGGAAAAGACCATCGCTCGTCCCCGACCGCCACTCATAAGGAAAGCAATCAAAGAACACCCCATGCTTCAAATTTGTCACATAATGTTCACCATAGGTGCATGCTACGAGACTTGCCAACTTCAACACAAGTATTCATCAATTTCACAATTACTCAACTAGCACATTTCTAATATTACCACCTTTATATCTCAAAACCATCTATCAAGCATCCAACTTCTCTTAGCATTTAAAATTTATAACCAAAGTGAATTACCATGTTGTTCTAAAGGACTCTCAAAATGATATAAGTGAATCATGAGAGATCAATTATTTCTATAAAATAAAACCACCGCCGTGCTCTAAAAGATATAAGCAAAGCACTAGAGCAAAAACTGTATAGCTCAAAAGATATAAGTGAAGAACATAGAGTATTCTAATAAATTCCAATTCATGTGTGTCTCTACCAAAAGGTGTGTACATAAAGGATGATTGTGGTAAACTAGAAAGCAAAGATTCAAATCACACAAGACGCTCCAAGAAAAACACATATCATGTGGCAAATAAAAATATAGCTCCAAGTAAAGTTACCGATAGAAGTAGACGAAACAGGGGATGCCTTCCGGGGCATCCCCAAGCTTAGGCTCTTGCAATTCCTTGTTCCATGATCATTGCAACAAATAGTAGTCATAGCAAAACTAGCATCCCCAAGCTTGAGGTTTTTCATATCATTAACACAATTGACATTAAGAGAATTTATAATAACATTATTGCAATCATGCTTTTCATCGAAGGAACTATCAAGTATGGGTGCAACAGCAACGATCTCATGTTTAACATAAGGAACTATAGCAAATTCATCTTTATAAATATTGGCATCATGGCCACAAGAATAGCAAGCATCACATTCATCAAGGAATATTTCAATCAACTCATCGAAATCATAATTATCTATAGATTCATGCATATCATTATTTTCTTCCGAAGCAACGGTCATTCTTTCAATAAATTCTTTGACATAGACATTATGAGCATAGTTTTCATAGCAATATTTAAGTATGTCAAAATTTTCAGATTCATAGAGAGTAATATCATACTTTTCAATCAAATAAGCAACTTCATAAGCACCCTTAAAAGCAACAAATTCTTCAATTTGTTCAATACCATAGTAACTATAAACACCCTTTGCATAATAAGATAAGATTTCATTATCGTTAAACTCACATCGGTAGGGGAGGTGTTTTTTAGGGTTCTTAGAGAAACAAGTAAAATCACAAATTTCACAAAGATTCCAAGAATAACACAGCAATCTGTTTATTTGATCCCATAAGAGTCTCCCTTTTCAGACAAATGGTGATGCACAAAATGAGCATGCTCATCTAAAGATTTCCTATCAACTAGGCTAGTTGGGGTTTCAGCACGAGCGCATAAGGATTGAAGATGATCCAAGTAGAACACTTAAGTGGATCCATATCAATAGATTTTTAGCAAGCAAAGATGCAAGCAAATAGAAGACACATGGAAACACAAAGAAAGATACATACGGGAAGAAGGCAAACAGAAAAAGGGCGAATAAAACGGCAAAGGTGAAGTGGGGGAGAGGAAAACGAGAGGCAAATGGCAAATAATGTAATGCGAAGGATAAGAGTTGTGATGGGTACTTGGTATGTCTTGACTTGGCGTAGATCTCCCCGGCAACGGCGCCATAAATCCTTCTTGCTACCTCTTGAGCACTGCATTGATTTTCCCTTGAGGAGGAAAGGGTGGTGCAGTAAAGAACCGTAAGTATTTCCCTCAGTTTTTGAGAACCAAGGAATCAATCCAGTAGGAGACCACGCGCGAGTCACCTCGTACCTACACAAACAAATAAGAACCTCGCAACCAACGCGATAAAGGGGTTGCAATCCCTTCACGTCCACTTGCAGGCGTGAGATCTGATAGAGATGATAATAATAAGATAAGTATTTTTGGTATTTTTATAATATAGATTGAAAGTAAAGATTGCAAAATAAAATAGATTGGAAACTTGTATGATGGAAAATAGACCCGGGGCCATAGGTTTCACTAGTGGATTCTCTCAAGATAGCATAAGTATTACGGTGGTGAATAAATTACTGTCGAGCAATTGATAGAAAAGCGAATAATTATGAGAATATCTAGGCATGATCATATATATAGGCATCACGTCTGTGACAAGTTGACCGACTCCTGCCTGCATCTACTACTATTACTCCACACGTCGACCGCTATCCAGCATGCATCTAGAGTATTAAGTTCATAAGAACAGAGTAACGCCTTAAGCAAGATGCCATGATGTACAGGGATAAACTCATGCAATATGATATAAAACCCGTTTTTATCCTCGATGGCAACAATACAATACGTGTCATTTCCCTTTCTGTCACTGGGATCGAGCACCGCAAGATTGAACCCAAAGCTAAGCACTTCTCCCATTGCAAGACAGATCAATCTAGTAGGCCAAGCCAAACTGATAATTCGAAGAGACTTGCAAAGATTAACCAATCATGCATAAAATAATTCAGAGAAGATTCAAATATTGTCTATAGATAATCTGGATCATAAACCCACAATTCATTGGATCTCGACAAACACACCGCAAAAAGAAGAGTTACATCGAATAGATCTCCAAGAAAATTGAGGAGAACTTTGTATTGAGATCCAAAGAGAGAGAAGAAGCCATCTAGCTACTGCTATGGACCCGCAGGTTTGAGGTAAACTACTCACACATCATCAGAGGGGCCATGGAGTTGATGTAGAGGCCCTCAGTGATCAATGCCCCCTCCGGCGGAGCTCCGGAAAAGGCCCCAAGATGGGATCTCTTGGGTATAGAAGGTTGCGGCGGTGGAAAGAGGGTTTCATGGTGCTCCTGGATGTTTGTAGAGTATGTGAACATATATAGGAGGAAGAAGTAGGTCGGTGGAGCTATGAGGGGCCCACGAGGGGGGAGGGCATGCCCAGGGGGGTAGGCGTGCCCCCTGCCTCGTGGCCGCCTCGTTGATTGCTTGACGTCCACTCCAAGTTCTCTGGATCAGGTTTTTTCCAAAAATCACATTTCCAAAGGTTTCATTCCATTTGGACTCTGTTTGATATTCATTTTCTACGAAACACTGAATGGGCAAAAAAACAGCAATTTGGGCTGGGCCTCCGGTTAATTGGTTAGTCCCAAAAATAATATAAAAGTGTAAAATAAAGCCCATTAACATCCAAAAGAGATAATATAATAGCATGGAACAATAAAAAATTATAGATACGTTGGAGACGTATCAGCATCCCCAAGCTTAATTCCTGCTCGTCCTCGAGTAGGTAAATGATAAAAACAGAATTTTTGATGTGGAATGCTTTCTAGAATATTCTTAAATGTATTTTTCTCTATTGTGGCATGAATGTTCAGATCCGAAAGGTTCAAGATAAAAGTTTATTGTTGACATAAAAATAGTAATACTCCAAGTATGCTAATCAAGCAATTATGTCTTATCAAAATACCATAGCCAAAGAAAACTTATCCCTACAAAGTCATATAGTTTGGCCATGCTTCATTTTCGTCATACAAAATGCTCTCATCATGCACAACCCCGATGACAGCGGCGGATCATCTCGTCGCTGCGCTCCGGTGAAGCGGGAGGAAGGCTCGGGCTGAGCCTGGAGGCCTCCGGAGCCCGTCCTTAGGAGCTGATGTGGTCGCGCGGGCCACTTTTGTTTAGCCTTTCCTTTTCCCTGCATTTTTAAAAAAGTAGAGGGCCTTGTTGGGGCATGTACTGAACCATGGTACTTATTGCACTATGCTATGCTTATTGTTCTGATGTATGCTGTTATGTTCATGTCCGGGTAAGTGCAGTAGGATAACTTAGCTTGATACACTTGTGGTAGTCTCGCGCCTCATGATGGCACGCCCTCCATCATCTCGTGAGGTCCCCTTGCTGCTGGCTCAGGGGTTGCTGGCCTCAGGAGACATCGTGAAGCTGCAGAATTATTGGAAAATTTTGTTGGGTGCCCTGTTCTGCCCTGCGCGAGTCCTTAGGCGTGGGCTAGTCGTGGCTTAGTGCATCGCTTTGCAGTACCCGGGGGACGGACTTAAGAAGATGCGAAAATCACAAGCTTGTTCGAGGGTGTCTCGCGAGGATAGAAAAAGCCATGGCCCTGGGGGACAGGGCTGTGGTGAAGTGTGTTCGCGGCGCAGGGCGGGCCCGACGCGCATGCACACACATGCCCAGGCCCCATGAGTGAGACGCGCGAGGAAGAGCGATGGGCAACTACTGCCCCTCCTGGGCCAAGACCGACTGCCAAGAGAAAAGACGAGGGGAAAATCCAACTTGGCAATTGCTACCTCTTGAGCATTGCGTTGGTTTTCCCTTGAAGAGGAAAGGGTGGTGCAGTAAAGCTGCGTAAGTATTTCCCTCGGTTTTCTGAGAACCAAGGTATCAATCCAGTAGGAGACCACGCGCAAGTCACCTCGTACCTACACAAACAAATAAGAACCTCGCAACCAACGCGGTAAAGGGGTTGCAATCCCTTCACGTCCACTTGCAAGAGTGAGATCTGATAGAGATGATAATAATAAGATAAGTATTTTTGGTATTTTTATAATATAGATTGAAAGTAAAGATTGCAAAATAAAATAGATTGGAAACTTGTATGATGGAAAATAGACCTGGGGCCATAGGTTTCACTAGTGGCTTCTCTCAAGATAGCATAAGTATTACGGTGGTGAATAAATTACTGTCGAGCAATTGATAGAAAAGTGAATAATTATGAGAATATCTAGGCATGATCATGTATATAGGCATCACGTCCGCGACAAGTAGACCGACTCCTGCCTGCATCTACTACTATTACTCCACACATCGACCGCTATACAGCATGCATCTAGAGTATTAAGTTCATAAGAACATAGTAACACCTTAAGCAAGATGACATGATGTAGAGGGATTAATTCATGCAATGTGATATAAACCCCATCTTTTTATCCTCGATGGCAACAATACAATACGTGTCGTTTCCCTTTCTGTCACTGGGATCGAGCACCGCAAGATTGAACCCAAAGCTAAGCACTTCTCCCATTGCAAGAAAGATCAATCTAGTAGGCCAAGCCAAACTTATAATTCGACGAAACTTGCAAAGATTAACCAATCATGCATAAAATAATTCAGAGAAGATTCAAATATTGTTCACAGATAATCTGGATCATAAACCCACAATTCATCGGATCTCGACAAACACGCCGCAAAAAGAAGAGTTACATCGAATAGATCTCCAAGAGAATCGAGGAGAACTTTGTATTGAGATCCAAAGAGAGAGAAGAAGCCATCTAGCTACTAGCTATGGACCCATAGGTTTGAGGTAAACTACTCACACATCATCGGAGGGGCCATGGAGTTGATGTAGAGGCCCTCTATGATCAATGCCCCCTCCGGCGGAGCTCCGGAAAAGGCCCCAAGATGGGATCTCTTGGGTACAGAAGGTTGTGGTGGTGGAAATAGGGTTTCGTGGCGCTCCTGGATGTTTGCGGGGTATGTGAACATATATAGGAGGAAGAAGTAGGTCGGTGGAGCTACGAGGGGACCATGAGGGGGAGGGCGCACCCAGGGGGTAGGCGTGCCCCCCTGCCTCGTGGCTGCCTCATTGATTGCTTGATGTCCACTCCAAGTCCTCTGGATCACGTTTGTTCCAAAAATCACGTTCCCGAAGGTTTCATTCCGTTTGGACTCTGTTTGATATTCCTTTTCTACTAAACACTGAAATAGGCAAACAACAGCAATTTGGGCTGGGCCTCCGGTTAATAGGCTAGTCCCCAAAATAATATAAAAGTGTAAAATAAAGCCCATTAACATCCAAAACAGATAATATAATAGCATGGAACAATAAAAAATTATAGATACGTTGGAGACGTATCAGCAATCCAAAATGCAAAGAACTCCAAATTCCATTAAAAAATAATGGGGGGCAACCAACTACAGAAAGCAAGCAAATGAACAGTTGCGTCCGGCACCTAGACTAGTCTTCTCACCAACGCGGAGCTAAGTGCTGCCACTAGGACGTGGGAGGGAGCCCTTGAGGCCCGAGGGTGGCTCTCCGGAGACTCCGAGGCATGTACAACCCCACTCAATATTACGTGAGAGTGTCATGAGCGGAGACCTTCATAGGCACTAGGCCTTGCTTCATGGGTAGAATTTTCGGAGGTGCTAGATGTTCTGGGCGTTCTGGATGGGGATCTTGTCCCGCGTCTCCAGGCGCACGGCGCCAGGCCTGGGGACGCGAGCAATCCTAAATGGTCCCTCCCACATGGGTGAGAGCTTATGCGGCCCTTCCCTAAAGGGCACGTGCCTCAAGACAAGATCACCCACCTCGAGCGTCCTGAGTGGACGATGCGGCAGTGGTACCGCTGCAATGCCTGCTGGTACCTTGCCGCCTGGAGCGAGGCTTGACGGCGGCGTTCCTCCCTGATGACCCACAAGTATATGGGATCTATCGTAGTCTTTTCGATAAGTAAGAGTGTCGAACCCAATGAGGAGCAGAAAGAAATGATAAGCAATTTTCAGTAAGGTATTCTCTGCAAGCACTGAAATTATCGGTAACAGACAGATTTGTGATAAGGTAATTTGTAACGGGTAACAAGTTATAAAAGTAAACAAGGTGAAGCAAGGTGGCCCAATCCTTTTTGTAGCAAAGGAAAAGCCAGGACAAACTCTTATATAAAGGAAAGCGCTCCCGAGGACACATGGGAATTATCGTCAAGCTAGTTTTCATCACTCATATGATTCGCGTTCGTTACTTTGATAATTTGATATGTGGGTGGACCGGTGCTTGGGTACTACCCTTACTTGGACAAGCATCCCACTTATGATTAATCCCTCTTGCAAGCATCCGCAACTACAAAAGAAGTATTAAGGTAAACCTAACCATAGCATGAAACATATGGATCCAAATGAGCCCCTTACAAAGCAACGCATAAACTAGGGTTTAAGCTTCTATCACTCTGGCAACCCATCATCTACTTATTACTTCCCAATGCCTTCCTCTAGGCCCAAACAATGGTGAAGTGTCATGTAGTCGACGTTCACATGACACCACTAGAGGAAAGCCAACATACGTCTCATCAAAATATCGAACGAATACCAAATTCACATGATTACTTATAGCAAGACTTCTCCCATGTCCTTAGGAACAAACGTAACTACTCACAAAGAATATTCATGTTCATAATCAGAGGGGTATTAATATGCATAAAGGATCTGAACATATGATCTTCCACCAAGTAAACCAACTAGCATTAACTACAAGGAGTAATCAACACTACTAGCAACCCACAGGTGCCAATCTGAGGTTTTGAGACAAAGATTGGATACAAGAGCTGAACTAGGGTTTGATATGAGATGGTGCTGGTGAAGATGTTGAAGGATATTGACCCCCTCCCGATGAGAGGATCGATGGTGATGACGATGGTGATGATTTCCCCCTCCCAGAGGTATGTTTTCCCGGCAAAACAGCTCCGCCGGAGCCCTAGATTGGTTCCGCCAAGGTTCCACCTTGTGGCGGTGGAGTTTCGTCCCGAGAGCTTGCTTTTGATTTTTTCCAGGGCAAAAGACTGCATATAGCCAAAGATGGGCACCAGAGGCCTGCCAAGGGGCCCACGAGACAGGGGGTGCGCCCCGGGGGTAGGGCGTGCCCCCACCCTCATGGATGGTGGGTGGCCCCCCTCTGGTGCTTCCTTCGCCCAATATTTTTTATATATTCTAAAAATTACTCCAGTGGAGTTTCAGGACTTTTGGAGTTGTGCAGAATAGGTCTCTAATATTTGCTCCTTTTCCAGCCCAGAATTCCAGCTGTTGGCATTCTCGCTCTTCGTGTAAACCTTGTAAAATAAGAAAGAATGGGCATAAGTATTGTGACATAATGTGTAATAACAGCCCATAATGCAATAAATATTGATATAAAAGCATGATGCAAAATGGACGTATCAACTCCCCCAAGCTTAGACATTGCTTGCTCTCAAGCGGAAGCCGCTATCGAAAAATATGTCCACATGTTTAGAGATAGAGGTGTCGATAAAATAAAATATGGACATGAGGGCATCATGATCATTCTTATAACAACATATATATATATTGTCATATGATTTCTTATGCTAAAGTAACAATTCATTCACAATTTCAAGTATGAATCAGAAACTTCATTGAAAACTAACAAACTCTATTCTCAGTCATTGAAGCAATTGCAATTTATCATAACGTCGGACAGAGTCAATATAAGAGCTTTTCAGCAAGTCCACATACTCAACTATCATTTAGTCTTTCACAATTGCTAACACTCACACAATACTTATGGGTATGAAGTTTTAATCGGACACAGAGAAAGATAGGGGCTTAAAGTTTTGCCTCCCAACCTTTTACCTCAAGGGTAATGTCAACAATAATAGTTCATGAAAACTCACATCCAATTAGATATATATATATAAATATTATATATATATGTATATATATATATATATATATATATATATATATTAGGATCTTTCCAACACACAGTGCTTGCCAAAGGATAAAATGTAACAAAAAAGGAAAGGTGAAGCTCACCATGACTCTTGTATAAAGTATAAGGCAAGAATAAAAGATAGGCCCTTCGTAGAGGGAAGCAGAGGTTGTCATGTGTTTTTATGGTTGGATGCACGAAATCTTAATGCAAAAGAACGTCACTTTATATTGCTACTTGTGATATGGACCTTTATTATGCAGTCCGTCACTTTTATTTCTTCCACATCACAAGATCGTATAAAGCTTATTTTCTCCACACTAATAAATCATACATATTTAGAGAGCAATTTTTATTTCTTGCAACAATGACAACTTACTTGAAGGATCTTACTCAATCCATAGGTAGATATGGTGGACTCTCATGGCAAAACTGGATTTAAGGATATTTGGAAGCACAAGTAGTATCTCTACTTAGTGCAAGGAATTTGGCTAGCATGAGGGGGAAAGGCAAGCTCAACATGTTGGATGATCCATGACAATATAATTTATTTCAGATGTAAGAAAGCATAACCCATTACATTGTCTTCCTTGTCCAACATCAACTTTTTAGCATGTCATATTTTAATGAGTGCTCACAATCATAAAAGATGTCCAAGATAGTATATTTATATGTTAAAACCTATCTTTCTTTATTACTTCCTATTAATTGCAACAATGACCAAAACTATGTTTGTCAACTCTCAACAACTTTTATTCATCATACTCTTTATATGTGAAGTCATTACTCTCCATAAGATCAATATGATCTCTATATTTCTTTTTTATTCTTTCTTTTATTCCCTCAAGATCAAAGCAAGGTAATCTAGCCCTTGACTCAAAACTAATCTTTATTATATATAGCTCACGGACTCTATTACATAGAAGGATCATAAAGCAAAACTCAAAACTAAATCATACTAAAACTTTGTTCTAGTAGATCAAGATATTACCAAAAGGATCGAACTAAGAAAAATGGTAAAGATAAAAGTGTGATGGTGATACGATACCGGGGCACTCCCCCAAGCTTGGCAGTTGCCAAAGGGAGTTCCCATACCCATGCATTTATGTATCTTTCTTCGGAGGTGGTGACGAGCTACCTCTTGAGCACTGCGTTGGTTTTCCCCTAAGAGGAAGGGATGATGCAGCAAAGTAGCGTAAGTATTTCCCTCAGTTTTTGAGAACCAAGGTATCAATCCAGTAGGAGGCTACGCGCGAGTCCCTCGTACCTGCACAAAACAAATAAATCCTCGCAACCAACGCGATAAGGGGTTGTCAATCCCTACACGGCCACTTACGAGAGTGAGATCTGATAGATATGATAAGATAATATTTTTTGTATTTTTATGATAAAGATGCAAGGTAAAATAAAAGAAAAGTAAAAAATCAAAGGAAATAACTAAGTATTGGAATATTAATATGATGAAGATAGACCCGGGGCCCATAGGTTTCACTAGTGGTTTCTCTCAAGAGCATAGGTATTCTACGGTGGGTGAACGAATTACTATTGAGCAATTGACAGAATTTAGCATAGTTATGAGAATAACTAGGTATGATCATGTATATAGGCATCACGTCCGAGACAAGTAGACCGACTCCTGCCTGCATCTACTACTATTACTCCACTCATCGGCCGCTATCCAGCATGCATCTAGAGTATTAAGTTAATGAAAACAAAGTAACGCCTTAAGCAAGATGACATGATGTAGAGGGATAAACTCATGCAATATGATGAAAACCCCATCTTGTTATCCTCGATGGCAATAATACAATACGTGCCTTGCTACCCCTACTGTCACTAGGAAAGGACACCGCAAGATTGAACCCAAAGCTAAGCACTTCTCCCATTGCAAGAAAGATCAATCTAGTAGGCCAAACCAAACTGATAAATCGAAGAGACTTGCAAAGATAACCAATCATATATAAAAGAATTCAGAGAAGATTCAAATATTGTTCATAGATAGACTTGATCATAAACCCACAATTCATCGGTCTCAACAAACACACCGCAAAAAGAAGATTACATCGAATAGATCTCCAAAAGAGAGGGGGAGAACATTGTATGGAGATCCAAAAAGAGAGAAGAAGCCATCTAGCTAATAACTATAGACCCGTAGGTCTAAGGTGAACTACTCACACTTCATCGGAGGGGCTATGGTGATGATGTAGAAGCCCTCCGTGATCGATGCCCCCTCCGTCGGAGCTTCAGAATAGGCCCCAAGATGGGATCTCGTGGATACAGAAAGTTGCGGCGGTGGAATTAGGGTTTTGGCTCCGTATCTGATCGTTTGGGGGTACGTAGGTATATATAGGAGGAAGGAGTACGTCGGTGGAGCAACATGGGGCCCACGAGGGTGGAGGGCGCGCATGGGGGGTAGGCACGCCCTCCTTCCTCGTGGCCTCCTCTTTTGTTTCTTGATGTAGGGTCCAAGTCTCCTGGGTCTTGTTCGTTGAGAAAATCACGTTCCTGAAGGTTTCATTCCGTTTGGACTCCGTTTGATATTCCTTTTCTTCGAAACCCTAAAATAGGCAAAAAAATAGCAATTCTGGGCTGGGCCTCCGGTTAGTAGGTTAGTCCCAAAAATAATATAAAAGTGGATAATAAATCCCAATAATGTCCAAAACAGTAGATAATATAGCATGGAGCAATCAAAAATTATAGATACGTTGGAGACGTATCAAGCATCCCCAAGCTTAATTCCTGCTCGATTTCGAGTAGGTAAATGATAAAAATAGAATTTTTGATGCGGAGTGCTACTTGGCATAATTTTAATGTAATTCTTCTTAATTGTGGTATGAATATTCAGATCTGAAAGATTCAAGATAAAATTTCATATTGACATAAAAATAATAATACTTCAAGCATACTAACTAAGCAATTATGTCTTCTCAAAATAACATGGCCAAAGAAAGTTCATCCCTACAAAATCATATAGTTTATCCATGCTCCATTTTCGTCACACAAGAATGCTCTCATCACGCACAACCCCGATGACAAGCCAAGCAATTGTTTCATACCTTAGCAATCTCAAACCTATAAACTTTCACGCAATATATGAGCACGAGCCATGGACATAGCACTACGGGTGGAATAGAATCACTACAAAAAAATACACTTCCGTGATGATACGTGTTTGTCACAGTAGGTCGTGTTTTCTGTCATGCATGTACATCCATGACGGTTTTATGACAGAATCAAGATAGTCATACCTGTGCTGTCGTAGAAGTGTTCCATGACATTACCAAAATTATCATCACGGAAGTGTCCACTTCCATGACGATAAATCGCGCGTCACAGAAGTGCTTTCGTCAAGGGTGACCGACACGTGGCATCCACCGTAACGGAACGCTGTTAAGCTATCGGGTCGGGTTTTGGATCCGATAACCCGTTAACAGCCCCGACCAATGGGGATTTTCCACGTGTAAAATCATCATTGGTTGGAGGAAACACGTGTCGGCTCATCACTGGGACAGATGTCATCCACTCATTGGACAGAAGGCGCCTATGATACGTCGACACGTGGCACGGCCCAACAGAGGCCCATTCCTATGAAAAGGCTGGCCTGTTTGACTTGGTCAAAAGGTGGCGGGCCGGCCCATGGAAAGCCTGTTAATGGCATGTTCGCATATAGCCCATTTACAGCCCGCTAACCCAAGGCCTGTTACGCCCTATTCGAATTAGGCCCAGTAGCGTCATCTGGGCCATCCAATATGATTCCAGCCCATTTTCACTTCTGGCCCATGTATGGCCTATGACGTCTTTCGGCCCATATGAGGCCCTATGTAACTCTTGGCCTAGTAACGACCCGTGGTGAAACTGGCCCGTAATGAACAGTGTATCACTTTACACCCATTAATGGCCCGTGGTGAAACTGTCCCATACAGAACAGTGTATCACTTTATACCCATTAACGACTAGTTATTCCGTTGGGCCGTTTCCAGCCTATGTTATCTTTCGGCCTTCTCAGAGCCCATTTATTCTTTGGCTATTTTCCAGCATTCGTTTACTTACGGCCCGTTACTGTCATTTTCTGCTTGTGGGCCAAATTCAGCCCGTGGTTACAGTCGGCCCATTTGTGGTCCGTTAATACGTTGGCCCGTTTTCATAGCGTCATCAAATACGACCTATTAACGATGGCCCATTATGGTCGGCCCATGAATGGACGATTCCAACTCTAGCCCGTTTATGGCCAGAATGCGGTCTGTTTGGCCCATGTTTGGCCAATCGATCATATGGCCCGTATAAGGCCCATTGATGATACGGCCCATGGAAGGCCCATTGTTTCTATGGCCCGTAGAAGGCCCATTGTTTCTATGGCCCGTAGAAGGCCCACTGTTTCTACGGCCCGTAGAAGGCCCACTGTTTATATGGCCCATAGAAGGCCCACTGTTTCTACGGCCCGTAGGAGGCCCAGTGTCACTACAGTAAATATTAGCCCATGGTTATTGTGGCCTAGTTCTAAAAAATAGGTTATTGCAGCCACTAGCAAACCACAGAAAAAGAACTGCACTGACCATAAGCAAACAAATAAACAAGACAACAAGGAAATAATTAAGCAAGCAACTTACACTAGGCTATCACGGCTATTACACATATTACATCCACTGGGCATCAAAGTTCGCCACCAGTGCAAATATAGGGAACACAACAACATATAAACGCTGCAGCAAAACAAGTCCAGAACTGAAACCACTTCAGAAGAGCTCAAGAAACAATATCCTGGGTACCCATAATGCTGGCAAGATGCTTAGCAAGCTTATTAACTTTCTCTTGTTTGGCGCTTAAGTCCTCCAGTGCATGCTGTTGCACCAGAAAGTATGCATCTGAATTCTGCAGGGACTTCCTCAGTCCTTCGGCTTCGTGTCGCATAACATCTGATCGATGTCTTTCAACTTGAAGTTGAGACTCAAGAAGTTGAACTGATTCAGGCAACGAGTTCGAAGAGCTGGTGCCAGCAGTGGTAGCCAGTAACTCGAACACTACATCAAGACAAGACTTTGGGGTTGTCTCAGTGTCTTCAATATAGTTTTTTCAGCTTTCTTGGAGACCAACATGGATGTCTCACTATCTTGAACCTTATCTGCATTACTTCCTTTACCATTGCATAACAGGGTACTCTTCTCCAATATTTTATCTGCGTTCTAAAAGAGAAACAAACAAACACATCTCAGGTTTACAATGTAGTATATGAAACTCATTTTGGTAAACCAGTTCAGTAGTAAGGTGGACAGGATAACAACATGAAACAAACATATATCTATGTAGTATGGTCACTGTATGGTCTATATCATTCTAGTTTATGTTGCCAAATCAACATAGACAAAATATAAGTGTGGGAAACTACACAGCAATAATGACAGTTGTAATGTGCATGGCATGAGAACATAACTGTTTATTCAATTGAAACTGAAATCAACATAGAGCAAGTTACAACAGCAAACAGCCAAACACATTGAAGAAACAGGTTTAAAACATACCTGTTGCGCCATTGGAGTTTCAATTGCATCCTTCAAATTTGAAATTAGTTGGTATCAGTAAATACAGTGATGCAAGAGCAAAGTAGTATGAACAATAGCTATGGAACCTAACCTGAGAACAATTCTTCTTCTGCTTTAAGCGTTGACTTCGGGTTCGGAGTGGTGGTCCTCATGATTTGGGCACTGTAGTTGCCTTACTAACTGCTCGTGTTTGGATGCTCTGTGGTGGAGACGATGTTGTGTCAACGGGAACTGGGTGTCTATCTGTTGGGGTTGGGGTTAGAAGGGGTGTAGCTGGTTCTCTGTGCAGCTGGGTAGGGGTACAATCTGCATGAGTGTGGGTTATGTGTGGTGGGGCTGGTTCTTGGGCAAGTACAACCGTGGTTCTATCTGCATCGACAGGTAGCACGATTTTTTCTGAAGACCGTGTTTTTACTCCCATAGATACTGCCATCACTCCCTCCAATTTAAATGGCTGATAAACAAGAAAAGTAATTGAATGTACAGACATTGTAAGATAGACAGATGCAATGGATAGTAGGGAAGAAAATAGGGCATGAAATAATTCACATTTATGTTGTCTAAGAAAACAGAATAGCAGGACATAATTTCACATATATGATGGCTAATTAAACATGATAGCATGACACAATTTCACATGTATGATGGCTAACTAAATAGGATAGAATGACATACTTCAAAATATGATGACTATGTAAACAGGATGACATGATATAACTATACGATGTGTCTATTAAAGTGGTTGGCATGCCATAAATCACAAACATGTCGTCGATGGAAACATGATGGCATGATATAATTCACGGATAGAATGACATAATTTAAAATATGATGACTATGTAAACATGATGAGATGATATAACTATATTATGTCTTTATAAAATGGGTTGGCATGCCATAATTCAGATACATGCTGTCTATGTAAACATCATGGCATGACATAATTCAAATATATGATTTATATACTAAGGAAGTGAGCAGAGGGCAATCACATATATGATGTGTCAACTAAGGAGATGGCATTCAATATTGTGTATATGATGTAAAAACTAAGCATTGCAATACAACATATGCATTATATGAGTAATATAACCCTGCCAAGTTTGAGCATACACCTCAGGGGGATAATAGGACTGGTCATCTGCCCCTGAATCCTCCTCTGAAGAGCTATCTGTAACTAGCAAGATATCTGCTTCAGCAGGTAGCATTGTCTGCTCTGAAGACCTTGTTTTCACTCCAGATTTCTCCATCACCAATTCAAATGGCTGATGCATAGGAAGAGCAGTTGAATATACAAACATTGTCGACAAAAGCAATGAGAAATACAAAAAAAGGACGGCATGATATAATTCACATATATGAAGCTTGCCTAAACAACATGACATTGCATAATTCACATACATAATGCCTTGCAACAAGATAACATTGCATAATTCACATATATAATGTCTTGCAACAAGATGGCATTGCATAATTCACATATATGGTAATTAGACACTAAACAGGTGGCATTCACACAAAGCATGTCTAAACTAAGCAAATGACATAGCAATGCAAGATACCATACGCACGATATGAGCAACATAACCCTGCCAAGTTAGGGCATGCACCTCAGGGGGAAATATGACTGGTCATCTGTCTCTGAATCCTCCTCTGAGGAGCTATCCGTAACCAGCAAGACATGCGCTTCGTCAGATAGCATTGTCTCCTCTGAAGACCTTGTTTCCACTCCAGATTTTTCCATGACCGTGCCGAATGGCTGATGCATAGGAAGAGTAATTGAATGTACTAAAATTGTTGACAAATTTAACACGTAATAAAAAATGATGGCATGATATAATTCACATATAAGATGACTGGCTAACCAAGGTGGCATTGCAAAATTCACATATATGATGCCTGGCTAGACAAGATGGCATTGCATGATTCACATATACGATAAAGAAACTAAACAGATGGCATTGACAGAAAGCATGTCTAAACTAAGCAGATGACATCTTTAATGTATACAGTAAGCAATGCAAGGCACCATATGCATGATATTACCAACATCAGCATGCCAAGTTAGAGCGGAGACCTCATGGGGTAAATAGGAGTGATCTTCTCCTTCTGAATCCCCCTTAGAACAGTTATCTTCCTCTTGATTACGATCCGGAATGGGTGGAGGGGGGCTGCCTTTGCGCCCACCATGGAACGACGTCTGCATGAAATTTTATTGCCACACAAGGATCGTCTCTTTTGCTCTACATGATCAGTTCCATTGTGTACAATAACTGGCATGCATAGGAATAAAACATAGTGAGATTATGTAAGGAGTGCATGCACAAATCCAGAGTGATGGTAGCAAACTGTGGATAGACCCAAAACCAATGATAGCAGGCAGATAATAGCTTTAGTTAAAAAATACAGATAATGGCTCCTTTAATGTTTGTTTGCACCCAACTTGAAACTCATAGTAGACACCGGAGATTAACCAGATAGTAGACAGATAGTACTGATTGCTGCCCCAATATGTACCCACAACCATTTAAAAACTCAAGTTTCAGCAATAGTTTGGACCTGACTTGGAGTCTAATAGGTGAACACGACGATAATGTAGCATGTCATCACATTAAGCGACGCATAACGTAAGCAGACACGGAAGAGTGCGACCTCCCTTGCGGACCCGTGTAGTCCGCAAGGTCATCTGCTTAGTTGATGATGGTAATGCAGTTGTCGTGGCTTTCGGCGGCGGGGAAGAAGATCTGAGGCGGCGAAAGACAGTCTGGAGAGCGGATCCCTGCTGTGGTGAACCCTTCCGTCGTTGGAGCAGCCGAGCTGGAGTGGAACACAGCGCCGCAGGAGCAGGACAAACCACATTAGGTTTTCTTTGACACATATCTGTAACAGAAGTAATTGAGTAAGGGCTTGTTTGAATTTGAGGATTCTAACAATGCAGGGATAGGAAATAGACAGGAATAGGATAGGAATGCACGTGCAAAATAGAGAATTTAAAAACATAGGATTTTTGCCAATCTGGGTGTTTGATTCACAACAATTGGAGATCACAGGATGCAAAAAAGCACAGTGAGATTAAGTCAAACCACAAGAAAATGTATGGTTATAATGCTATTATGCTACTATCTCTTAGTCTTGTGCTTGATGAATAGGAATATTAAAAGGAGGAGAAGTGGAAATTAGAATTCCTACAGTTTTTCTTTCAAGGAGACACTAAAGGAACAAATCCTACAATTTTTCTTTGCTCCATTCCTTTGCACCAAATTCATGAAAAGTATTACCATAGGAAACTTTCCATTTCCGATGTTTTTCATTAACTTTTCCTTTCAAGCACTGGCGATTCTAGTAGGCAGGCTTGAGCAAGGAAAATCCTACACTAAAAAAATGTTTTTGTGCTACTTCTATTATTTTGGACCCAGGCCACTGCCATACTAGCTCAACTCCTAGGCCCATCGACAAATGCACAGCTCAAACACGCAAAGATAAATAATGATGGCGTTCAAGAGAGTCCATCACAGATAGCTAAGTTGCATGGTACCTCACTGCTTGTCATATAGTAGGATAAAATAATCGTATTTCCTGTTACTACGAGTGCTCACTGGACAATATATATAACATGTAGAGTAAAAAAGAGATGCAACAAGTGTACAACCTCTTTGGCGAAGCCATGTCGATCTCAGCGTGATTGGGTTGGCCGGTGAGGATGCTCCGACTGACTTGGCTGTCGGAGGAGGGGAAGAAGATCTTAGGCGTCTGGAGATGGAGCCCGAGGTACTGCTCCGCTGTGATGGAGGGTTTTGTCGTTGGAGCAGCTCCGATGAGTTGTACGACGCCGAGGCTGAACCAGGACAAGAGAGATAACGAACAACGTTAACCTGAGTGGAATTCTAATAGCATCTCCAATACATGACGTAAAATACATAACCCCAAAGTGCTAGATGTAAAATACATCAGCCGCTCATCTCTGAACTTAACTGTCGAAACTGAATTTAACTGTCGAAACTGAACTTAACTGTCGAAACTGAATTTTGCTCTCGAAACTGAATTTTGCTGTCAAAACTGAACGCACTAGCAAGGTGAGGCTACACGTCGGTCGACTAACTTTTTCATCTCTGGTCAGTCGATTTTGTAGCCGTTGGATACGAAATCAAGGGCTTGCGGTTCATCTTCAACCTCCACTCCCTGAGCCGCCAGCCACCACCGGCCAAATAGCAGCCCCCCCGCCGCCCGCGGCCGGCGGTGCGCTGCCCCGCCCGCCCCGAAAACACTCCCCACCACCGGTCCGCCGCCGCCCCGGCCATCCCTCTAGGCCCCCCCATGCCAAGCTTTTTGTCCGGCAATCCCCATGCCACCGCCCCGCCAACGCCTTGCCACCACCGACGACCACCGCCCCCATCCTGAACCCTAAGATAGAT
>NC_041388.1:290492461-290511185 GCF_002162155.2 Triticum dicoccoides
GCGAGCCCCCCCACCCCCTGAAAATCGACTGACCCAAAAGTCGATTCAGTCGACTGAAGTGTAGCTAAATCGGGAGCAGCATCGCAAGCAAGAGCAAGAGCGAGAGCAGCAGCGCGAGCAAGAGCAATAGCAAGAGCAGACCAGGAAGGGGACCGAGAGCAAGAGCAGAGTAGCAGCGCGAGCGAGAGCTAAAGCAGCAGCAGCTCCTACTGATGTGGACGTCGCCGCCGAGGGAACGCCGCCGTGAAGGAAGTGGCCGGAGACGCCGCCGTGGATGGAGCTGCGCCGTGTCGGCTCGAGACCGAGCACCGGCATCACCGTGAGATCGAATCAACAAGAAAATGCGGCGATTAGTGTACAACCTCTTTGGTGGCGCCGATTAGGCCGCAACTTCATCCGAGGAAATAGTGATGATGATGCTCTTCCGGTGGTGCAGGTGAAGACGGCGTTGTGGGAATAGAGGTGGTGCGAAAGACAAGGGGCACGTCGGGGCAGCTCCTTGGAGGTGGAGGACGGGGTGGCTGAACCGGCGGGACGATGAGATCGACGACGGATCCTCATCCGGTACGATGGATGAGGGACGTTGAGGTGTTGCTGTGGACAACATCGTCGGGGAAGAGGCTCTGGCTGGGTGGCGGACGGAGTAGGGTGTGGGGTTTCGTCGCGGGTTTTCGCGGCCTCGGTGTATGAACGGTGGGTAGATGGGATGGCAGTGGGGAACCATTGCTTAGAGATGCGCTTGTCCGAAATGTGGGGTAAGTTATGAAAGTACCCCCACCGATTTGAGGTGGTTCATTCGGTTCAGGGGTACCACGGGCATTTCGCTTGTCGGGATTTCACAGGAGGTGGGAGTTTTCACGCGCGTTGTAATTTCGGAATAGCAAGTCGCGGGTTGAGATGGAGGGAGTTGTCGGAGCACAATGAGACAAAGATATATCTTAAATATTTCGGGCTAACAAGGCGCGGGTTGAAGAGGCGGGAGTTTCGCAGCACGATAGACAGAGACGCTAGCTTGAATTTTCGGCATAACAAGGCATGCTTGAAATTTCGGAAAAACAAGCTTAACGTGTACCAAAAAAAGACAATTTGCACCTCAACACGCACAACACACACACAAACACCATTTAGACTAGAGTAAGGTACACGTGCATTGCACGCATGAGATTTGGCAACCAAATTATGAATAAATACCACATTATAGCATGCAAGCTTTGAGTCATACATGCATGATGTAGATGTTCGTTTAATTCTTATAGTTCATTTCATTCAAAATCATCTAGTTTTTTATAAGAAAGCTAATCTATTTCAAGATTCATGGAATTGTGCGTCGTAAGACATAAAGTAAAAACAAATAATGGCAAATCATGTAGAAAAACATTTGGGCAATTCTGATACGGAAGATTCTAGAATAAATAAGAAGTGCTTGTGTTTTGATGTTTGTGCATTATGCTTAAGTGCAACCATGGAGTCTTCTAGATTATACATGTGGCGAAATCTGGTGGAATCTAGATGATATCCAATGGCCAGTAGTGCTCAAATTTGCCATCTTTGGACCATCGGATTCGCCTCATCCAATGACCATCTTTCAAAGTTAAAGTTACCCGCACACAATATAAAAAATATAAAATATATAAAAAATATATATATATATAGGGGTATAGATATAGATATGTGATGCGAAAGCCGCCCATCATCTCCAACTAGAATAGTGTGTCCATGCACGAATGCGACGTGGCCAAATGATGTCTGCCATCGGTATCTCAAATTCAAATCAGCCTGACCTTGTTCAATGTGTATACATTACAACATGCTCGTTTCCAAACCACATCGCGCAGATCTCCGTTATATTCATGCATGCATGGGTTTCAAACATCAGGATCTCTTATTCAAATATTTGAATTCAACTTTACATTGATTATGACCTCACCTATTCTTTTACACCCACACAGTAGTCTTCTCTTTATAATTATACCACTAACTTTCTCTCGTGCATGCATGCACACACACTACCAATCGGCATTATCCATCGCACGCATGCAATCTTTTTCTTCAGGTCGGTCTCCCATGAAGGCACACACCCACACACATCCCCCTCTCCATCATATCGGGCATTCTTTATCTCTCACGTGTGCATGTGCAACGATCGATGTTCCTCTATGTATGTGTGTATATAGCTAGGTCTTTCATAGTTTTCCACACAAACCGATCAATCGATATATCCAGTGAGGTCTCACCCTCTTTCCCACGTCCACATCGATCAATCTATACCTCTCTATATAGGATTAATATATATAGCTAATACACCCACATTAATTATATATTCAACGTCCCCCTCTCATCATCCATGCCTTCCGCTTCATCTCTCAGATGCGTGCACAATGGCGAAGACAGGGGGCAGTAAGGGCCCTGCCCCCTCCCCCCTACATCACTATATATCGAGGCTAATATGAATGTGATCATTAGACAATTGCTGCTAAAAATGGTTTAAGTTCATGAATTGACCCTCCTCGTAAAGGATTAGCAATGCTTGGCCCCTAGCTCATTTATTTTTCATGGCTCCGCCACTGCACGCAACAGCGCACGTGTTCGCCCCCTCTCTCTAAATATCGATCTTGCACTTGTGCATTCCTTCATAGTCTCCCTCCACTCGGCCCCTCGCATCATCTTCTAGCCCCCCACCGGATTTTGCCACATGTACAATCTAGCAGACTCCATGGTTGAACTTAAGCATAATCCACAAACCTCAAAACAACAGTGGTTCTCTTTTGTTCTAGAATCTTCCATATCATAACTGCCCAAGCTTTTTTCTAGTTGAATTGCCATTATTTGTTTTTACTTTATGCTTTACAACACACAATTCCATGAATCATAAAATAGATTAAGGGCTTCTTTGATTCAAAGAATTCTCAAAGGAATTTTGGAGGATTCTAATCATTAGGAATTTTTCCTATCTTGGTTGTTTGATTCGTAGGATTGTAAACCATAGGAATTTTTCCATATGATTCATTTGCACTAGATTTCAAAAGAAACATCCCATCCACTCAAACCTCTTTGAAAGAATTCTGCGTTTTTTATGCACAATCAAACACTCGTACAATCCTGTAGGATTCAAGACAACATTCCACTATAATCCCATGTTTTTCCTGTTCCCGCGTTCTTAGCTTTTTTATAAAAACTAATTGATTTTGAATGAGATGAACTATAAGAATTAAACGGAGGGCTACATCAGGCATATATGACTCAGAGCTTACATGCTATAGTGTGGTACTTATTCATAATTTGGTTGCAAAATCTGATGCATGTAATGCACGTGTACCTTACTAGTACTTCGAGTATGTGCAAAACACGTAAATTAGAATACCAATGGCACACTACACAGTGTCTCTCTTACAGTTCATGAAGCCACATGGCACATGTGGAGGTGTTGTCGTGACCTCCTTGCGTGGATTGATCACAGTGACGCGCTGCTGGTTCCAGAAGAATGTACTCGTCCTCCCTGAGCCATATTGGCGGTACATGCACGAAGCAAAGATGTGCACGCACGCCACGCACACACTCATTCCCTCGCACGCACGCGCGGGTACACGGGCGGATGCAATTTTGTACCAAGATCCACCCCATGTGATAATTTGACGCATGTAAAGTCGTTCACTTCATTGATGGTCAATTAATACAGCGCATGCAAATTGAGTGGACGTGAGGGCAGAAGAAAAACATTATTACTCCACTGCGCGCATGCGAGTAGTTAAATCGTGGGTTGCTAGTAGTACTTCCATTGGTCTCCTTCATATTTTGTGCCAATTTTTTACAGTAGCATAATATTTACGCATTTGATCAGTGTAGTACTTGAAATTTATGTTTCGCTAAACTCATCGGGAGCCGTTTCGGGCCTCCAAACCAAAACCATCAATTAATCTTTACCTTGTTCCCATCACATTCGAAAGCCTGCTCACACCTACTAGTACGTACCAAACCTGAACGTGTTCCCACTATGCAGGTATTAGTACTAGTGCTAGTACTTAGGTTATAAAAAGGGGAACTACCTAACCGAAAATTACTCTACCTTTCCTCCTCATAAGTGCTTCTTCTTCGTCTGTCGTTGCCATGGCCGGTGAGCAGAGCTCTAGGTCGAGAACTACCCGTAACAAGGGAGCGGCAACCAAGGCTGCGGCAAAAAAAGAGAGGGCTCGCCGCCACACAGAGACCTCGAAATATCTCTCGCGGGCAGGCGATGGCTCCCAGGAGTGCCCTAGCCGCGGAGGCGAACATGCCGAGCCGGCAGAGCTGGAGTCGTTATCCCTCGACGGCATGCGCGATCAGCTCAATAAGCACCTCAATAAGCAGAAGGAGTTCATCCAAGGCTTGATGGAGTTGCTGAAGGAGAGCCTCGACGACATGCCTGCTGAGCTCAGTCAGCAGGGGAGTTGACTACCGGCTTGGTGATGCTGCTGAAGAAGAGCATTGCCTCGGAGAAGAAGGCGACTCGTGAAATCCTGCGACTTCAGGAGGACAAGGCGAAGCTCTGCCACGAGATCAACCTGTTGAAGGAGAAGAACGCCGGCTGGAAGAAGCTGCATGAGAATAGTAGTTCCTCGATGAAGATGTTGCAGGCCCTTGTCATGGAACAGAAGGAGGAGTTGGCGAAACTCCGCATCGAGCACCCGGCTGCTGTCAAGGTACATAATGCGGCTGTGGAACATATGATGAAGGCTTGTGTCGAGAAATCCCGCGTCATGGACAGAATGAAGAAGATGGCGGAGGAGACGCGCAAGGAGATGGAGGTCGTGGAGGCGATGAAGAAGTAGTTACGACTCTGCGGCAAATTAGATCATTTGGGGTGATAATCTTCCTTCTTCTTTTGCTCCTGTGTTTCATCTTTTGCTTCGGGTGTTTCGCCGCACGTGTCATGTTCTCTGCGAGGCATGAATAGAACAATGGTTTTTTTAGGGAATGAATAGAACAATGCTAACAATGAGATGACAGGAAAATTAGATCATTTTTATCGCCATATGGCACTAGGATGCCATGTTTCGTGCTCCTCCGTCGCAGTACTACTCTAGTGGAAAACTTGAGTATACCGCACGGTTCTTTGCTCCTCCTCGATCAGGTCGTCGGCGCATTTATATGAGCAGTCAAATCACAAGGCCTCGCCTTCCAGCAGTAATGAGCCGTCAAATCACAAAGGCCCTCACCTCTCGTGAAACCGACCAAGCTAGACTGCCCCGCCCTCTAGCCTTTTAAAAAATGTATACTTTTGTACAGCAGTAGTATCGATGGATTGCACCATGGAGCAAAACTTGAAATTAAAAAAAGGTGGTACATATAGAGAGTGCTCATCGCCAAATTATGCATATAGTACTATTAAAAAGGCTAGTCACAATAATGGTGTCCAGCACAACCCACCCCTCAAATAAAACTAAGAGGATGCTTGGATACGTTTTAGTCCCATGACTAAAAGTAGTGGGACTAAAACATGCTAGCCTCACCCATGCTTGGATCCAAATACTAAAAAGGCTAAAATCAAGTTAATGAGAATTTATTATCCT
The DNA here is from genome assembly GCF_002162155.2 of Triticum dicoccoides. Taxonomy (NCBI): domain Eukaryota; kingdom Viridiplantae; phylum Streptophyta; class Magnoliopsida; order Poales; family Poaceae; genus Triticum; species Triticum dicoccoides. The sequence continues at coordinate 290,498,008 of NC_041388.1, forward strand.
CCAAACCCTCCAATCCAGAACTCACCTGTGTTAAAGGAGAGGAGTTAAATGAGTAGAGAGAGGACTAATCCACATTTTAGTAGGGGTACCCCTGACTAAAAATTCTTAGTCTCAAGACTAGTTTTAGCCCCTCTTTAGTCAGGGGTGCTTGGAACTTTAGCCTCTTATATTAAAGAGACTATTTTTAGTCAGACTAAAATAAGTCCCTTGGATCCAAGCACCCTCTAAGCATCCTGGTATTCTTTGACAAAACTAAGCACCCTGAAATTCTTTAACAACTAAACTGCTGGCTATATGATGTTGGCCATATATATTATACGTATATAATGTGAAGAAACGAGTGGTAGTACTATACCAACTAAAAGATGGAATGTAAGAAATACTAGTATGTACGTACTGAAGAGTTAAAGTAACGAGAAGAAACATAACATAGTTCTGTTGGGGGCTCAGCACAACACACCCCTCAAATTAAATTAAGCACACCTGAAATTAAACTTTGCAACTATTCTGGTAGACACTTCATTAGAACCACCATGAGCAATGACACTGCCACCTTACTCGGAGTCCTCGTCCACGTCCTCGACTTCGTCCTTGTCCCTCTTCCTCTTGGCCGATACTTCTTTGCTTGAACCGCACAGTTGGCTATTGCTCTTCATCCAACCCATGTAGATATTGAAGCAAAGGTAGCCATCCATTGCAGCATAGTGGATGTGGTCTATATCTAGTACATTTCGCTGCCATGCATGACGATGAAATGTGTATGGAGGTTTCTCCAGTTTACCGTATGAAGGATGAACCATGGCTCCTGCCAGGGTCAGCACTGAAGGCTGACGAGAGGACACCAGCTGATTCTTCTGGAGGTCGAAGGTGTTGCCTACAATGGGGCCTATCTTCTTTGTCGTTACCAACGTCTACAGTAACGAATTTGACTGGGTTTCTCTCGAGGAAGTCCTTAAAATCCTGGCACTCAACGTCGGCATGGCATATGTGGTAGACCAAGCATAAGTCATGCACGCAAACCTGGATCACGACGGTCTTCTTCCTCTCTTCGTCCTTTAGATCCTTCTCTCGTTCCAGGACTGTGGTGTACTCAACATCTAGCCCAGCGACCCACTCATCATCTGAGTCTTTGAACATGCGTCTGAAGCGAGAAAGGCATCCTTTCACCGTCGCGGAAGAACGGGTGTAGATGACGTCGAACTCATCGCCAGTGATGGTTCTAACCTTGTACTCACCGCCGATCGTGGAGATTTGGGACGCCATGGATTTGGGAGGAGGGTTAGGATTAGTGGAACTGCCGTAATGTGAATGGACAGGACGACTAGGAGCGAACCGTCGTAGTATTGAAGGACGTGTGGGGACGAGTAGGAGCGGCACTAATTAATTGAATCGTCTCGCCTCCCTCCGCATGCAGCTGCATGCAAGCCTCACGCGCACATCCCTAGTGCATGCTACGACTGGGTATTTATTTCTCCCAATCAGCGTATGCAACGAGCAGCGGAATCAGTGTAATATGTGGTGATTTAATTATAGCGGGACTAATAAAAATGGGACTAATATGTGGTGATTTAATTATCTTCTCCTCTTAAACTACCGCCGCTCCTCTCATGTTCCAATCTAAATGCAGTGACGCTCCTCTCCTCTTCCATTTCAACACCACTAGCCCTCCTCTCCTGTTCCAGTCCAAAACCAGCATCGCTCCTCTCCCGTTCTAATCCAAAACCAGCACTGCTCCTCTCCTCTTCCATTCAAAAACCACCACCGACGAGTGAAGGTGCTATGGAGAAGTAGATCGATGGAGGAGTACAACCAATACGTGAGGATCGCAGACGGTGACCCTGTGAAGCTAGCTAGGATGTTGGAGATATAGTCTTGGTTTGACAACAAGGACCAACTAGCGGCGACGGCGACATCCATGGCCAAATATCTGCAATAGAGCGAAAAGGCGGCGATACTCCTGGAGGGAGTCACGCCGGAGTACATGGAGTTGCTCCTCTGGGCCATGGAGCAAACAGATTCACCGAATCCGATCATGAGGGAGCGGTGGTGGGAGTATCGATCCCAGATGGAGCATCCACCAGAGATTGAAGGATCGAGCATCTACAGGGTGCCGTTTGTGAGGGTGTCCTGCCAGAGCGAGCCGGTGGAGTCTTCGTCGACCGAACCCAACTGCAAGAGGAGAAAAGCAGTTGGCCCGACGACGCTTCCCCGCCATCGTCTCCCTCGCCGTTCACATCATCTCATGGGGCGGCTATCTGCCACCGAGGAATAGGAGGGGGCTGCCCCCCAGCCCAATAGTCGGGCAGGTTGTGAATTGTCAGGAGGAGCTTAGGGTTGTCAGTATTTGCAGGTTGTGAATTGTGTTTTGTGTTGTGTATTTTGAGAGTACTTTCAGATATGAATGTCTTTTGAATTTCAGATTTGAAGTATTGAGCATATGAAGTATTTTATGAATTCTAGAGATCTATTTTTAGCACTTAAAAATGTAGTTTCATAGGAGTATAAAAGTGCAGACAATGTGATTCTCAGAGAAGAAAGTGCAAGTTTCAGTTTCAGATAAGAAACTGCAAGTTCAGTTTCAGATAAGAAACTGTAACTTTCAGAGGCAGAGCATTTATATTAACATGGTCTTTTCAAATAGGGTTAACATCATGTTGGAAGTTTTATTCATGGTCGAAAATGGAACTACCAGCCAGTTAGTATCATGCTGATCAACATTCATGCATAGAACATCTTCATATGATGCACAGTCAAAATGCCCACACAATGTCGAGTGTGTGAAACACAGAGAAAACGAGGGACGAAGTTTTGGCAAGTGTTGGACGTGGTTTTGGGCTGCCCCGTCTAGGCTTTCATTTTTAACATGCGCAGCCCACGACCTCGGATGGGAGGTCCATAGGCCTGTTTGTATTTTCTTAGGGCTGTCATGTATCGACCGGCCTATGGACCTCCCATCCGAGGTTTTATTTTTGGCAGCCCAATTTATGTATTTTTTTGAAGAAAACGCAGAGGTCTATTCTATGTTTTTATATAAGAATAGGAACGCCAGGTCCAACTTATGTTTCCCTTGTAACTATATTATATATATTTAAATTATTTTATATGTTATTATATATTATTTTTATTGTCATCATATATTTAACAGATACTTACATATGTAAGAAAACAATATCCCACATCTTATTAACTTATAAAAATAATGTCTTAACAAATAAAATCCTGGATTGTTTTGGCACAAAAATCCTAGTGATTGTGTATAAAAGCTTGGTAAGATTTAAGGACGAATGTAATAATATCACTTATTATTTAAATATATTTATAACAAAATGCTCAGCCCCTTTTTATTTTTTGATAACATTGCTAGCCCAACCCAACATTATAATTAGGATCAACCCAGCAAAATCGTGTATTTCGAGAAAGTGCAAATGGCCTGTAATTTTTTAGGAAATAAAATAAATGGGCCGCATGGACGCTACATTATTTGTTCACCCAGCCCAGCTAATGGCTGTAATTCAAAAAATGAAGATCAAATTGACTGTAAATTCTACCGCGCAAAAAAAGACTGTAACTTCTGAAAAAATGGGTTGAATACATGCCATATTTTTGGAGGCTGAAATGTGGGCTAATAGGTCGAAGCCAACACAAGTCGTTGTCAATTTAGTCAACAAATGATTCTAACATGTTAGCCGTTGGATTTATATCCAACGACCGGCATCCATCTTCAATCTCTCGTCTTCTTCCTCTAGTGCCACCGGGACCACCTCTCGCCTCCTGCTGCTAGCAGCTCTGCTTAGCACGCTTCGCTATGAAGCGCTACTCCACCGTTGGCCAGGCCATCCCTCCACCCATCCACACCTCCTGTTCTTCTCCACCAACTGCCAAACCACACCGCACTAGAACTAGTTAACCCTCGTACACCTCTCCATCTGCGACTCTACTCCCGCGTCTTCCCATCTCTGGCTCGTTGCTGTCCGGGGCCTCACAGTCGTCCACCACCTTGGATGCGCTCGGCGCGGCGTGGTCTACGTGGTCAATGAACGACACCATCGCAAGTAGACTGTGTGTGGAGAGGCTGATAGCTGGGTCCACGGCCGCACACAAGGAAATGGCTCCTTATTACGCGCAAAATAATGATTCCTCCACCTGACATCTGGGACCCACCGGAAGGGCCTCTGTATTTCGCGAAAATAACGTGCCCCCCGTTAACAAGTCGGACCCACCAGCTATCTTCGCACGCAAGGAAGTGCCTCCTTATTACGCACAAAAAATGAATATTCCCCCTGCCAGCTGGAACCCAGCATAGTGGGAGGCTGACTTGTGGGCCTACCAAGTTGACAGGTGATACGTCTCCAACGTATCTATAATTTTTGATTGATTCATGCTATATTATCTATTGTTTTGGACTATAATGGTCTTTATTTTCCACTTTATATTATTTTTGGGATTAACCTATTAACCGGAGGCCCAGCCCAGAATTGTTTTTTTTGCCTATTTCAGTGTTTCGAAGAAACGGAATATCGAACGGAGTCCAAACAGAATAAAATCTTCGGTAACGTGATTTTCTCACCGAACGTGATCCAAGAGACTTGGACCCTGCTCCAAGGAACAAAAGAGGCGGTCACGAGGGTGGGGGGCGCCCTCCCTAGGGCGCGCCCCCTGCCTCGTGGGCCCCTCGGTGCTCCTCCGACATACTCCTTCCTCCCATATATACACACGTACCCCAAACGATCAGAACATGAGCCAAAAAACTAATTCCACCGCTGCAACTTTCTGTATCCACGAGATCCCATCTTGGGGCCTGTTCCGGAGCTCCGCCGGAAGAGGGCCGTCAACACGGAGGGCTTCTACATCATCATAGCCTCTCCGATGAAGTGTGAGTAGTTTACCTCAGACCTTCAGGTCCATAGTTAGTAGCTAGATGGCTTCTTCTCTCTCTTTGAATCTCAATACAAAGTTCTCCCCCTCTCTTGTGGAGATCTATTCAATGTAATCTTCTTTTTTCGATGTGTTTGTTGAGACCGATGAATTGTGGGTTTATGATCAAGTCTATCTATGAATAATATTTGAATCTTCTCTGAATTCTTTTATGTATGATTGGTTATCTTTGCAAGTCTCTTCGAATTATCCATTTGGTTTGGCCAACTAGATTGGTAGTTCTTGCCATGGGAGAAGTGCTTAGCCTTGGGTTCGATCTTGCGGTGTCCTTTCCCAGTGACAGAAGGGGCAGCAAGGCACGTATTGCATCGTTGCCATCGAGGATAAAAAGATGGGGTTTATTTCATATTGCATGAATTTATCTATCTACATCATGTCATCTTGCTTAAGGCGTTACTCTGTTTTTAACTTAATACTCTAGATGCATGCTGGATAGCGGTCGATGAGTGGAGTAATAGTAGTAGATGCAGAACCGTTTCGGTCTACTTGTCACGGACGTGATGCCTATATACATGATCATTCCTAGATATTCTCATAACTATGCTCAATTCTGCCAATTGCTCAACAGCAATTTGTTCACCCACTGTAGAATACTTATGCTCCTAAGAGAAGCCACTAGTGAAACCTATGGCCCCCAGGTCTATTCACATCATATCAATCTCCATCACTTTAATCTTGCTTTGCTTTTTTACTTTGCCTTTACTTTTTACTTTGCATCTTTATACCAAAAATATTATATCTATGAGATCTCACTCTCGTAAGTGATCGTGAAGGGATTGACAACCCCTAATCACGTTGGCTGCGAGTAGCTATCATTTTGTGCAGGTACGAGGGACTTGAGCATGGCCTCCTACTGGATTGATACCTTGGTTCTCAAAAACTGAGGGAAATACTTACGCTACTCTGCTGCATCATCCCTTCCTCTTCGGGGAAAACCAACGCAAGCTCAAGACATAGCAAGAAGGATTTCTGGCGCCATTGCCGGCGAGTCTACGCAAAAAGTCAACATACCAAGTACCCATCACAATCCCTATCTCTCGCATTACATTATTTGCCATTTGCCTCTCATTTTCCTCTCCCCCACTTCACCCTTTCCGTTTTATTCGCCCTCTCTCTCTATCCTCCCTCTCTATTTTCCTTTTTCCCCCGCTTGATTTTTGTTTGCCCGTGTGTTAGATTGCTTGTTTGTCGTCATGGCTAGTCTCATATCTTCTCCATTGTCTCCCGAGAGTGAAGTTCTAAATTTTAAACAAAGGGAGGGAGAAAATCTAAAAGATGCTTGGTATAGATTTTGCAATGCTCAAAATAGATCTACCAGGAAGCAATCTACATTAGTTCTTCTCCGCAATTTTTATGTAGGTGTTAATCCTTGGTATAGATATATCCTCGATACCATTACCGGAGGGAACTTCTTGGGTAGCCATACTTTTGATTCTTATAATGCTATGCTAAATTTATTTGGCTCACCACCTCTTTTGGTTAATGGAACCATGTTAACTTTGGAGCATGTTATGGAAAGGCTTGAAATTATTGAAAATAAAGTTGCTACTATTGAATCAATTGAAAATCAAGATAAAAAGATCCACAATCAAATTACTCAATATGGATCTAAGGTAGGAATGACTTTGAAAAATATTAAGGAAAAAGAACCCATAGTTAATGAGAAAATGAACTTAGATTCTACTAGAATTGATAAACTTGAGGGTATCATTACAAACTTGGGAACCGCTTTTTCTTCCGTAAAGAATACTCCAAGTCCTCCTACTAAAATTGCCAAGCTTATGTATGTTCCTAAAAATAAGGGTGAATCATCTAGTAAGGAAACTGCAGATCTTAAATCTATAAGTATTCATCCCAATATTTTTGCTATCATTAAGGAACCGATTGCTACAAATGAATTTGTCGATATTGTGCCTAAAAGTTTTATAATCCCTAGAAAGAAAGAAATTCCTAAGGGAAATAGATGCATCATCGAAGAATTGCTTACCAAAGATGGTAATACCTAGATCTATCCTCGTTTTTATGCCTAGCTGGGGGTGTTAAACGATAGCGCTTGTTGGGAGGCAACCCAATTTTATTTTTATTCCTTGCTTTTTTTCTCCTGCTTAGTAATAAATAAATTATTTAGCCTCTGTTTTGTTTGTGTTTTTTGTGTTTAATTAGTGTTTGTGCCAAGTAGAACCGTTGGGAAGACTTGGGGAAAGTCTTGTTGAACTTGCTGTAAAAAACAGAAACTTTAGCGCTCACGAGAACTGCTGTAATTTTTATTTGGAGAGTGATATTTAGTTAATTATTTTTGAAGATGATTAATAGATAAATTCCTCACGTCCATCAATTTATTTTAGAATTTTTGGGGCTCCAGATCTTGCTCTAGCTACAGATTACTACAGACTGTTCTGTTTTTGACAGATTCTGTTTTTCGTGTGTTGTTTGCTTATTTTGATGAATCTATGGTCAGTAAAATAGTTTATAATACATAGAGAATTTGGAATACAGTAGGTTTAACACCAATATAAATAAATAATGAGTTTATTACAGTACCTTGAAGTGGTCTTTTGTTTTCTTTCGCTAACAGAGCTCACGAGTTTTCTATTTTGAGTTTTGTGTTGTGAAGTTTTCAAGTTTTGGGTGAATTCTTTTGATGGATTATGGAACAAGGAGTGGCAAGAGCCAAAGCTTGGGGATTCCAATGGCACCCCCAAGATAATCCAAGGACACCAAGAAGTCAAAGCTTGGGGATGCCCCGGAAGGCATCCCCTCTTTCGTCCACTTCCATCGGTAATTTACTTGGAGCTATATTTTTATTCACCAACATGATATGTGTTTTGCTTGGAGCGTCTTGTATTATTTGTGTCTTTGTGTCTTAGTATGCCACAATCGTCCTTGCTGTACACACCTTTTGAGAGAGCCATACATGAATTAAAATTTGATAAAATACTCTATGTGCTTCACTTATATCTTTTGAGCTAAGTAGTTTTGCTCTATGTGCTTCACTTATATCTTTTGAGCGTTATAATTTTGCTCTATGTGCTTCACTTAGATCTTTTAGAGCACGGTGGTGGATTTGTTTTAAAGAAACTATTGATCTCTAATGCTTCACTTAAATTATTTTGAGAGACTCTTAATAGCATGGTAATTTGCTTAATAATAATATGCTTGGTATTCAAGATTTGTGAAACTTTCTTTTGAGTGTGTTGAATACTAAGAAAAGATTGAAGCATGATAATTTTTTTGAGATATGGAGGTTATAATATTAAAAGTCATGCTAGTTGGGTACTTGTGAATTTAAAGAATACTTGTGTTAAAGTTTGTGATTCCCGTAGCATGCACGTATGGTGAACCGTTATGTGATGAAGTCGGAGCATGATTTATTTATTGATTGTCTTCCTTATGAGTGGCGGTCGGGGACGAGCGATGGTCTTTTCCTACCAATCTATCCCCCTAGGAGCATGCGTGTAATACTTTGCTTTGATAACTTCTAGATTTTTGCAATAAGTATATGAGTTCTTTATGACTAATGTTGAGTCCATGGATTATACGCACTCTCACCCTTCCACCTTTGCTGGCCTCTCTAATACCGCGCACCTTTCGCCGGTATCATACACCTACCATATACCTTCCTCAAAACAGCCACCATACCTACCTATCATGGCATTTCCATAACCATTCTGAGATATATTGCCATGCAACTTTCCACCCTCTAGTTCATCATGACACTTTCATCATTGTCATATTGCATATCCCGGTACACCGACGGATGCATTCACATAGAGTCATATTTTGTTCTAAGTATCGAGTTGTAATTGTTGAGTTATAAGAAAAATAAAAGTGTGATGATCATCATTATTAGAGAATTGCCCCAAGTGAGGAAAGAATGATGGAGGCTATGATTCCCCCATAAGTCGGGATGAGACTCCGGACGAAAAATAAAATAAAATAAAGAGTCCAAAGAAGCCCAAATAAAAAGAGGCCATAAAAAGTCCCAAATAAAAAAATGAGAGAAAAAGAGAGAAGGGACAATGTTACTATCCTTTTACCACACTTGTGCTTCAAAGTAGCACCATGATCTTCATAGTAGAGAGTCTCTCATGTTATCACTTTCATATACTAGTGGGAATTTTACATTATAGAACTTGGCTTGTATATTCCAATGATGGGCTTCCTCAAATTGCCCTAGGTCTTCATGAGCAAGCAAGTTGGATGCACACCCACTTAGTTTCTTTTTGAGCTTTCATATACTTATAGCTCTAGTGCATCCGTTGCATGGCAATCCCTACTCACTCACATTGATATCTATTGATGGGCATCTCCATAGCCCGTTGATACACCTAGTTGATGTGAGACTATCTTCTCCTTTTTGTCTTCTCCACAACCACCATTCTATTCCACCTATAGTGCTATATCCATGGCTAACGCTCATGTATTGTGTGAAGATTGAAAAAGTTAGAATATGAAACAATTGCTTGGCTTGTCATCGGGGTTGTGCATGATTTAAATACTTTGTGTGGTGAAGATAGAGCATAGCCAGACTATATGATTTTGTAGGGATAACTTTCTTTGGCCATGTTATTTTGAGAAGACATAATTGCTTTATTAGTATGCTTGAAGTATTATTATTTTTATGTCAATATAAACTTTTGTCTTGAATCTTTTGAATCTGAATATTCATACAACAATTAATAAGATTTGCATTGAAATTATGCCAAGTAGCACTCCGCATCAAAAATTCTCCTTTTATCATTTACCTACTCGAGGGCGAGCAAGAATTAAGCTTGGGGATGCCTGATATGTCTCCAACGTATCTATAATTATTGATTGCTCCATGCTATATTATCTATTGTTTTGGACTATATTGGGCTTTATTTTCCACATTTATATTATTTTTGGGACTAACCTATTAACCGGAGGCCCGGTCTAGAATTGCTGTTTTTTGCCTATTTCAGTGTTTCGAAGAAATGGAATATCAAACGGAGTCCAAACGGAATAAAATCTTCGGGAACGTGATTTTTTCACCGAACGTGATCCAGGAGACTTGGACCCTGCTCCAAGCAACAAAAGAGGCGGTCACGAGGGTGGGGGGCGCCCCCCTGCCTCGTGGGCCCCTCGGTGCTCCTCCGGCGTACTCCTTCCTCCTATATATACACATGTACCCCCAAACGATCAGAACAGGAGCCAAAAACCTAATTCCACCGCCGCAACTTTCTGTATCCACGAGATCCCATCTTGGGGCCTGTTCTGGAGCTCCGCCGGAAGAGGGCCGTCATCACGGAGGGCTTCTACATCATCATAGCCTCTGCGATGAAGTGTGAGTAGTTTACCTCAGACCTTTTGGTCCATAGTTAGTAGCTAGATGGCTTCTTCTCTCTCTTTGAATCTCAATACAAAGTTCTCCCCCTCTCTTGTGGAGATCTATTCAATGTAATCTTCTTTTTTCGGTGTGTTTGTTGAGACCGATGAATTGTTGGTTTATGATCAAGTCTATCTATGAATAATATTTGAATCTTCTCTCAATTCTTTTATGTATGATTGGTTATCTTTGCAAGTCTCTTCGAATTATCCGTTTGGTTTGGCCAACTAGATTGGTAGTTCTTGCCATGGGAGAAGTGCTTAGCCTTGGGTTCGATCTTGCGGTGTCCTTTCCCAGTGACAGAAGGGGCAGCAAGGCACGTATTGCATCATTTCCATCGAGGATAAAAAGATGGGGTTTATTTCATATTGCATGAATTTATGTCTCTACATCATGTCATCTTGCTTAAGGCGTTACTCTGTTTTTAACTTAATACTCTAGATGCATGCTGGATAGCGGTCGATGAGTGGAGTAATAGTAGTAGATGCAGAATCGTTTCGGTCTACTTGTCACAGACGTGATGCCTATATACATGATCATTCCTAGATATTCTCATAACTATGCTCAGTTCTGTCAATTGCTCAACAGTAATTTGTTCACCCACTGTAGAATACTTATGCTCCTGAGAGAAGCCACTAGTGAAACCTATGGCCCCCGGTTCTATTCACATCATATCAATCTCCATCACTTTAATCTTGCTTTGCTTTTTTACTTTGCCTTTACTTTTTACTTTGCATCTTTGTACCAAAAATACCAAAAATATTATATCTATCACATCTCACTCTCGTAAGTGACCGTGAAGGGCTTGACAACCCCTAATCGCATTGGTTGCGAGTAGCTATCGTTTTGTGCAGGTACAAGGGACTTGAGCGTGGCCTCCTACTGGATTGATACCTTGGTTCTCAAGAACTAAGGGAAATACTTACGCTACTCTGCTGCATCATCCCTTCCTCTTCAGGGAAAACCAACGCAAGCTCAAGACGTAGCAACGGGGACGGATGGCTTTGTCAACTTAGTCAATATGAACGATTCTAGCTCCTGTTACCATACGATGTTCATCCAACGGCCGTAGTGCTTCTTCAACCTCTACTCTTCTTGCTCCAGCCGCCCAAACCAGCGCCGGTCGTGTCGCATGCTCCTGCCTCCCGTGGCCGGCTGTGATGCAACGGAGGCCTCATCGCCCCCTACTACTCCCACCGCTGGCTAGGCCATCCCTCTACTCACCCACACCCCCTGTTATTCTACGGCGACAGCAGCCTCACACCGCAGCCGAACCAGTGAACCCTCGTACTCCTCTTCGCGTGGGCATCCACTGTTGTGCCTTCCCCGGCTCCGAGTCGTCCCCTTGCTAGTCCTCGCCGTCGTCCACCGCTGTGTTGCTCTCGGCACAGCGTGGTCAACGTGGTCAAGGAACGACTTCCATCGGACATGGACTCTACGTGGAGAGGATGACAACTGGTTCCACGGCCGCAGCAAGGAAGTGCCTCCTTATTACGCGCAAAATAATGATTCCTCCACCTGACAGTGAGGACCCACCGGACGGGCAACTGTATTTCGTGAAAAAAAACATTTCCCCCTGACTACTGGGACCCACTAGCTACATCTTTGCATGCAAGGAAGTGCGTCCGGGCAAAAAAATGATTCGCCCCCTGACTGCTGGGACCCACCAGCTACATCTTCACACGCAAGGAAGTGCGTCCGGGCAAAAAAGAATGATTCGCCCCCCTGACTGCTGGGACCCACCAGCTACATCTTCGCACGCAAGGAAGTGCCTGACAGTCAGGACCCACCTGGTCGAAGCATACGTAGCGTTGTCATTCTGGTTGCGAACGTGTACGTACATATATACTGGTGGATGTAGAGGCGTGCACGTGTCGTAGTAGAGGCGCGTACGTGTTGTAGTAGAGGTGCGCACGTAGCATGTACACGTACGTACAGCGGCCAGGGTGCAAGAAAGAAAATACGGCCACATATGTGTACATACGGGCGGGGTCTCGAACGCCTACTCGCGCATACGTACGGCTAGGGCTCGTGTACATGGCTGGGCCGGAACGGAGAAACAACGTCGTCGTCGTGTTCATGGGGAGGCAACAGAATGCGTCGTGTTCATGGGGAGGCAACGGAATGCGTCCTGTTCATGGGGAGGCAACGGAATGCGTCGTGTTCATGGGGAGGCAACGGAATGTGTTGTGTTCATCGGGAAGCAACGGAACGCGTGGGAGCCAACCGGCTGGGCCGGAACGGAATGCGTGGTCGTGTTCATCGGGAGGGCTTGGACGGAATAGGTGATGGAAACGAGGCCTGGTGTACCGCAAAACGGAGGAAACGGACCTCCTACGTTTGGAACGGGGTCCTGTTGATCGGGAGGGTTGTGGCGTACCGCAAAACGGAGGAAACGGACCTCCTACGGTCGAAACGGGGGTCCTGTTGATCGGGAGGGGTGTGGCGTACCGCAAAACAGATGAAATGGACCTCCTACAGTTGAAACGGAGGTCCTGTTGATCGGGAGGGGTGTGGCGTACCGCAAAACGGATGAAATGGACCTCCTACGGTCGAAATGGGGGTCCTGTTCATCGGGAGGGGTCTGGCATACCACAAAACGGGACTCCATGGGATACTGTTCATCTCCACTGTCGACCTCCTCCAGCCTCCATGGGCTACCGTCGACCTCCTCCAGCCTCCATGGGCTACCGTCGACCTCCTCCAGACTCCATGGGCTCCTGTTCATCCAGCCTCCACCGCGCGCTACTCCACCGGCTACTGTTCAACCACCCCTCCACCATCTACTGTTCATCCAGCCCTCCACACCACGGGGTCCTGTTCAACCACCCCTCCACGGGCACCCCTCCACCATCTACTGTTCATCCAGCCCTCCACACCACGAGGTCATGTTCAT
>NC_041388.1:290511657-290547973 GCF_002162155.2 Triticum dicoccoides
CGCAATGCTCACTATTCATCCAATCGATCGACTTCAGTTAGCAGCAGTAGCGAAGGAATCGCTCGATCGGGTTCAGTTAACAGCCATCGATCGATCGCTCGGGTTTAGTAACGCGTAGCCTATAGTGCAATCGCTCGGGTTCAATTAGAGCCCAACGCCTCGCTCGGGTTCAGTTAGAGCCAACGCCTCACACACACGCGCGTACCTGTACGAGAGAAACGCGCATCTCTCAGCCCCCGACCTCCCATCGTAACCGGGAACTCCCCGAAATTTTCCTCCCCCTCGCTTCTACCACGGTTTTTTGCGTCATGGACGGCCCAAAGAATGTCATGCAGCTGCGTCTCTGGCCTGCCCAGGATGAAAAGCCCATTTTCTATCATGATTTTTTGTCATAGAAGTAGGAGCCCACCACATCTATGATGATACCGGGTTTTGTCACAATTATCGTCATAGAAGTGTCATATGTATGATAGAAAAAAATTCGTTCGGCCCAAAATGTCACGGATGTGTCTTTTTTTGTAGTGAATATGATGAGGGGGTTATGTGGAGAAGACAAAAAAGGAGAAAGTCACACATCAACGAGGCTAATCAATGGGCTATGGAGATGCCCACCGATTGATGTTAATGCAAGGAGTAGGGATTGCCATGCAACAGATGCACTAGAGCTATAAATGTATGAGAGCTTGACAAAAGAAACTAAGTGGGTGTGCATCCAACTTGCTTGCTCACGAAGACTTGGGGCACTTGAGGAGGCCCATTGTTGGAATATACAAGCCAAGTTCTATAATGAAAATTTCCCACTAGTATATGAAAGTGACAAAACAAAAGACTCTCTATCATGAAGGTTATAGTGCTACTTTGAAGCACAAGTGTGGCAAAGGATAGTAACATTGTCCCTTCTCTCTTTTTCTCTCATTTTTTTATTTGGGTCTTTCTCTCCTTTTTTATGGTTTTTTAAAATTTCCTCACTTGGGACAATGCTCTAGAAAATGATGATCATCACACTTCTATTTATTTACATCTCAATGATTAAAACTCGATGCTAGAACAAAAGATGACTCTATATGAATGCCTCCAGCGGTGTACCGGGATATGCAATGAACCAAGAGTGACATGTATGAAAGAATTATGAACGGTGGCTTTGCCACAAATACTATGTCAACTACATGATCATGCTAAGCAATATGACAATGATGAATGTGTCATGATAAACGGAATGGTGGAAAGTTGGATGGCAATATATCTCGGAATTGCTATGGAAATGCCATAATAGGTAGGTATGGTGGCTGTTTTGAGGAATATATAAGGAGGTTTATGTGTGAAAGAGCCTATCATATCACGGGGTTTTGATGCACCGGCGAAGTTTGCACCAACTCTCAATGTGAGAAAGGGCAATGCATGGTACCGAAGAGGCTAGCAATGATGGAAGGGTGAGAGTGCGTATAATCCATGGACTCAACATTAGTCATAAAGAACTCACATACTTATTGCAAAAATCTACAAGTCATCAAAAACATCGGCACTACGCGCATGCTCCTAGGGGGATAGATTGGTAGGAAAAGACCATCGCTCGTCCCCGACCGCCACTCATAAGGAAGGCAATCAAAGAACACCCCATGTTTCAAATTTGTTACATAATGTTTACCATACGTGCATGCTGCGGGACTTGCAAACTTCAACAAAAACACTTCTCAAATTCACAACTACTCAACTAGCACGACTTTGATATTATTACCGCCATATCTCAAAACAATCATTAAGCATCAAACGTCTCTTAGTATTCAAAACACTCCTAGGAATTTTTTTACTAATCTTAAATACCTAGCATATTAGGATATTTAAGCAAATTACCATGCTATTTAAGACTCTCAAAATAATCTAACTGAAGCATGAGAGATCAATAGTTTCTATAAAACAAATCCACCACCGTGCTCTAAAAGATATAAGTAAAGTACTAGAGCAAAACTATATAACTCAAAAGATATAAGCGAAGCACATAGAGTATTCTAACAAATTCCAATCTCTCAAAAGGTGTGTACAGCAAGGATGATTGTGGTAAACTAAAAATCAAAGACTCAAATCATACAAGACGCTCCAAGCAAAACACATATCATGTGGTGAATAAAAATATAGCTCCAAGTAAAGTTACCGATAGAAGTAGACGAAAAGACGGGATGCCTTCCGGAGAATCCCCAAGCTTTGGCTTTTAGGTGCCCTTAGATTATCTTGGGGGTGCCATGGGCATCCCCAAGCTTAGGCTCTTTCCACTCCTTGTTACATAATCCATCAAATCTTTACCCAAAACTTGAAAACTTCACAACACAAAACTCAAAGTAGAAAATCTCGTGAGCTCTGTTGGCGAGAGAAAACAAAAGACCACTTAAAGGTACTGTAATGAACTCATTCTTTATTTATATTGGTGTTAAACCTACTATATTCAAACTTCTCTATGGTTTATAAACTACTTTACTAGCCATAGATTCATCAAAATAAGCAAACAACACACGAAAAACAGAATCTGTCAAAAACAGAACAGTCTGTAGTAATCTGTAGATAGAGAAAGATATGGAACCCCAAAAATTCTAAAATAAATTTCTGGACGTGAGGAATTTATCTATTAATCATATTAAAAAATAATTAACTAAATATAACTTTCAAAATAAAAATGGCAGCCGTTCTCGTGAGCGCTAAAGTTTCTGTTTTTTAAAGGAAGATTAACAAGACTTTCCCCAAGTCTTCCCAACGGTTCTACTTGGCACAAACACTAATTAAACACAAAAACACAACCTAAAAAGAGGCAAGATAAATTATTTATTACTAAACAGGAGCAAAAAGCAAGGAATAAAAACAAAATTGGGTTGCCTCCCATCAAGCGCTATCGTTTAACGCCCCTAGCTAGGCATAACAAGAAAGGATAGATCTAGGTATTGCCATCTTTGGTAGGCAATCCATAAGTGGCTATCATAATAGATTCATAAGGCAATTTAATTTTCTTTCTAGGAAAGTGTTCCATGCCTTTGCTTAACAGAAATTGGAATCTAATATTTCCTTCCTTCATATCAATAATTGCACCAATCGTTCTAAGGAAAGGTCTACCAATAATAATAGGACATGAAGGATTGCAACAATAAGAACATCATTAATTCTTACCATATGTTTCTTAATACTGGAATCCGCAAGGTGCAAGTTTAGAGAGCAATCATCAAAATCACGGAAACCTAACAAATCACACAAAGTCTTTGGAATCGTGGAAACACTAGCACCCAAATCACATAAAGCATAAAACTCATGATCTTTAATTGTAATTTTAATAGTTGGTTCCCACTCATCATAAAGTTTTCTAGGGATAGAAACTTCCAATTCAAGTTTTTCTTCATAAGATTGCATTAAGGCATCAATGATATGTTTAGTGAACGCTTTATTTTGACTATAAGCGTGAGGAGAATTTAGCATAGATTGCAACAAGGAAATACAATCAATCAAAGAGCAATTTTCATAATTAAATTCCTTAAAATCCAAAATAGTGGGTTTAGCAACATCTAGGGTTTTAATTTCTTCCCACTTTTCTCAATTTTAGCATCAAGATCTAAAAACTCCAAATTCTTGGAACGTCTTATAGGTAAAGGTGGATCATATTCAGTCCCATCATTATCAAGATTCATATTTCAAAAAAAAGATTTAATAGGGGACACATCTATAACTTTTAGATCTTCATCTTTATTTTCATAGGAACTAGAAGAACATGCTCTTATAAAGGCATCTTTCTAAGCACGCATCCTAGCAGTTCTTTCTTTGCACTAATCAATGGAAATTATCATGGCTTTGAGAGACTCATTGATATCATGCTTAGGTGGAATAGATCTAAGTTTCAAAGAATCAACATCAAGAGAAATTCTATCAATGTTCCTAGCCAACTCATCAATCTTAAGCAATTTTTCTTCAATCAAAGCATTGAAATTATTTTGCGAAGTAATAAATTCTTTAATATTAGATTCAAAACCAGAGGGCATCTTATTATAATTTCCATAAGAATTGTTGTAGGAATTACCATAATTATTAGAGGAATTACTAGGATACGACCTAGGATTAAAGTTTCCTCTATACGCGTTGTTACCAAAATTGTTCCTACCAACAAAATCCACATCCATAGATTCATTATTATTCTCAATCAAAGTAGACAAGGGCATATCATTAGGATCAGAAGAAATACTTTTACTAGCAAATAATTTCATAAGTTCATCCATCTTTCCACTCAAAACATTAATTTCTTCTATCGCATGCACCTTTTTATTAGTAGATCTTTCAGTATGCCATTGAGAATAATTAACCATAATATTATCTAGGAGTTTAGTAGCTTCTCCTAAAGTGATTTCCATAAAAGTGCCTCCTGCGGCCGAATCTAAAAGATTTCTAGAAGCAAAATTCAATCCAGCATAAAATTTTTGTATAATCATCCACAATCCAAACCATGAGTAGGGCAATTACGTATCATTAATTTCATCCTCTCCCAAGCTTGTGCAACATGTTCATGATCAAGTTGGCAAAATTCATAATATCGTTTCTAAGAGAGATGATCTTAGCGGGAGGAAAATAATTAGAGATAAAAGCATCTTTGCACTTGTTCCATGAGTCAATACTATTTTTAGGCAAAGACAAAAACCAAGCTTTAGCACGATCTCTAAGCGAAAAAGGAAATAGATTCAATTTAACAATATCATTATCCACATCTTTCTTCTTTTGCATATCACAAAATCAATGAAGCTATTTAGATGGGTAGCGGCATCTTCACTAGGAAGGACAGAAAACGGATCTTTCATGACAAGATTCAGCAAAGTAGTATTAATTTCACAAGATTCAACATCGGTAAGAGGAGCAATCGGAGTGCTAATAAAATCATTGTTGTTGGTATTGGTAAAGTCACACAATTTAGTGTTATCTTGAGCCATCGTGACAAGCAAGCAATGAAACACACAAGCAAACAAAAAGCAAGCGGGCAAAAAGAGGCAAATAGAGAAAGAGAGGGAGGATAGAGAGAGAGAGGGCGAATAAAACGTCAAGGGTGAAGTGTGGGAGAGGAAAACGGGAGGCAAATGGCAAATAATGTAATGCAGGAGATAAGGATTGTGATGGGTACTTGGTATATTGACTTTTGCGTAGACTCCCCGGCAACGGCACAAGAAATGCTTCTTGCTACCTCTTGAGCACTGCGTTGGTTTTCCCCGAAAAGGAAGGGATGATGCAGCAAAGTAGCGTAAGTATTTCCCTCAGTTTTTGAGAACCAAGGTATCAATCCAGTAGGAGGCTACGCGTGAGTCCCTCGTACCTGCACAAAACAAATAAATCCTCGCAACCAACGCGATAAGGGGTTGTCAATCCCTACACGGAGTGAGATCTGATAGATATGATAAGATAATATTTTTGGTATTTTTATGATAAAGATGCAAGGTAAAATAAAAGCAAACTAAAAAGCAAAGGAAATAACTAAGTATTGGAAGATTAATATGATGAAGATAGACCCGGGGGCCATAGGTTTCACTAGTGGCTTCTCTCAAGAGCATAGGTATTCTCTGGTGGGTGAACGAATTACTGTTGAGAAATTGACAGAATTGAGCATAGTTATGAGAATATCTTGGTATGATCATGTAGATAGGCATCACGTCCGAGACAAGTAGACCGACTCCTGCCTGCATCTACTACTATTACTCCACTCATCGACCGCTATCCAGCATGCATCTAGAGTATTAAGTTAATGAAAACAGAGTAACGCCTTAAGCAAGATGACATGATGTAGAGGGATAAACTCATGCAATATGATGAAAACCCCATCTTGTTATCCTCGATGGCAACAATACAATACGTGCCTTGCTGCCCCTACTGTCACTGGGAAAGGACACCGCAAGATTGAACCCAAAGCTAAGCACTTCTCCCATTGCAAGAAAGATCAATCTAGTAGGCCAAACCAAACTGATAAATCGAATAGACTTGCAAATATAACCAATCATACATCAAAGAATTCAGAGAAGATTCAAATATTGTTCATAGATAGACTTGATCATAAACCCACAATTCATCGGTCTCAACAAACACACCGAAAAAAGAAGATTACATCGAATAGATCTCCACAAGAGAGGGGGAGAACATTGTATTGAGACCCAAAAAGAGAGAACAAGCCATCTAGCTAATAACTATGGACCCGTAGGTCTGAGATGAACTACTCACACTTCATCGGAGGGGCTATGGTGATGATGTAGAAGCCCTCCATGATCGATGCCCCCTCCGGCAGAGCTCCGAAACAGGCCCCAAGATGGGATCTCGTGGATACAGAAAGTTGCGGCGGTGGAATTAGGGTTTTGGCTCCGTATCTGATCGTTTGGGGGTACGTAGGTATATATAAGAGGAAGGAGTACGTCGGTGGAGCAACAGGGGGCCCACGAGGGTGGAGAGCGCGCCTGGGGGGGTAGGCGCGCCCCCTACCTCGTGGCCTCCTGATTTGTTTCTTGACGTAGGCTCCAAGTCTCCTGGGTCTTGTTCATTGAGAAAATCACGTTCCCGAAGGTTTCATTCCGTTTGGACTCCGTTTGATATTCCTTTTCTTCGAAACCCTAAAATAGGCAAAAAAACAGCAATTCTGGGCTGGGCCTCCGATTAGTAGGTTAGTCCCAAAAATAATATAAAAGTGGATAATAAAGCCCAATAATGTCCAAACAGTAGATAATATAGCATGGAGCAATCAAAAATTATAGATACGTTGGAGACGTATCATGATGTGATATTCTTGGCGATGATGTCCCTCAGGATATGATTCTCTTCCTCGAGCTTATTGACTTGCTGATTGAGGTCCATTATTTCCTTACGGAGCTTGCCTGTGATGGCTAAAGCTCCTTTCACCCATGGATGTTGCATACCTGCGGGGGAACAAGTAACACTCTTTTTCATATTTTCATAAGAAAGAAATCTAACATTGGAAGGGATGACCGAGTTTGGGATAGCTGAGCTCTGTAGTTCCCCCATCGCGAACCCAGCTCGGAAACGAGAAGTAACTTCTTGATCCTCTTCCATGGCATCTATCCTTTTCAAGTCGGCCTCCATCTCTTCCTCTATTAATGGCCCAAAGTGGTCAGCATCACTGTTTGCTCCTGGTCCCGGTGTCGGGTGGGATACCCGTCTCTCCCCAACTGACTCTTGAGAAGACATCTCGACCTAAATCTGCAGCAGAAACAACTCGAAACAAAGACATGAGATATTTGTGTGGTACGGTGGTCAAAACCTTCAGGAGATTATATAATGAATTTTCACCGACCAAAAGAAGTATTGTGCAAGAAAACGGAGTCCGGAGGGCACACGAGGTGCCCACGAGGCAGGGGGCGCGCCCAGGGGGGTAGAGCGCGCCCTCCACCCTCGTGGACGCCTCGTGTCCTTTCCGGACTGCTTCTTATTTTCCTATTTTCTTAAATATTCCAAAACGGAGAAAAATTGCTATTAGAACTGTTTTGGAGTCGGTTTACTTACCGTACCACATACCTCTTCCTTTTCGGAGGCTGAAACATTCTGGAAGGTGTCCCTTATATACTCCTACGGGGTTACGGTTTCAATGCCATTAGTTTCAACATTTATGGGATTACCTGAGATATAATGTTTGATTCTTTGACCGTTCACCACCCTCGGATATGTGCCTTCGAAGTTGTTGATTTTTATGGCACCGGAATGATATACCTCCTCGATAACGTAAGGACCTTACCATTTAGAGAGGAGTTTACCTGCAAAAAATCTTAAACGAGAGTTGTATAACAATACATAATCACCTACATTAAACTCACGTTTTTGTATCCTTTTGTCATGCCATCTTTTAACTTTTTCTTTAAACAGTTTGGCATTTTCATAGGCCTGGGTTCTCCACTCATCAAGTGAGCTAAATGTCAAATAGTCTCTTCTCACCATCAAGTTTGAAGTCATAGTTGAGCTCTTTAATGGCCCAATATGCCTTATGTTCTAGTTCGAGAGGTAAGTGGCATGTTTTACCATAAACTATCTTATACGGAGACATACCCATAGGAGTTTTATATGCAGTTCTATAGGGCCATAATGCATCATCAAGTTTGTTGGACCAATTCTTTCTAGACCTATTAACAATCTTTTGCAAAATTAATTTTAGCTCTCTATTGCTCAATTCTACTTGACCACTAGATTATGGGTGATATGGGAATGCAATTCTATGATTAACATCATACTTAGCAAGCATCTTATGAAAAGCACCATGAATAAAATGTGAACCACCATCAGTCAATAAGTATCTAGGGACTCCAAACCTCAGAAAAAATAACTTCTTTAAGCATCTTAATAGAGGTGTTATGATCAACACTACTAGTTGGCATAGCTTCTACCCACTTAGTAACGTAGTCAATAGCAACTAAAATATGTGTATACCTATTAGAGGAAGAAAACGGTCCCATATAATCAAAGCCCCAAACATCAAATGGTTCAATAACAAGTGAATAATTCATAGGAATTTCTTGACGTCTACTAATGTTACCAATTCTTTGACACTCATCACAATACAAGACAAACTTACGGGCATCCTTGAAGAGAGTAGGTCAATAATAACCGGATTGCAATACCTTATGTGCAGTTCTATCTCCAGCATCACTAAAAAAATACACTTCCGTGATGATACATGTTTGTCACAGTAGGTCATATTTTTTGTCATGCATGCACATCCATGATGATTTTATGACAGAATCAAGATAGTCATACCTGTGCTATCATAGAAGTGTTCCATGACATTACCAAAATTATCATCACAGAAGTGTCCACTTCCATGTCGATAAATCGCGCGTCACAGAAGTGCTTTCGTCAAGGGTGACCGACACGTGGCATCCACCATAACGGAACGCCGTTAAGCTATCGGGTCGGATTTTGGATCAGATAACCCGTTAACAGCCCTGACCAATGGGAAATTTCCACGTGTAAAATTCTGATTGGCTGAAGGGAACACCTGTCAGCTCGTCAGTGGGCCAGATGTCGCCCGTCCATTGGAGGAGACATGCCTATGATACGTCAACACGTGGCTGGGCCCAACAGAGGTCCATATAGGTTAAAAAGGCTGGCCCGGTCAAAGGCCCATAGAACTTAATCTGGTACTAGTGGGCTAGCCCAATAACGGCCTGCTTAATAAAGGCCCATTTACGGCCCAAAGCCAGATCTGGCCTGTTAATTGTTCGCCCAATATTTGGGCCCATTTACGGCCCGAAGCCAGATCTGGCCCGTTAATTGTTCGCCCAATATTTGGGCCCATTTACGGCCCAAAGCCAGATCTGGCCCGTTAATTGTTCGCCAAATATTTGGGCCCATTTGCGGCCCGAAGCCAGATCTGGCCCGTTAATTGTTCACCAAATATTTGGTCCCAACTACAGCCCAGTGACTTTCGTCCTGTTAGAGGCCTGATGTAGACATGGTCCCATTTCAGCCCGGTGTGACTTTCGGCCTGGGAATGGCCCATGCTGCCCATGGGCCATATATGGTCCGACGGGACATCGGGCCCACTAACGGCTCGTGCTAAAGGTGGCAACAATTAAGCCCAACATGACTTTGGGCCTGTTAAAGGCATGTCGCATAATTCGGCCCGTTGATGCCTGTGCTAAGCTTTCGGCCTCTTAAAGGCCCATGATATCAGTGGGCCAACTAAGGCCCTAGATATGTTTCGGCCTAGTAACGACCCATGAGCTAACTGGGCCCAAAATGGCTCGGTCTACATTTTGGCCTACTGAATGCCCGTCGACGACTAGTGAAAATTGAGGCCCAACATGCATTTTGGCCTGCTAAAGGCCCATGGTTTCATCTCGGCCGTAATAGGCCAGTACAATATTCAGCCTGTTAATGGCCCAACGCTACCTAGGCCAAACTAAGCGCTGGGTCGACAAAAGGACCAACTAAAATATAGGCCGGTGTAAGTTTGGGCCTGGCGCAATGTGTGAAGGCCCCAATCATTCGGGCCCAAGAAAGACGCAGGCCGGCCCAATTGTGGCCCGCTAAAAACCTAACCTGTTAGAGTCGAATGTTTCGGTCCGGTCGACTACATCTGTTTTTTCTCAGATAGCGAATGATGGCAGTAACTAGTAGGAATTAAGAACAAACCTACTCTATACAATAAAGAAATTACGGCATAGTAACTAAGAATAAACCTACACTATACAATAAAGGATTTAAGGTATATTACATCCACTGAGCATCGAAGTTCGCCACCAGTGATCATAAAGCGCAACGAAGAAGAAGATTACAAAAACTGGGCACCATTGCAGCGTAACAAAATAATACTGAACCGAGACCACTTCCAAGACAGTTCAAGAAAGGTTAGCCTTGCGGGGGAACTGCTGCGCAAGCTGCTGAGCAAGGCTGTGAGACCGGCCTAGCATGTCGGTCATAGCTTCCAGGTGTAGCTGTTTAGCGATGAGGTTCTCATTGGTGTTCTCCGCAATCTTTCTTAGAGATAGGACTTCAAGTCAAAGTTGAGTTGCAGAATGCCTTTCTGCTAGAACTTGGGACTGAAGAAGTCGAACTGATTCAGACAACAAATTATGTGAGCTTGTCTGACTGTTAGTCTCAAGTAACTTGAACACTGCATCAAGACAAGACTTTAGGGTTGTCTCGCTATCTTCAAGATGTTTTGCCTTCTTTGCTGCAATATATGTTGGGTTTGTCTCACAGCCTTCAGCAGACTTGTGCATGACATCAGGCATATCACCCTGAAACAAAGCAGAGAGATGACAGGTTTTACACGTGTATAAACAAAGATGATAACTGTTCTGTCAATTCTATCCAATTTCAAATTAGAAAATAAAGAGTAAGTTCAAAATATCAATAGCATAATTTGGCATTGTTCATAATGCGTGGAGCTTCACCACACTACTGGATTACCATGTCAACATAACAAGCATAGATGAAGGGCAAAGAAAATCATTGTATCTATTTTGGATAATGTGCATGGCATGTTGTTCATATCACCAGCCACATGAGTAAGATAAAATAGGAGATGACAAGGTGCAAACGTGGGCTGCTTCACCACACACTGGTTTATACATCCACAAAAACAAGCATACATATAGGGAGTATTAAGTAATGTGCATGGTATGAATAAGGAATTTGGTTTTACAAGTAAAACTTAGAACTTACGGTTCTTACGAACATGCATTTTGGTAGAAACAGCAAACTAAACAGCAGTAAACGATAGGGAGTATGAGCAAATTAAACAGCAGTTGAGGATAAAGGCTTTAGAAGGACTGACTTACATTAACAATTAACACCGGCTTTATAATGCCCTTCTCCATGTCAAGGGAAGGATAACTCAAGAATTTCAGCACATAATCTTCTTCATAAGCATTGCCAGTACTCTACATTTTGTAGAGAGTAATTATAGATATGATAATACTGGAAAGGATAGAGGATAATGAAGATAAGATGCAGATTGATGCTACATAATCAACTACCAATCCCTGGAAGTAGAAGCATTACAGGACAAAATGTACTGACAAGAGCAATGTGCTACACTTCTACACTGGCATTGTCCGTGTATTCTACTTGTTGGTAAGATTAAATATAGATCTGATCTTTTTTAGTAAATGGTGGGCGAGGGAGAATGCTACAAAATGAACCAATCCCTCTTCCCATAATACAAGAGTGTTTTGAACACTGGTGTACTGTACAAAACGTTCTTATATTATGGGACGGAGGGAGTAGCTGTTAATGTAAGTACAGTGATAGACCACGTTCAGTCCTTACAAGAGGACTACAGAGGTAAACCTCTTCAAAAGCATTGGGTTGATTCTAAATTTATGTAAGAGTCCATACAGATCTTATAATGTCCACCAAATGGACGATTACGAGGCTAACATGTGCAGTGATGCTACATAATCAAACAACTATGAAAGTCAGTATGGTCATACAGGGCAAGAGGTACTCATAAGAGCAATGCAGTGTGTAGTATAGTTGCGAGATTCTGTGGTCCCTTGAGAACGAATGTTCTTCTGCTAGCAGTTTTCGTACAAGTGAGACATTAAGGCGAATGCAGAAATGTAGTTCAAATTGTGATGTGATATCATAGACAGTACCTTACGCTGCAGCCGAGACCAATGTGTAACAAGATAATTCCAGTCACCGTCGGATAAATGTAGCACCGGAGACTTTACAGAAATTTCGTTCAGAGGCTTGCCATCGAAGTGCGCTTGCCTCAGGTAGGAACGATACTTCATCAACGAGTGCTTGAAAAGCGCAACCAACCCTTGCTCGTCATCACAATCCAGTTTGCTCCTCGCCTATTTAAAAGAATGAAATCTTGTGTCTTCTATCAGCAGAAACATATGCAGTAATGACCATGAATAACATTAGTACATTACTTATGCGTAAGTTGCGGAGGAAGACTGGAAATTGTTCTGTGTCTGCGGTATAATCTTTCCATGAAGGAAAGATGCGCACAAAGTTCCTGACAACAACATAAGCTTCGTCTTCTAAACTGGGAAGAAATGGAACAGGGGTCCTATTTGCTGCAATTGGGGCTCTCTCTGGTTCGAAAAGGGATTTGGCAAGTGGATTTGGTGTACTCTTTGCTGGAATGGGGGTTTTGCGTCGTACAGCTGGTGCTATGTCAACTGGCATAATCATATTGTTTGCTGCAGTTGGGGTCTGCTGAGTTGGGGCATCAGAAATGACTAGTGTAGTAGGGCTAGAGTCTGCTAGAGTTGGGGTATTTTGTGGGTCAGGTGCTATTGCAACTACACCTAATGGGCTATTTGATTTATCAGGTGCCACTACCTTTTCCAAATACTTTGCTTGTGCTCCTCCATGATCAGCAATCGCCCTCTTCCTTTTGAACATCTGATACACAAGAACAACATTTGAATGGATAAATATGGTATGATGACAGATGGAATATGTACTGAAAATGGATATGCAGGGCGTATTCACATACACGATGTGTAAACTAAGCTAATGGTAGTTCAACAAAGTAGAAGCAATGCAAAGTATCAGTCGCAAGATATGTGCAAGCAATGTAACCTTGGAATGTTAGAGCAAGTACCTTGATGGGTGAATAAGATAGGGCATCTTCCTCTGACTCCTCCACTAGGGAGCTACATTGACTTAGGTCTCTGTCATGGAATTGTCACGGCAAATGTCCTAGTGGAAGGACTTAGTCGTAGGGCCATCGCAACTAGGAAGCTTATAGGGGTTAATCGGGACAAAGGACACGAGAGGTTTTATACTAGTTTGGCCCCTTACGATGAAGGTAAAATCCTACGTCTAGTTGTGTTTGGTATTGCTGGGGTTTCGATCACCAAGAGGCTTAACTCGCCAGCTTGGTTATCGATCTCTTCTTTCTTGCCCTAAGCCACCACCGGGTCATCCCCTTATATACATGGGTTGACGCCTGGCGGCCTACAGAGTCCCGGCCGGCTCATAAATCGTGTCCGGCTCAGTGACTTCTTTTATATGCCTTTCTTTACAAGTCTTTCCTTACATGCGGCAGTTTACAACATTGGGCCTTAAGCCGCTGCTAGGCTTTTGGGACTTCTATAATATTTGATAAACTATCATCTTAATGTTTACTGGGCTTCTTGTGTAACCCGCCATTGGGGCTGACCCGGCCCCTCCTGGGGGGGTCATAACTGATAGCTATATCCCCAACATTAGGCCCCAAGTTGACTTTGAACTTCGTTCTTTGTCAATCTTCAATACTTAGACAAAAATCCATCTTCTTATCCTCGTAGAAGTTTTTGTAACCCGCCGTCACATCATCTTTTGAAAATGCAAAAAAAAAACTTTTATGACATCATCTCCAACGGATCTTCATCTTTAATGCCTCCCGAGAATCGAGGCGTCTGTGTAGTTGGATAACCATTATTTGGCTATCCCTCAATTTTCGCGCCCGTCTGTTCACATTTTCCTTATAAATAGGCATGCCTCGGCTTTCTTCCTTCTTCTCTCTCGCTCCGTCTTCTTCCTCTCGCAAACCCCCTGCTGCTCGAGCTTCGCCACCGCCGCGCTTCGCCTCCGTCTCCGTCGACTTTGGCCGCTGCATCAACCCGAACCGATCCAGAGAACGGCGGCGACCACCGCAGTAGATCCACAGTTGTAAGTGTCCTCCTTTTCACTTCTCATATCCGCATTTAGGGTTTTCAGATTTCTTTGTGTTCTTCGTAGTTCATCGTAGTTCTTCATAGTTCTTCCACCGCAAGCTTCTTCTTGATCCAAAAATACATATATGCTTGTGCGGTAGTGTTTTTGTGCCTACTTCTGACGTCCGCAGATCCCTTTCTCTGGTTCAAAGATCTTATTAGAACTTATAGACTCCTCTGCGCTGAACCTTTTAGGTCTAGAATTTTCTCCATTTTGAATAGCCATTTGATCTGGAATAATATCAAGCAATTAGGAAACTTGTTTGTCTCAACACTTAGCTGAATTTACCTTCTTCAAATATCTGTAATCATGGCGGCTTACTGTGCCGGCTTACTTTTCCTTATATGACATTAGCCCTTAACTAAGCCGCCATTACTTCCCTGTATTATCATCATGTAACTGTTAATTTCACCCTTGAATTGAATCGGCATGTTGCCTTTCTTTCTAGTTTGTTTTTGAACATCATGCCGTCCAAAGCGCCAACCATCTGCAACTAGGTTCCCTCAACCGTAACTGAGGAACATTTGAAGGAGTTCTTAACCATAGGGTTTTTGCCAACAAAAACCATTATGTCTTACCGTGCCCCTGACTCGGAAGAAGAACGACCCAATCCAAGGGCTGGTGAAGTGATTGTTTTTACTGACCATATGAACTGTGGCTTCTTGCCGCCCGGCTCAAAGTTCTTCAGAGAGGTCCTCCACTTTTTCAAACTCCACCCTCAAGATATTGGGCCCAATTCCATATCTAACATTTGTAACTTCCAAGTGCTCTATGAGGTGTATCTTCAACAAGAGTCGACCGTGGAGCTGTTTAGAGAATACTTTTATCTGAACCGGTAGAACGAGTGCACCAATGGCCTTAGCTTAGAGCTTGGAGGCATCTCAATTCAATGCCGGCAGGGCGCTGTATTCCCCCTCATAGTCTTGCCGAGTCATCCAAAAGACTGGAATCAGACTTGGTTTTACTGCCAAGACATTTCACCAGCAAACGAGAGGCCACTGCCGGGTTATCGCCCCGAACGTCTTGACTCCAAGTTCGTGCTTCCTGACAAGCTCACTGCCACTGAACGCAGAAAGCCGATACCATCCATCAAAAGGATTAATGCTCTGTTAGGAAATGGATTAACTGGAGTTGATCTGACCCGCTGCTGGATCTCATGGCGGGTCATCCCTCTAAGCCGTCGGTCAAAACTGATGTATGAGTATGGTGGAGGCCCGGATGACTCTCTTCGTCACAGCCCCGTTCAAACCTTCTGGTCAACGGGAAATACGAAGATTGCAGTATTGTCGGGTTAAACCCCTTCTGCAAGCTTAACCCGGTGCCAGAAGTAAGGATATTCTGATCTCTTCTCCTTTGTATTTTTCTCAGTTGTATTGTTTAATACTTGCCTGATCTTTTCATCGTGTTTTTACCTGTCTGCAGGCTAACTCTGACTTCTAGAAAATTAAATATGACCACGAAGCTGCCAAGAAAGCGAGAGTCGCAGCCATAAGTGCCAAGAAAATGACCCGGAGGTCAAAAAAGAAGAAGAAGAACACTGCCGAAGGCTGGATGAGACTTGAAGATACTTCTGGATCAGAGGTAGCCCTTGACTCCCATGGCCAACTTTTTAATAATCTTATTGACACTATTCATTTCTAGGATGACACTGGGGCCAGCCAGGGCGTGGAAGAAGAGGTAACTATCATTTCCTCCGACTCAGAGCCCTTGCCAAGGCAAAAAATTCGATGAGTGATCCGTAAAGTAAGGTTTTCTAACCCTTTAGCTCACTTGGATCCCAACTTTATTTTGAAAAAGCAGCAACATGAGAGCCACCGTCAAGCCTGGACAGAAGACGAACCGGCTATTGTTCTTCAACAAACTCCTCAGAAGCGCCGGAATGAGGTTTACTTCTTTTGTCCTTTGCTACGTCTTGAGCTTGTGTTGGTTTTCCCCGAAGAGGAAGGGATGATGCAGCAGAGTAGCGTAAGTATTTCCCTCTATTTTTGAGAACCAAGGTATCAATCCAGTAGGAGCCCACGCTCAAGTCCCTCGTACCTGCACAAAGTGATAGCTACTCGCAACCAACGCGATTAGGGGTTGTCAAGCCCTTCACTGTCACTTACGAGAGTGAGATCTGATAGATAGAATATTTTTGGTATTTTTGATATAAAGATGCAAAGTAAAAAGTAAAAGAAAAGTAAATAGCAAAACAATATAAAAGTGATGGAGATTGATATGATGAGAATAGATCCGGGGGCCATAGGTTTCACTAGTGGCTTCTCTCAAGAGCATAAGTATTCTACGGTGGGTGAACAAATTACTGTTGATCAATTGATAGAATTGAGCATAATTATGAGAATATCTAGGCATGATCATGTATATAGGCATCATGTCCGTGACAGTCAAATCAAAGCGATTCTGCATCTACTACTATTACTCCACTCATCGACCGCTATCCAACATGCATCTAGAGTATTAAGTTAAAAACAGAGTAACACCTTAAGCAAGATGACATGATGTAGAGAGATAAATTCATGCAATATGAAATAAACCCCATCTTGTTATCCTCAATGGCAATGATACAATACGTGCCTTGCTGCCCCTTCTGCCACTGGGTAAGGACACCGCAAGATCGAACCCAAAGCTAAGCACTTCTCCCATGGCAAGAACTACCAATCTAGTTGGCCAAACCAAACGGATAATTTGAAGAGACTTGCAAAGATAACCAAACATGCATAAAAGAATTCAGAGAAGTTTCAAATATTATTCATAGATAGACTTGATCATAAACCCACAATTCATCGATCTCAACAAACACACCGCAAAAAGAAGATTACATCGAATAGATCTCCACAAGAGAGGGGGAGAACTTTGTATTGAGATTCAAAGAGAGAGAAGAAGCCATCTAGCTACTAACTATGGACCCGAAGGTCTGAGGTAAACTACTCACACTTCATCGGAGGGGCTATGATGATGTAGAAGCCCTCCGTGATGACGAACCTCTTCGGCGGAGCTCCGGAACAGGCCCCAAGATGGGATCTCGTGTATACAGAAATTTGCGGCGGAGGAATTAGGTTTTTGGCTCCTGTCCTGATCGTTTGGGGGTACGTGTGTATATATAGGAGGAAGGAGTACGTCGGTGGAGCACCAAGGGGCCCACGAGGCAGGGGGCGCGCCCTAGGGGGGCGCCCCCACCCTCGTGACCACCTGTTTGATGCCTTGCAGTAGGGTCCAAGTCTCCTAGATCACGTTAGGTGAGAAAATCACGTTTCCGAAGATTTTATTCCGTTTGGACTCCGTTTGATATTCTGTTTATCCGAAACACTGAAATAGGTAAAAAAACATCAATTCTGGGCTGGGCCTCCGGTTAATAGGTTAGTCCCAAAAATAATATAAAAGTGGAAAATAAAAGCCCAATATAGTCCAAAACAGTAGATAATATAGCATGGAACAATCAAAAATTATAGATACGTTGGAGATGTATCAGGCATCCCCAAGATTAATTCCTGCTCGTCCTCGAGTAGGTAAATGATAAAAAGAGAATTTTTGATGCGGAGTGCTACTTGGCATAATTTCAATGCAAATCTTCTTAATTGTGGTATGAATATTTAGATTAGAAAGATTCAAGACAAAAGTTTATATTGACATAGACAATAATAATACTTCAAGCATACTAACAAAGCAATTATGTCTTCTCAAAATAACATGGCCAAAGAAAGTTATCCCTACAAAATCATATAGTCTGGCTATGCTCCATCTTCCCCACACAAAGTACTTAAATCATGCACAACCCCGATGACAAGCCAAGCAATTGTTTCATACTCTAACTTTTTCAAAACTTTTTCAATCTTCACGCAATACATGAGCATGAGCCATGGATATAGCCCTATAGGTGGAATAGAATGGTGGTTGTGGAGAAGACAAAAAGGAGAAGATAGTCTCACATCAACTAGGCGTATCAAGGGGCTATGGAGATGCCCATCAATAGATATCAATGTGAGTGAGTAGGGATTGCCATGCAACGGATGCACTACAGCTATAAATGTATGAAAGCTCAACAAAAGAAACTAGTGGGTGTGCATCCAACTTGCTTGCTCATGAAGACCTAGGGCAATTTGAGGAAGCCCATCATTGGAATATACAAGCCAAGTTCTATAACGTAAAATTCCCACTAGTATATGAAAGTGACAACATATGAGACCCTATATATGAAGAACATTGTGCTACTTTGAAGCACAATATATGAGCCTTGCTATATCATGGTGCTACTTTGAGGCACAAGTGTGGAAAAAAGGATAGTAGCATTGCCCCTTTTTATTTTATTATTTTTTTGGGCCTTCTTTTTTTTCTTTGGCCTTTCCTTTTTTTGTGACAATGCTCTATTGTATGATGATCATCACACTTCTATTTATTTACAACTCAATGATTACAACTCGATACTAAAACAAAGTATGACTCTATATGAATGCCACCGGCGGTGTACTGGGATATGCAATGAATCATGAGTGACAAGTATGAAAGAATTATGAACGGTGGCTTTGCCACAAATACTATGTCAACTACATGCTCATGCTAAGCAATATGACAATGATGGATGTGTCATGATGAACTAGATGGTGGAAAGTTGCATGGCAATATATCTCGGAATGGCTATGGAAATGCCATAATAGGTAGGTATGGTGGCTGTTTTGAGGAAGGTATATGGTAGGTGTATGATACCGGCGAAAGTTGCACGGTATTAGAGAGGCTAGCAAGGGTGGAAGGGTGGGAGTGCGTATAATCCATGGACTCAACATTAGTCATAAAGAACTCATATACTTATTGCAAAAATTTAGAAGTTATCAAAGCAAAGTATTACGCGCATGCTCCTAGGGGGATAGATTGGTAGGAAAAGACCATCCTCGTCCCCGACCGCCACTCATAAGGAAGACAATCAATAAATAAATCATACTCCGGTTTCATCACATAACGGTTCACCATACGTGCATGCTACGGGAATCACAAACTTCAACACAAGTATTCTTTAAATTCACAGCTACTCAACTAGCATGACTTTAATATTATCACCTCCATATCTCAAAACAATTATCATGCTTCAATCTTTTCTTAGTATTCAACACACTCAAAAGAAAGTTTCACAAATCTTGAATACCAAGCATATTATTATTAGGAAAATTACCATGCTATTAAGACACTCTCAAATTAATTTAAGTGAAGCATGAGAGATCAATAGTTTCTTTATAACGAATCCACCACCGTGCTCTAAAAGATCTAAGTGAAGCACATAGAGCAGAATTATCTAGCTCAAAAAGGATATAAGTGAAGCACATAGAGCAAAATTATCTAGCTCAAAAGATATAAGTGAAGCACATAGAGCAAAATTATCTAGCTCAAAAGGTATAAGTGAAGCACATAGAGCAAAATTATCTAGCTCAAAAGATATAAGTGAAGCACATAGAGCAAAAATATCTAGCTCAAAGGATATAAGTGAAGCACATAGAATATTCTATGAAATTTTAATTCATGTATGGCTCTCTCAAAAGGTGTGTACAGCAAGGATGATTGTGGCATACTAACAAACAAATACACAAATAATACAAGACGCTCCAAGCAAAATACATATCATGTTGGTGAATAAAAATATAGCTCCAAGTAAATTACCGATGGAAGTGGACGAAAGAGGGGATGCCTTCCGGGGCATCCCCAAGCTTTGACTTTTTGGTGTCCTTGGATTATCTTGGGGGTGCCATGGGCATCCCCAAGCTTAGGCTCTTTCCACTCCTTGTTCCATGATCCATCAAAAGAATTCACCCAAAACTTGAAAACTTCACAACATAAAACTCAAAATAGAAAACTCGTGAGCTCCGTTAGCGAAAGAAAACAAAATACCACTTCAAGGTACTGTAATGAACTCATTCTTTATTTATATTGGTGTTAAACCTACTGTATTCCAACTTCTCTAGGGATTATAAACTATTTTACTAGCCATAGATTCATCAAAATAAGCAAACAACACACGAAAAACAGAATCTGTCAAAAACAGAACAGTTTGTAGTAATCCGTAGCTAGCGCAAGATCTGGAACCCCAAAAATTCTAAAATCAATTGCTGGACGTGAGGAATTTATCTATTAATCATCTTCAAAAAGAATTAACTAAATATCACTCTTCAAATAAAAATGGAAGCAGTTCTCGTGAGCGCTAAAGTTTCTGTTTTTTACAGCAAGTTCAACAAGACTTTCCCCAAGTCTTCCCAACGGTTCTACTTGGCACAAACACTAATTAAACACAAAAAACACAAGCAAAACAGAGGATAAATAATTTATTTATTAAATAACAGCAAGGAAAAATATTGGGATGTCTCCCAACAAACGCTTTTCTTTAAAGCCTTATAGCTAGGCATTGGTAATTTTAATGATGCTCACATGAAAGACAAGAATTGAAGCACAAAATGAGCATCATAAAGCATGTGACAAACATATATAAGTCTAACATACTTCCTATGCATAGGCATCTTATAGGCAAATAAATTATCAAGGCAAGCAAAACTAGCATATGCAAGGAAGAGGAAAGAAACAATAGCAATCTCAACATAACGAGAGGTAATTTAGTAACATGAAAATTTCTACAACCATATTTTCCTCTCTCATAGTAATTACATGTAGGATCATAAGAAACTTCAAAAATATAGCTATCACATAAAATATTTTCAACATGATCCACATGCATGCAAAGTTGGCACTTTTTCTAAATAGTGGGATTAACATTAACTAAAGTCATGACCTTCCCAAACGCACTTTTATCAAAAACTTCATAAGATTGAACATTCTCTAAATATGTGGGATCTAAAGTTGACATTCTTCCAAAACCACTTTCAATATTATTGCAAACATTATAATCAATCTCATATTCATCATGGGGTTTAAATAAATTTTCAAGATCAAAAGAAGAATCACCCAATCATGATCATTGCAACAAGTAGAGGACATAACAAAACTAGCATCCCCAAGCTTAGGGTTTTGCATATTATGAACACAATTGTCACTATTAGAATTTATAATAACATCATTGCAATCATGCTTTTTATTCAAAGATATATCATGAATCACTTCATAACATACTTCATCGCAATTTTCAGATTCACGAATTTCAAGCAAAACTTCATAAAGATAATCTAGTGCACAAAACTCACTAGCAATTGGTTCAACATAACTGGATCTCTTAAAAAGATTAGCAAGCGGATGAGGATCCATAAATCTTAGGTTCTCTGTTTAGTAATAAATAAATGACTATTCCAACCATACGAGCAAACAAAAAGCAAACTAGCCAGAAGAGGCAAATAGAGAGGGAGGATAGAGAGAGAGAGGGCGAATAAAACGGCAAGGGTGAAGTGGGGGAGAGGAAAACGAGAGGCAAATGGAAAATAATGTAATGCGGGAGATAGGGAATGTGATGGGTACTTGGTATGTTGACTTTTTGCATAGACTCCCCGGCAACGGCACCAGAAATCCTTCTTGGTACGTCTTGAGCTTGCGTGGGTTTTCCCCGAAGAGGAAGGGATGATGCAGCAGAGTAGCGTAAGTATTTCCCTCTGTTTTTGAGAACCAAGGTATCAATCCAGTAGGAGCCCACGCTCAAGTCCCTCGTACCTGCACAAAGCGATAGCTACTCGCAACCAACGCGATTAGGAGTTGTCAAGCCCTTCACGGTCACTTACGAGAATGAGATCTGATAGATAGAATATTTTTGGTATTTTTGATATAAAGATGCAAAGTAAAAAGTAAAAGAAAAGTAAATAGCAAAACAATATAAAAGTGATGGAGATTGATATGATGAGAATAGATCCGGGGGCCATAGGTTTCACTAGTGGCTTCTCTCAAGAGCATAAGTATTCTACGGTGGGTGAACAAATTACTGTTGAGCAATTGATAGAATTGAGCGTAATTATGAGAATATCTAGGCATGATCATGTATATAGGCATCACGTCCATCACAAGTAGATCGAAACGATTCTGCATCTACTACTATTACTCCACTCATCGACCACTATCCAGCATGCATCTAGAGTATTAAGTTAAAAACAGAGTAACGCCTTAAGAAAGATGACATGATGTAGAAGATAAATTCATGCAATATGAAATAAACCCCATCTAGTTATCCTCGATGGCAACGATACAATACATGCCTTGCTGCCCCTTCTGTCACTGGGTAACGACACCGCAAGATCGAACACAAAGCTAAGCACTTCTCCCATGGCAAGAACTACCAATCTAGTTGGCCAAACCAAACGAATAATTCCAAGAGACTTGCAAAGATAACCAATCATGCATAAAAGAATTTAGAGAACATTCAAATGTTATTCATAGATAGACTTGATCATAAACCCACAATTCATCAGTCTCAACAAACACACCACAAAAAGAAGATTACATCGAATAGATCTCCACAAGAGAGGGGGAGAACTTTGTATTGAGATTCAAAGAGAGAGAAGAAGCCATCTAGCTACTAACTATGGACCCGAAGGTCTGAGGTAAACTACTCACACTTCATCGGAGGGGCTACGATGATGTAGAAGCCCTCCGTGATGACGGCCCTCTTCCGGCGGAGCTCCGGAACAGGCCCCAAGATGGGATCTCGTGGATACAGAAAGTTGCGGCGGTGGAATTAGGTTTTTGGCTCCTGTCCTGATCGTTTGGGGGTACGTGTGTATATATAGGAGGAAGGAGTATGTCGGTGGAGCACCGAGGGGCCCACGAGGCAGGGGGCGCGTCCTAGGGGGGCGCCCCCACCCTCGTGACCACCTGTTTGATGCCTTGCAGTAGGGTCCAAGTCTCCTGGATCACGTTCGGTGAGAAAATCACGTTTCCGAAGATTTTATTCCGTTTGGACTCCGTTTGATATTCTGTTTATCCAAAACACTGAAATAGGCAAAAAACAGCAATTCTAGGCTAGGCCTCCGGTTAATAGGTTAGTCCCATAAATAATATAGAAGTGGAAAATAAAGCCCAATATAGTCCAAAACAGTAGATAATATAGCATGGAGCAATCAAAAATTATAGATACGTTGGAGACGTATCATCCCTAACTCGGTTTAATGTATCCTTTCACTTGCATTACTTTAACTTTATTTTATCTTTTCAGGAGGTGTCTCGCTCTTCTGGCGACTCATTGCAAACCCAATTTCCGGCCTTCAAGACCGCCCCTGGGTAATGAAAAATCCCCCTTTTCTGGGTTGTTCGAATTGTATCTTTGAACTGACAGTCCTGCAATATTTCTCTTAGTGGCCAAGCTAAGTCCAAGAAGGCAAAGGAAGTTAAATCGGCGGAAGACCCGCCAATCCTTCCATTTGACCTGGCCAGGCCACCTTCCCCTCCATTAACTGACGCTCCAGAAGACCCGCCTATAGATGCAGAAGCAAATCCTCCTGAGCCATCGTTTGATGAGACCACTGTGAATCCTTCTGCAACTAGACCATCAAGCTCAGCCAACCCGCCATCACCGTCTTCACAAGACGTTCAGATCACCGGGAGCCGTTTTATTGAGCCGGGGAATCCAACCGTGATGGCTCGGTGTACTGCGGAACAAGAGGCATTGGAGAGGCAGAAAGTGCGCTTTGACGTTGCCAATTATGACCATCTAAATGCCAACGATATTTTATCCGGCTATCTCAGCCATGTGGACTCCAGTCGCGACTCTGAGATCGAAATGGTCAAAAAATTGCAGTTGAAATACGAGGTACGTTCTTCCGGCTTATCTATATTCCTCCAGCCCCCAAGTCTTCAGATTATGAGAGAACCGAAATGATCTGTAGACTTTATAATATAGGCCAAGACCTTTACCTTTGAAACTTTTCTTGAATTCACTAAAATAGAACAAAGCTTCACCTGTAGTCCCCAAGGGCTGGTTCCTTTTGATCATAAATGAGCCGGTACTTTAAATTGTTTTGTACCATATTCAAATGACTTAATACTCCGGCTTAACCTTGAGAAACTTGCTGAACTACATACATTAGCCACCAAGTGCCAAGTGATGTTACTTTGTAAAGTACTTGGGACTTAAAGTATGTCTGAATATGCTTTTTTGCAGAATGCCTTATCTGAACTGCACTCACAATTGACTGATGCGAAGACCCGGCTAGCGAGTCAGGAAGGAGAAATCAAGTCTGCTAACTCCAAATTGCAAATAAGTCTCTCTGAGACGGAAAACTTAAAGACCAGCTTCATCACCAAGAAGAAAACCTGGGCAGATGAAAAAATGCTTCTGACACAGCGCGCCGAGAAGGCCGAAGCATCCCTTGAAGAAGTGTCAACAGAGCTGAACGGTTTAAAGGGCCGGGTGTCTCAAATGGTGGCCGCCATCTTTGGTAAGCCGTCTGTGTTTTAACAGTGTGTACCTTTTGCTGATCTGGAATATAAGCCGCCGACTGACTTTGTGTATAAAATATGTGCAGGCCCACGAAGCAAGAACCTGAGCCAAGATCCTTTAATTAAACTAAAGGCAGTGTATACCTTAGTAGAACAACTGTATATTGGTGCACAAAGGGCACTTGCCGCCATCTCTCCTGCCAATCAAGGACCCAACCGGTTCAGCGACGTTCTGAAAAAACTGTCAATCCTGCCTACCAGATTTCAAGAAGTGAAACGCTCCTGTGCACGAGCCGGAGCTTTGACTGCCATGTGCCACTCCAAGGCTTGGGTGCCAGACCTAGACCCGGCGGATGTGGCCAGAGGCTATCCCACCGTGAAGGAAGATGGATCTCCCTTTGAGCAGGAGGACTTCATGGCTTGCGTGCGTGGGGTCCGACCTCAGGCAACTACCCTTGGAGATGACACCAACATCGACAAATACCAACAGGGTTTTGATGTTGAAAATAAGAAGATGGCGACTCCCTCATACAAGGTGACAGATTTGATCCCGCCTGTAAGAGAAAATACATTTGCCCAGGAAGTTGACCCGGCCGGCCTGATCGATGAAGAAGCCAAATTTGTCGCCGTGAATGGTTTTGACTGGTCAAAACCCAACTTCCAGCCAACAGAGGGCGGTGAACCGGCGAGGGAGGAATAATAACCATCTTCATTGGCTTATAAAAAGCCTTGTAATAGTTTAGCTGTGAAAACACTGAATGCCTTGCCTACGCCATCATGCATAAAACATTGTGTGTGACTCCGTATTTCCTGATGGCAACAGATGCATCATATTTGATGATTATTTCTGCAACACTTTAACTCCGTTCCTGTAGATACAAGAGAAGAGACTGGATCGGCGGCTTAGAACTGAACGGGTTAAAACATCCGGCTTATAGCCAATATGTTTACCATAATAGAAAACAGAAACAGATATAAATAAAGGACAAGGGCTGAAACTAACCCTTTGGTTAATGTAGCAGGCAATTGCGTATAAATTATAGCCATAATTGTACCTTTGATCCTTAGACCACCGGCTTGAATAACCCGGGTAATGAAGTTGATAACTCAATCTTTCTGAGAAGTCAACGCCTCTGAATACTTAATGATCATCATACCTTGGTGGCCTTGTTGTCAAATAAACAAGCTGGCGAAGAAGATCATGCTAATTATTTGTGGAATTGAGACAACAAATACTAAAAGGCAAATAACGGGTAACAAGTATGATTTAACCTTATATTTAAAGGTTGGTGGCTTCTGATTCGAATACGATCAGTAAACCGGACCAAAGGGGTTAAGCTAAGGTTCGAATACGACCATATAGCCCCCAGTGGCTTTGGCATTGCGCCGATCAAGAGGGTACCGACAGCTATGTTCTCTTTGGTTCGAATACGACCTATGTTTGAACAGGAAGCCCCCAAATGACCTTGAGAGGTTTTTAACGACCCTGATTCGAATACGATCCAGGTCGGACCCAAAAGGGGTTAAGCTATGATTCGGATACGATCAAGAATCCCCCAAGTGAGTTTGGCCTTGAGCCGATCAAGAGGGTTACGACAGCTATGTTCTCTTTGGTTCGGATACGACCTATGTTTGAACAGGAAGCCCCCAAGTGACCATAATATTGCAGCTAGATTCGAATACGATCATAAGCTGGACCAAAAAAGGTTATACTTGTTTCTAATATGATCAGCTCCTTAATAGTCAATTGAAAAGAAAACATAACAAAGATACGTAATCTTTTGAAAAGAAAAGACACCGATGGTCCTGCTTTATTACTTGTCATGGTATATACAATGTTAAAGTATGTACATGATGAGAGTCGGTGGCTCAGGTGTAGTATGGCCGAAGTTGAGCAATGTTCCACGGCCGGCGGGTCTCCTCCTCCGACTTATGTGAGTCTTTGTGATCTCGAAAGTCAATGAGGTAATATGACTCATTGTTTAAGTTCTTGCTGACCACAAAGGGTCCTTCCCAAGGTGGGGATAACTTGTGTGCATCTGATAGATCCTGGATGAGCCGGAGCACCAGGTCGCTTTCCTGAAAAGTCCTGGACTTAACCCGACGGCTGTGATAACGGGGCAGGTCCTGTTGATAAATTGTTGATCGAGTTGCTGCTAAGTCTCTTTCTTCATCTAACAAGTCGAGTGCATCCTGTCTGGCTTGTTAATTATTAGCTTCAACATAAGCCGCCACACGGGGCGAGTCATGACAGATGTCACTAGGCAACACTGCTTCTGCTCCATACACCATGAAAAAAGGTGTCTAACCTATAGACCTGTTAGGCGTGCTGTTGATACTCCACAGCACCGAGGGTAATTCCTCTACCCAACAAGCCGGTGTTTGCTGTAAGGGAACCATAATCCGGGGCTTGAGACCTTTTAAAATTTCCTGATTTGCTCTCTCAGCTTGACCATTGGATTGAGGATGAGCTACGGAAGAAACATCAAGCCGGATATGCTCACATTGACAAAACTCCTCCATAGCCCCTTGGGATAGATTAGTGTCATTGTCCGTGATAATGCTGTGTGGAAAAGCAAAGTGGAAGATCACCTTTTTCATAAACTGAACCGCCGTGGCCGCATCACACTTACTCACCAGTTCTGCCTCAACCCACTTTGTGAATTTATCAACTGCTACTAAAAGATGTGTCTTTTTATCCTTAGACCTTTTGAAAGGCCCTACCATGTCAAGCCCCCAGACCGAAAATGGCCAAGTGATTGGAATCATCCGGAGCTCTTGAGCCGGAACATGTGCTTGTCATGAAATTTTTTGACATCCATCACATCTGGTGACCAGATCCTCTGCATCAGCATGAGCCGTCAACCAGTAAAAACCGTGACGAAAAGCTTTGGCCACCAGAGATTTTGACTCGGCGTGATGACCACAATCGCCTTCATGGATCTCACAAAGTATTTCTTGGCCTTCTTCAGGGGAAACACATTGTTGAAACGCTCCAGAGACGCTGTGATGGTATAGTTCTCCATCAGAAATCGTCATTGACTTAGACCGCCAGGTTATCTGTCGAGCCGGGGTCTCATCCGCTGGCAACTCTCCCCGGGTCATGTAAGCCAATAACGGCACTGTCCAATCTGGGATGACATGAAGAGCCGCCACCAACTATGCCTCCGGGTCAGGAACAGCTAAATCTTCTTCTATGGGCAACTTGACAGATGGGTTATGCAAAACATCCAAAAAGGTGTTAGGTGGTACCGACTTACGCTGAGACCCCAACCGGCTTAAAGCATCAGCCGCTTCGTTCTTCCTACAATCAATGTGATCCACCTGATAACCTTTAAAATGCCCTGCAATAGCATCAACCTCCCGGCGATAAGCCGCCATGAGAGGATCCTTGGAATCCCACTTGCCTGATACCTGTTGAGCCACTAAATCTGAGTCACCAAGACATCTGACCCAGCTCAAACTCATCTCCTTTGCCAGTCAAAGACCATGGAGCAAGGCTTCATACTCTGCTGCATTGTTAGTGCAAGGAAACATCAGCCGTAACACATAACAAAATTTGTCACCTCGAGGAGAGGTTAAAACAACTCCAGCCCCCGAGCCTTCCAACTGTCTGGACCCATCAAAATGAATAGTCCAATACGTGTTGTCTGGCTTCTCTTCTGGCATCTGCATCTCTGTCCATTCATTAATGAAGTCAACTAGTGCTTGAGATTTGATCGCAGTACGTGGTACATACTTCAACCCATGAGACCCAAGCTCAATGGCCCACTTGGCGACTCGTCCAGTGGCTTCTCTGTTTTGAATGATGTCTCCCAAAGGAGAAGAGCTAACCACAGTGATTGGATGACCCTGGAAATAATGTTTAAGCTTCCGACTCGCCATGAACACCCCACATACGAGCTTCTGCCAATGCGGATACCGTTGCTTGGA
The DNA here is from genome assembly GCF_002162155.2 of Triticum dicoccoides. Lineage (NCBI taxonomy): Eukaryota > Viridiplantae > Streptophyta > Magnoliopsida > Poales > Poaceae > Triticum > Triticum dicoccoides. The sequence goes on from NC_041388.1 coordinate 290,540,098, forward strand.
TTCAATTAACACCTCACTGACGTAGTAAACCGGCCGTTGAACCGGATGTTCCTTGCCAGCCTCCTTGCGCTCCACCACAATAGCCACACTAACAGTGCATGAGTTAGCGGCTACGTATAACAATAGCGGCTCTTTCTCAACTGGAGCAGCAAGGACCGGTGGCTCAGCAAGCTGTGTCTTCAGATCTTCAAAAGTAGAGTTTGCTGCATCGCTCCAAACAAAATCATCTATTTTCCTCATCATCTGATACAAAGGCAATGCCTTCTCCCCTAGCCGGCTTATGAACTGACTCAAGGCAGCAACACGACCCGCCAACCGTTGAACGTTATTGATGCATGTTGGCTTGGCTAGGGATGTAATTGCCTTGATTTTCTCTGGGTTAGCTTCGATACCTCGGTTGGACACCAAAAAACCCAAGAGCTTGCTGGCCGGACACGATTTATGAGCCGGCCGGGACTCTGTAGGCCGCCAGGCATCAACCCATGTATATAAGGGGACGACCCGGTGGCGGCTTAGGGTAAGAAAGAAGAGATCGATAACCAAGTCAGTGAGTTAAGCCTCTTGGTGATCGAAATCCCAGCAATACCAAACACAACTAGACATAGGCTTTTACCTTCATCGTAAGGGGCCGAACTAGTATAAAACCTCTCGTGTCCTTTGTCCCGATTAACCCCTTTAAGCTTCCTAGTTGCGATGGCCCTACGACTAAGTCCTTCCACTAGGACATCTGCCGTGACAATTCCACGAAAGTCTCCCTCTAGCTCAGAATCACTATTAGGATCATATTCTGAGCATGAATCTGTAGGTGGAGAGCGTTTGCATTGCATTGTATCCAGACTTGATTTCAGTCCCTTAATGCCAAGTTTGACAGCCATGGCATTGTTCTGCTTTATTCTTTCCATGCGCGCAAGCTCATAATCATTATGATGTTGTTCAGAATCTGAGATTCATGAAACCATAAAAAGTAGTCAGATTATCTATGGAATGCATTGCGGATTCAACTCGGAGAGTGTCTCCCTATAAACCCCTGCATATGCAAAGTTCACCTCCCCAACCATGTTGACTAGACCACACACAGAAATACAAACCCCTTATGTCTCTATAACAGGTAGGCACACATTTCAAAACTGAAGTAGAAACATTAGAATCATATGAAATTAGTATTTGAACAAATAAACTAAGCAATTATGAGTGGCGTAATGTTTAGCTTCAAGGGTGGAGTGTTGGTAGTGCGACACAAAGCAAGTAGGCAGATTGTATTCCATGTAAAAGATCGAAACGTATGTAAAAGCTCGAAATGACACTTTCTTTCTATACAATGCAGTGTTAGTTACCCACACATGATGGAAGAGATCACATAGAGAAATACTATTCACTCATGTCTATGGTTCCAGTATTTATAAACAGGGTGGTCCACCCTAAAAGAATATTGACAACAAATATGACAAGGCAAGCATAGATGTAGTGAATCAATCATTTACTTGTGAGCTTACTAGGACAAGTATGCAGAATTGTAACTACAGTAAGAGACCGTCCAAAATCTGAATGAAGAAGTTTGTCTAGCACTTATTGTTTGCAACTAATTGACGTGAATAATTGGATATTATATCGAATGAGTAAGAAAGACAAGTAAAATTGTTAGCAAACCTGGCTTGCAGTAGTAATCTGGGTCAATGTCACTACGACCAATAATCCAAAATGACTAGTTTCTGTTCCGAGGGCCAGAATTTTGAAAACCCTGTGAACTTTAGAGGTACTAAAGATTACCGAAATACATCTGAACCATTAAGTGTAGGTAGCATCGAGCACACAACAAACCCTAATGACAGTCCTGCCTAATGAGTAATGAATCAATTATCATTAGGGTGATGAGGAGTGGCTGCTGAGTGTTGAGGACGTATCTCAGTATAAATCGGGTTCGCTTGGTGGGTGTTGCACGCTTGAGCCCTGAACGGACTGGGAAGGTAGGCACGGTGGCGCGCCCGGGCAGCGGTGAGGCTGTTGGGCGAGCGGCTCCTGGTCTCCTGTTAGTCCGGCGTCTCCTCCTAGAGTCATGCCGTCCGGGGACGGCAAGTCACCGGCGAGGTAGGCGGCTGGGGGCGAGTAGAGATCGGAAGTGCGCAGCAGAACAGAGGGGAATCGGGGCCTGGGACGACCCAAAATCCCAAGGTGGGCCGACCCACCATGGGCACCCTGTAGAGATACACACCCGAGCGAAGAACATGCATTTTCGAAACTAATTTAGGAACATTTAGCTGACCAATTAAACAACTCTGTTTTAATAATATCAGATTCGTATTTGAACAACTAAGCTTGTTTAGCTTGATGGGTGGAGCAGTGTTATTATGACACGAAGCACGTATTCTGATCGTATAGTGATCATAAAAGGGGGAAACTCTAAGCATATTTTTTTTAGCAAAAGAGGGTTTCCCCTCCGATTTCTATTAAAGAAACCACCACGGAACCAACATGATCAATTAAACCCTAAGCATGATAAATTAAACCGTATTATGGCCGTGCCATGGCAGATTTGAAGCTGCAAACCGGAGAAATGATATTTAGCATCCATAGTTTGCTTCGAACTAAGAACTAAATTCTAAGAGCTGAAAAGAAAGTAGAGTAACCAAGTTAAGATCTATTTTCTGGTTGAGATCAAAAAGTTGAGGAGATATGAACTACCACCTCTCTTGTGGCGCCGTGTAGGCATCGGGGGTGCGATGGCTGTCGGTGGCGTTGAAGCAGATCTGCGATGGTAGACGGGTGCATCGGGGGATAAGTCCCGTTGCGGTGGAAGAGAAGGTCGTGTGAGCGGCCCCAGCAAAGAGGACGACGGTGCCGATGAAGCGAGAGGACGCGATGCAAGGCTATTGGTCCGTCGCCGTGGATGAGAAACGTCCATCTCTAGCAGTGGACGACGCGGTCTTGGTAGGCGCTCCGGCATGGTGGAAGACAGTGGTGATGGATGTGGTGGAGGACGGCGGTGATGGATGGGGTGGCGGATAGAGGCTAGTGTGGGGATTGGGTGTTCTAGCGCGGATGGTGTATGAATGGGAAAATGGAGGGAGAGGTACGGGGGACCATGTTTTTGGGACGCGCCTGCCTGAAATATGGGAAAGTTACGAACTTAGCCCCCGTTTAAAATTTGGACGTCTCGTCGGTTGGGGATAGGAAGGTAATCTCGCATCTCGCCAATATTTGCCTAGAGCGATTTTGGGCGAGGAGAGGGTGGTTGGCGCCCATGGTGTATGAACGGGGCTGACAGGTTGGGCGGTTGTGTAACGTTCGAGTGAAGTTACAAACCTGCCCCTATTGAAAATATTTGCCTACATCGATTTCGGCCGAGTCGAGTTTGTTTTGCCGCCCACCGTGTATGAATGGGGAATGGAGGGAGAAACAGAGGTCTTTCGGACGAGCTTGAATCAAATGAGTTTTGTCGCCCATGTTTGACGCCCACCATGTCGGAATGGGCTCAGAGGCGGTCGTGTCATGTCTAATTGAAGTTACTAACCTACCCCTATTTAGAGCAGTGGAAATCGGGCCGATGGATTGTCCGTGTAATGGGTAGACAGTAATTTCCATCTCCCAAACACTTGGCTTCGGGCAGCCAACGTGGGAGTGGACATTTTTCTACTTCTTTCGAATTTTGGGACAATAAGCATCCACGTTTACCCTGGAAACTAAATTCGAATCCATTTTGTATTCCTATATGAATCTTTATAAATCATTCTATGTGTTCTTATATATCTTCAAAAGGACGACAAAGATGTATTCCACTGTCATATATGAATATGGTTTACAAATGCCGATACTCAAATTCAGAAACTAGAATTCAGTTTAAGGTGAATTCGAATATTAGGAACACTTCATGTCCAACTCAAATGTCACATGCAGCATAATGTGTACTCCCAGTTAGATATGTACACAAGGGATGTATTAAGATTCAAATACCGAGTCAATCAACCAAGAATGTACAGAACTAACGGACATATAAACACTTATAGAGTATACGGTTCAATAATATCAACTAACATACATAAGCCAGGCCGCTGTACTTTTTTTTGGCTACAACAACACCTTTTTTAGCCAGCATCTTGGCCCTTTCCGATGCGTGCCACTTATTGTCCATCTATACTACTACTATTATTGAATGCACATTCAGCCTGATTGGCATATTTGTAGGTCTAGCACAGGAATCCAAATGAAATGTCTCTGAGTCTTATCAATTAATACAGACTTGTGCTCAAATAAAATTACAAACCAAAAATGAAAAAAAACAATTATTACATGATCTCTAAAACAAATGGTTTGATTGATTACATGAACAGATAAAACAAAGGTTATTCAACTATGGAAAGAACATTTCACCTATGATTTACCAAGTAGGAATTTAATTTTCTTTTTTCCTTCAAGACCTTAACAATCTGGTCAGTCTCAGCTTGCTTTGTTTTGAAATCCACCAAATATTTAATGGTTGTCTTGAGTACTGCTTGTGATTGTGTTGTTTCCTTCCTCAACATGTCAACTTCATCTCTAAGTGCAGAAGCAGAATCTCTTTCTACCACTAGTTTAGCCTCTAGAGCATCAGCAGTTGGCAATTCATAATGCACGATTGGGCCGGTGCCACTGCTGTGGGATGATGCAACGTCCATGGGGACCTCGCTCTTTGATCTTGGGCTAACCTGTTTTGCCATTAAAGTTCCGATTGGATTCAGAAAAGTTGAAGTTAGCAAAACATCTCAACTCGGAGTTATAACAGCAAACCAGTTAAACAAACAAGGAATTAAAGAGTTTCAATTGGATGCTGAAAAGTACTTATTAACATCATTGTAACCCGCTATTGCAGCAGCAAAGCAGTTAAACAAACAAATAGATATTTAAGTTAAGGCAAACAGGTAATTCTTAACAGTAAGTATCAAACACATAGATAGGCGTAGTCTACAATATGATTAACGGGTTGTGCCATTATGTAATCAGTAGCAAACTAAATTACGCCAAGCAACGTAATTGAACAATTTTGCAATAAGTGGCTAACTAAAATACCGAGAAGCAGGTAAATGAACTTACGCTAGTTCTTTGTACAGGCACACTGCAACTTCTTTTTCGCTTACAAGGTTGTACGAAGGAGTCCATGGCATCAATTGCTTGGATACGCAGTCCCAATACTTCTTTCTTCCCACACTGCATGGGTAAGTCGAATGGTTAATCTGGTAAGATGGTGCGTCCTTGATATGTTATATCTGGACGTGTAGTCAGACTAGTTGTTGCCAAACACATCACACTGGCTTTTACTGTATATTTCATGCGATATAATACTTTTGGCATATTGAGATCTAAGAAATCTACAGTAGGATGAAAAGACTGGCATCCTTAACATTATTGGCGAACTCAGTTCATAGAAACAAGCAATTCAACCATTCTGTGGGTAAATCAAAAGCGCCACTGGAATATTTTTCACTATCCAATCATACACGCAAAAAGGGGCGACGCCACCATAGGGGCTGGTATGGGCGGCCGCCTCAGGTGGCTGGAAAGTGTGCACCTAGTTTGAGTCGTCCAGGTTGGCCCATGCTAGTTTTGTTCGTCCCAACGCACGAGCAGGCAATGTAAAAAATGAAGAAAAATGTTTCAATTTGGATGGGCCAATAACATAAGTGCAAGGCAGGCCCTATAGCAGGCTCGCGGCCCAAACGAGCGCCTCCCATATCAATCGACAGCAGGAAAAATCCCAATTCATTCGCTCCAGCCTCCAGTCTGGTTTGCTCCTAACCTAGCCGCCGCTGGACAGACCGACACAACACTTCCTTGCGCCCTCAATGGAGGGCGGTCGTCGGGCTTCAAGCGAACGGAAGGACAAGAAGATGAAGATCCAACCCTGGGTGTAGCCTGAGTGGGAGGTAGCGGCGGCAGCACGGGCATGGCATCGAGCTTGCGCAAACGGACAATCGCAACTTGCAAGAGTAGCATGCGCAACGAGCAAGTACATCACATCCCTGATTATATCTAATTCAACTCTTCAATTTCTGGCCAATAGTTAAACCTGACGGTGTTGTAAAACTGCTTGTATGTAGGGAATCTATGAGAAAATGAAACCAATTTAGACTTATTTTATAACTCCCCCAATCAATACTGAACTGACTGAATCTGATGTATCTAATCAAGTTTCTGGTGCAAACATACAAGCTCGTGTTGTTCTTGAGCCTAAAGTGTCTAATGAATAGACTGCCAATGAAGGATTTGATGCAAACATTTTACATGCTCCTGGTGATGAACATATAGTGTCTAATGAGGGATCTAATGCAAGCATTTTGCAAGCTCATTGAAGGATTTAGTGTCTAATGATGATCTACTATGTTGAGAGAGACAAAGATTTGCAGGCATTGATGACAAGCAAATTATAGTGCATTTTCATAGCTTGAGGAAACGTCGAGGCCATCTACCAGAAAGTCCCCGTATCATGACAACATAGCATAGATACTTTTCTAACCTGTTGTTTGAAACTATTGGCATACTTGTGCAGGATAGATATATTGATATGCAGTTTGCGCACTGGTTATACGTGCAATTACACTTCGATATTTTCAGCCAGAGAACGAATAATTCAAGCAGGTACAGACCATGTTTGTAGTCCTTGTACACCATGTTGCATTTTGTGTTTTTTGGTGCTTGCATCATTTAGTGTTTATAATCTGAACTACTTTGGATCATTAGCTGGTTTTCAAAGTGCATGTAGCTTCACATTTCTCAAGTTTTGTTGATTTCCGGAGTGCAAGTGCCATCGTATTTTTTAAGTTAAATGTTCGCCCCTGGTAACTTGAATTCGTGGATCAGCCACTGCACACAAATCATACACGAATACCAGTACGAATTAAATGAAATGCAGGGACTTACGCTAGCTCGTTGTACAGGCTCACTGCAGCTCTTCTTGCACTTGGGATGTTCCATGTACAAGTCCATGTTACCACTTGCTTGGATGTGCAGGCCTTGTGCTCCTTGCACCCCCCTCTGCAGTTTTGACACGGCGAATGGTTGATCAAATAAGAGGAATCGACCTTGATGTTGTACCGGAGGACAGATACTTACAAGGTTATACGGGTGTGCAGGATGTGTACCAGATCCCGTAGCACCATCATGCTTAGCTAAAAAATGGATTTGCTTGTTTCAGATGATATCTCGAGAAGAACTAAGAGTTAAAGTCAGAGTTGCATAGGTGTGTAAGCTAAGAGAGTAGTGAAAGGATATCCAAACATCGTCGGAACAGTGCACAAGGGAGTGATGTATGGATACCTAGTTTGGGCCAGTGTTTGGGGATGCTCGCCTAGCTAGAGTGCGGGTCACTTTAGAGCCGTTGAGCGTGATGCGCTGGTGTTGGTTGGCCACGCACGGATGCAGATCTTGAGTGGCAGCAGAGTGCTATGATGCGGTGGACGAGACCGTTGGTGAAGCCCCAACGGCCTCGGGGGGCAGAGGTGCGACAATGTGCTCGGTGAAGTAGCCCCGGTGAACTGGGAGACGGCGTTGGTGAAGCACACCTGATGCGGTGGAACTCGGTGTCTGTGAAGCACGTCGGTTGCGGTGGCTAACGTTGTCGGTGCACCACCCAGTGCGGTGGACGAGGGCGTAGATGAGGTAGCTCCGATGCGGTGGTGAAGCGCGACCGTCGTCTTCGTCATCGTCGTCCGGCATAGAGGTGGGGAACGGTGGGGAAAGAGACGAGACGAGGGGCGATTCGAGGGTTGGCGGCGAATTAGGGATTTGAGCAATCTGGGCGCAGAAGGGGACGATGGAGAAGAGACATTTTGCAGGGCTGGAATTGGGGCCGCCAGATATTTCAATCCGAAACATGGAAGGGCGAACTTATATTGTCGTCGTCCTTTTT
>NC_041388.1:290548338-290555830 GCF_002162155.2 Triticum dicoccoides
TTAAGGCACCGAAGCAGCATCCACGCCGACACGACCCTGGTCTTCCTGGTGCGCCTACATTTGAGAATGCAAACGAATCTTCTTTCATTTGCAAACGAATATGTATGTATTACCATGCCCGTGTTTCCTTGCAATAATTAGTCATTCAAAACGAGATACTCCATCCGTTCACTTTTGTAAGTCGTTTCAAACAACTTAAAATGAACTATTTTGCACATTGTCCGAAATGTCTTCAAGGTCTTATAAAAGTGAACAGAGGGAGTACTATAAATTAATTAATGAGGAGTTATTTGAAAAAAAATCGAAATGGTACCCACGCTAACGTGGATTAGAGTGTGTGTAACATAATTAGTTATTTGAATTAGATTGTGTGTCACGTAGTTAGTTATTTGAATTAGAGTGTGTGTCATGTAGCGATCTCCAATTCTAATGTGGATTTCACATTTCACTGTATCCACGCTACTTTTTTAATACAAATTCATATGTATATGATGAACACCATGGTAGTGAGAAAACTTTTGGATGGATTCAAACATATGACCTACAAAATAGCACAACAAATTGAGTCAATGTCAACTTTTCAAAACTTAGTATGGCACGAATTCGAAATAATTACCCGTATGCCTAGTCCTCGGTTCAAATCTTACAATGTACACCGAATTGAAACATCGATATTAAGTCTCGTACTATGTACATTCAAATGTTGTTTTTAGCCCCCCCTGCACAAACGCTACATACTTCCTGTATCGGTCAATCTTCCTCTCCTAACCACCTTAGGAAGCTATCGGTTTCCAACACACGTTCATTCTTTCTCTCCATGTTTCGATCTCTAAGTCTCTCAACTACACAACCCCTTTTTCCACTCTGTTACCAAATGTATTTACCTCACACACCCGCCATTGCACCCCATGCCGAGCTCTCTCTCTCTCCCCCTCTCCCTCTCACCCTCTCGCGCTAAATACATGCATTGCCTATCTAGCCCCCCAACCTCTCGTGCGCACACATGCACGTTGTATATCTAGGTCACTCCCTCGAGACTGTCTCACTCTTTCTTCCGCACGGCGGGCCACACTCGCTCAATCTCGCTCTTTTTATCTGAGTCTCGTTTAACCTTGTTTTCTTTCACACACAAATGATATATCTCCCTGTTCGAGCCTCGATCGACACACTCTATACTCTCTCACGCAGATTGTCTATCTAGGTCAGTCCATCCAAGCCGCGGCCACTCTTTCGGCCTCATGGTGGGCCACGCTCACTCAATCTCTCTCTCTCTCTCTCTCTCTCTCTCTCTCTCTCCGTATGTCTCGATTGACCTCGCTCTTTCTCGGACAAAAATGATATATCACCATGTTTGTGCCCAATTCGACCTATTCACATTGTATACTCTCTCACGCACATCGTCTATCTAGGTCACTCTCTCCAACCCGTCTCACTCTTTCGATCGCATGGCGACCCTATCTGATCGGTTGACCTTGCTTCCTCCCATGCACAAAATATATCTACACGTCTGTGACTGGATCATCTCTCTAGCTCTATCTTACAGCCCACACCCTTAACAAAAAGCTCAATCGGACAATATCTCTCCAGAGCATATATATTTGTTCAATGAATGTCGGACCACACTCACTTTGTCTCTCTATCTATATGTCTCTCAATTGACCTCGCTTTCTCACACCGTATCTTCCATGCGTTGAAGCTACTACCTCTCCATCCCTCGCAAAGCCGGAGCTATTTACATTGCGAGGGGCACTCCAACCTTGGATTAATTTGTGTAGGCATTTATTCCGGTCGTTTTAGATTATATTTTCGTAGCATTCGGCCCACAACTACTCCAAACACCGTTGCAACCCACACAACTCCCCTAGTTGATTTCCCTTTGGCTCGGTCATTGCTCTCTCGAACGTCCTTTCTCGCCTTCAATGTCGCACCATGGTATTATTGAAAAAACTATGTTGTTCTATTTAATTATTATAAATAAGGTACAAAACTACACACCGATAGTCCACTTGGAATGGAACAAATTTCGACCCACAAATTAAAGTGCTACAAACTACACACCGAGGGCCCACATGTCATGAAACAAATTTGGACCCATATACAAATTCAAAAATAAAGGAGAAGGATCGAACATGCGACCGGGCCTTCAAGCCGCACGTCAATAGGCAACATACGTAGAATAGCAATGTTTTTTGTACCCCATTTGTTCACATAATGTTTTTATATTACCACAGCCTAATTAATGGATAATATGTAATATTATTTTTAGTACTATTCGCCTTCACTTACTGGTGGGTTCCATGTGTGCTCTCTCTCTCCTCCCCTTCTAAGTTTAGACGCATGGGCAAACAGGAAGAACTCGCGGGCGATGTTGCCGTTGACCATATCTGGATGCGTTCACAAGTCACGGTACCAGTTTCACGCACTAGCAGCACTAGTCAGTGTGTACATGCAATGCACGTTAATTTGGAAGTATATTAAGTGCATGCAGATATTAACTACTAGGATATTATTTGCGTGTTGTCATGTGATTAGCACTATTTTTGGCATGAAATTATCTGCACGCTAAACGTGTTGAGCGCTCGACATTGAAGCATTCTAGGTCATTGGATAACAAGGAATACATGTGGCTTGATGACGTTTTATATTTAATTTGATACAGCTCTAGCAGAACATTCAATCGATCAAACCATACATTTCGTTCAGTATTACTCCGACTTTAAATTATACGACGATCGATATAAAATAAACAGAAATGATAAACATTCGGATTTTAAGCATGGGAACATTTTTCATGGAAAATTTAGATTACGCGGCGGCGGCGGCGTCTCGCGGTGGGAAGCGGCTCCTCTGCCGTGCTCTGTGTGTCGTCGGGCCACTGACCGATGGTGACGGCGGCGTCTTGCGCTGTTGTTGGCGTACTCCTGGACGTTGGCCTAGCTTCAAGGAAGGCCAAAATGTTCTGGACTTCGGAGCGAGTCAACTGGCGGGAGGAGGCAACTGGCGTTGGTGCAAGGAAGCGGTCGACGGCGGCCATCCATGCCGCCGAGGGGGGCACTGGCACCCGCGCGGGGACAGGCGTTGTCAACGGCGCGGCGGAGACATTCGTGTGCATGAGCACCGGCACGGGCACGCACGTCAGTGCACGCGCAGGCACATGTGTTGGCAGGTGCATGGGCACCGGCACGGGCATGCGCGTCAGGGCACGCGCAGGCGCATGCGCTGGCAGGTGCACCGATGCGTGAAAGTCGGCGGGGACCTTGTGGAACCCCGTGGGATCAAGCTCGGCGACAATGTGCGGCTCCCAGCCCATCAATGCCACGGGGATGGGCGCTGGCGCAGTCGGGGCGATGGGAGCCGGAACGGGATCGGGGACAGGCGGGGCGTCTTCCCGCAAGGCCAGTTGAAGCTCGTCCCAAAGCGCGTTATGTTCTTGAGACTCCGGCTGGGTGTCTTCCTCAGGAAACTGGAACACTAAGGGCAGACCATCGTGATGCGGCATGGCATACGTTTAGGTCAGGCTAGTTGGAGGTAGACGACAGGAGAATCAGAGAGGAAGAGAGAGGATTGTAGCGATACCGGGTAGTGCGGGGTTGATTTTAAACTGCGGCGCCGGTGACATTAAAAGTGGGAGCAGTTGGGACGACGGTGGGCGGTGAAGCCTGGTCAAAGGGCTCACCTCCCGGTGAGCCTGCACAGGGGTCTGCTCGCACGCCTCCCTGACAGCCGGCGCAGCGGTCTGCTCGCACGCCTCCCTAACAGCCGGCGCAGCGGTCTGCTCGCACGCCTCCCGTCGACTCACACGCTTGCTCGGATGGCACCTGCCGATGAGAAGTGGGGACTCGTGGCGGCACATAAACGCCCAAGGTTTCAATAGTGAAAGCGTTTGCCTTAACGTGATAGGTCTTTGTTCCAAAATACCATGGCTCTTCATTTGTGCAACTTGTCATAAGCAACTTGTCTCAAATTGAAGAAAAAACTTACGAAGTAATATTTGTGCCATATCACGTGACCATGATTAGTTTCAAGAATTTATGCTCACTTTTGGATTTTCTGAAATTTAAGATCCAGGATTTGGAACAATATCATACCCGCATCATGCAATAAATTTTCAAGCCGTACATTTGTCCTGTTGTATTTCTTAAGAAAGGATTTGGTCAAACATTTTGCTTAGTTAGACTTCAGACAAGTTATATATGCAGAGTAAAAGGATAATCCCTCCGTACTAGTGCATTGCCTGATATATTAACTCAAGTACTAGGCACGAACAAACGGGCTCAATTATGTGCTCATCCTGGTGTAGTAGTAGTAGTAGTACTAGGCAATGCAGTTGATGGTGACCTTGACGAGTGGCGACTGAGGGAATTGAACCGTGCTCGGCACGGTAGGTAACGTTGTCTAGTTACTAAAGCATCCCTCCGTTGTTCATCGGTAGTCATTATGGACCGGGGACATGAGGGGAATTTCCTAGGGCTGGAATTCTGGCCGCCAGATACTTCGACTTGAAACGCTGAGGCTTGACTAGTTGGGGTTTCCTAATGTGCGTACCACGCACGCCACCGAAGGACATGAGCCCGGTTTTTTTAGGATCAACACGAGCCAAGGTCTGGCTGGTACGCCGTTGGGTCCTACCATTTGAGAATATGAAAGGAACCTTTTAAATTGCCGAACGAATCTATGTGTATTACAATACCCTTATTTTCCTTGCAAATACTAATCTCAACAAGGTAATTGATTTATGACGAGTTGTTGAATTAGAGTGAGTTTGTGATATAGTGATCTCAACGTGGATTTCACATTTCATGGTATCCCTAGTAAGTTTTCCAATGCAAATTCAAATTTAAAAGATGAACAATATGGAGGTGAGAAAACTTTGTATGTAACAAGCATATGACCACACACACACAGAGACACACACGCACGAACACAACAACAACCCAATAAGTATAGTGCATCTATTTTTCCAAACCATGCATGTATGACATGAATTCAAAAATACTCCTTCTATTCCTAAATATTAGTCTTTTAGAGAGTTCAACAAGTGACTACATACGGAGCAAAACGAGTGAATCTAGACTCTAAAATATGTCTATATACATCCGTATGTGCCAGTCCATTTGAAGCCTCTAAAAAGACTAATATTTAGGAACGAAGGGAGTAAAATGTAAGACATCCATGGTCCTCAGTTCAATATTTAAAATGAACATGAAACTGAAACATGAATATTAAGTCTAGTACTACAGTACATGCACATGTTGTGTTTAGGCGGAGCTATGATTGTCGGGGGTCAACCCCTCGACCTTAGATAAAATTGTGGAGCTCTGTTTAGGGTTGTTTAGATTATATTTGTCCCCACCCTCCCAACCACCGATTGGCTGTGCACCCCCACTCCTCCTCCCCGGGAGAATATCATGTGCTCCCATACCTTAGATGCTATATGCCGATACGAGTTGCTTGGAGCTTGTAGATCTGAGATATAGCAGCTCACATGATGTGTCTTAATATTTTTGCAGGAAACCTTGATGAGTTTGAGAATTGCACACAATTTGTACAAAAACTACTTAGATGCCCTTTGATCCCATATCCAACGAGCTCGAAGCTCGTATCATCGTAGCATCTAAGATGAAGGAGGACATCATATTCTCCTGTATGTAAGAATATCATGTGCTACCACACCTTAGATGCTTTGGTGATACAAGCTCTTCGGAGGCGTTGGATTTGTGACCCAACACCTATCGGTGGTTCGAATGGTTTTTTGCAGAAAAGCCCCAAAAGAGTTCGACCACTGCTTGCAAGCACAAAGACTGCTCAGATGCCATTGGATCTCAGATCAAACGACCTCCAAGCTCGTACACCGTAGCATCCAGGCTGCGATAGCACCTTATCTTTTCTCGCACGGGAGAGTATGAGGTGCTCCCGCACCGTAGATTCTATGGTGATACGAGTTCACTGAGATCTAACGGCCCACAGTAGGAGATTTGAATGTTTTTGCAATATACGACTGATAGAGTTTGGGAAATGCGCAGAAAGTACAAGTACTACGCATGTGCCATCTGATCACTGATCATGCGACCTAAATGCTCATATCACTGTAGAGGGTAATTAAGCTACGGGGAGCACCTAATATGAGCAATGGGGAGCCGTCGGATCGAAGATGCAGTGGCACACACGAGGCCTGAATGTTTTATTTGCAAAAAAACCTTTGGAGAGTTTGGAAATTGCGCATAATTACAAAGACTACTCCCAAGCCATTGGATCGCACTTCCAACGGTGTAAAAACTGAAGGAAATATGCCCTAGAGGCAATAATAAAGTTATTATTTATTTCCTTATAATCATGATAAATGTTTATTATTCATGCTAGAATTGTATTTTCTGGAAACATAATACATGTGTGAATACATAGACAAACAGAGTGTCACTAGTATGCCTCTACTTGACTAGCTCGTTAATCAAAGATGGTTATGTTTCCTAACCATGAACAATGAGTTGTTATTTGATTAACGAGGTCACATCATTAGTAGAATGATCGGATTGACATGACCCATTCCATTAGCTTAGCACCTGATCGTTTAGTATGTTGCTATTGCTTTCTTCATGACTTATACATGTTCCTATGACTATGAGATTATGCAACTCCCGTTTACCGGAGGAACACTTTGGGTACTACCAAACGTCACAACGTAAATGGGTGATTATAAAGGAGTACTACAGGTGTCTCCAATGGTCGATGTTGGGTTGGCGTATTTCGAGATTAGGATTTGTCACTCCGATTGTCGGAGAGGTATCTCTGGGCCCTCTCGGTAATACACATCACATAAGCCTTGCAAGCATTACAACTAATATGTTAGTTGTGAGATGATGTATTACGGAACAAGTAAAGAGACTTACCGGTAACGAGATTGAACTAGGTATTGGATACCGACGATCGAATCTCGGGCAAGTAACATACCGATGACAAAGGGAACAACGTATGTTGTTATGCGGTCTGACCGATAAAGATCATCGTAGAATATGTAGGAGCCAATATGGGCATCCAGGTCCCGCTATTGGTTATTGACCAGAGACATGTCTCGGTCATGTCTACATTGTTCTCGAACCCGTAGGGTCCGCACGCTTAAGGTTACGATGACAGTTATATTATGAGTTTATGCATTTTGATGTACCGAAGGTTGTTCAGAGTCCCGGATGTGATCACGGACATGACGAGGAGTCTCGAAATGGTCGAGACATAAAGATTGATATATTGGAAGCCTATGTTTGGACATCGGAAGTGTTCCGGGTGAAATCGGGATTTTACCGGGTTACCGGGAGGTTACCGGAACCCCCCGGGAACCACATGGGCCTTCATGGGCCTTAGTGGAAAGGAGAAAGGGGCAGCCCAAGGGGGCTGCGCGCCTCCTCCCTTCTCCTAGTCCTATTAGGACTAGGAGAGGTGGCCGGCCACCCCTCTCCCTCTTTCCCCCTTGGGAATCCTAGTTGGAATAGGATTGGAG
>NC_041388.1:290560080-290581620 GCF_002162155.2 Triticum dicoccoides
GCTATAAGTTTAGCAGGGAGGTACCAAAGTAATCCAGGAATGGATCACTGGACAGCGGTCAAGAACATCCTGAAATACCTGAAAAGGACTAAGGATATGTTTCTTGTATATGGAAGTGACAAAGAGCTCATCGTAAAAGGTTACGTTGATGCAAGCTTTGACACTGATCCGGACGATTCAAAATCGCAAACCGGATACGTGTTTACATTAAACGGTGGAGCTGTCAGTTGGTGCAGTTCTAAACAAAGCGTCGTAGCGGGATCTACATGTGAAGCGGAATACATAGCTGCTTCGGAAGCAGCAAATGAAGGAGTCTGGATGAAGGAGTTCATATCCGATCTAGGTGTCATACCTAGTGCATCGGGTCCAATGAAAATCTTTTGTGACAATACTGGTGCAATTGCCTTGGCAAAGGAATCCAGATTTCACAAAAGGACCAAACACATCAAGAGACGCTTCAACTCCATCCGGGATCTAGTCCAGGTGGGAGACATAGAGATTTGCAAGATACATACGGATCTGAATGTTGCAGACCCATTGACTAAGCCTCTTCCACGAGCAAAACATGATCAGCACCAAAGCTCTATGGGTGTTAGATTCATTACAGTGTAATCTAGATTATTGACTCTAGTGCAAGTGGGAGACTGAAGGAAATATGCCCTAGAGGCAATAATAAAGTTATTATTTATTTCCTTATAATCATGATAAATGTTTATTATTCATGCTAGAATTGTATTTTCCGGAAACATAATACATGTGTGAATACATAGACAAACAGAGTGTCACTAGTATGCCTCTACTTGACTAGCTCGTTAATCAAAGATGGTTATGTTTCCTAACCATGAACAATGAGTTTTTATTTGATTAACGAGGTCACATCATTAGTAGAATGATCTGATTGACATGACCCATTCCATTAGCTTAGCACCTGATCGTTTAGTATGTTGCTATTGCTTTCTTCATGACTTATACATGTTCCTATGACTATGAGATTATGCAACTCCCGTTTACCGGAGGAACACTTTGGGTACTACCAAACGTCACAACGTAAATGGGTGATTATAAAGGAGTACTACAGGTGTCTCCAATGGTCGATGTTGGGTTGGCGTATTTCGAGATTAGGATTTGTCACTCCGATTGTCGGAGAGGTATCTCTGGGCCCTCTCGGTAATACACATCACATAAGCCTTGCAAGCATTACAACTAATATGTTAGTTGTGAGATGATGTATTACGGAACAAGTAAAGAGACTTACCGGTAACGAGATTGAACTAGGTATTGGATACCGACGATCGAATCTCGGGCAAGTAACATACCGATGACAAAGGGAACAACGTATGTTGTTATGCGGTCTGACCGATAAAGATCTTCGTAGAATATGTAGGAGCCAATATGGGCATCCAGGTCCCGCTATTGGTTATTGACCAGAGACATGTCTCAGTCATGTCTACATTGTTCTCGAACCCGTAGGGTCCGCACGCTTAAGGTTACGATGACAGTTATATTATGAGTTTATGCATTTTGATGTACCGAAGGTTGTTCGGAGTCCCGGATGTGATCACGGACATGACGAGGAGTCTCGAAATGGTCGAGACATAAAGATTGATATATTGGAAGCCTATGTTTGGACATCGGAAGTGTTCCGGGTGAAATCGGGATTTTACCGGGTTACCGGGAGGTTACCGGAACCCCCCGGGAACCACATGGGCCTTCATGGGCCTTAGTGGAAAGGAGAAAGGGGCAGCCCAAGGGGGCTGCGCGCCTCCTCCCTTCTCCTAGTCCTATTAGGACTAGGAGAGGTGGCCGGCCACCCCTCTCCCTCTTTCCCCCTTGGGAATCCTAGTTGGAATAGGATTGGAGGGGAGTCCTACTCCCGGTAGGAGTAGGACTCCTCCTGCGCCTCCTCCTCCTGGCCGGCGCACCCTCCCCCCTTGGCTCCTTTATATACTGAGGCAGGGGCACCTCTAAACACACAAGTTGACACAAGTTGATCCACGTGATCGATTCCTTAGCCGTGTGCGGTGCCCCCTGCCACCATATTCCTCGATAATACTGTAGCGGAGTTTAGGCAAAGCCCTGCTGCTGTAATTCATCAAGATCGTCACCACGCCGTCGTGCTGACGAAACTCTTCCCCGACACTTTGCTGGATCGGAGTCCGGGGATCGTCATCGAGTTGAACGTGTGCTCGAACTCGGAGGTGCCGTAGTTTCGGTGCTTGATCGGTTGGATCGTGAAGACGTACGACTACTTCCTCTACGTCGTGTCATCGCTTCCGCAGTCGGTCTGCGTTGGGTACGTAGACAACACTCTCCTCTCGTTGCTATGCATCACATGATCCTGTGTGCGCGTAGGAAAATCTTTGAAATTACTACGAAACCCAACAAAAACTAGTATAACCATAGTATCTAAGCTGCGGGGTGGATGTGATATTCTATTTCGCTGTCATTTTTGTTCGTAAACTTGCAAAATATGTCTAACTCGTGCCGTTACTTGTCTAACCGCGCAAAGTGAAAAACCATCCTACACTGAAATATCAGAACAACACACGGGGGTCCCACTTGTCATTAATCAAATTTGGACCTAAAACTAACAAATCTGAAAGACGAGATTCGAACTGGCAACCTGGACTACAAAAGCGTAAGTCGATAGCCTGAAAAAACGGATGGTTGTTGGCTTTGTCCCATAACTTGATTTTATACAGTACTTGTGTTGAGTAGAGTGGAGGGAGTTCCTCGTCAACACATGCATGACCGTTGTCTCACTTACTGGGGGGTCCCAGGTCTGCGATCTCAATCTCTCTTCTCTCCATCGTCTAACCTTTGCACGGGCACACACGAAGAGCGGCTCTAGCTTGCCGTGGTGTTATTACAACTAAAAAAAGCTTGGAAAATAGAAGAATCGCCTAGAACAAGAGACGTTGTGGCTGGTCGAGACGGAGCTTACCACATCTATCCTCCGTGCCACGTTTGCATGATGAAGCTGTGTGGCTAGTGGGGTGTTTTTGACCGACTGGCTGGGTCCCGAGGTCGAACCATAGGTACTACGTCGGATACAGTATATTTTTACACGCATATTTTTCCTCCGTGTCGAGACGTGGAACACCCTACCACGCGGTTTACGGGGTCCTCCCGGGTGGTGCACGCATATATTCTTCCTGACGTGGGATGCCCTACCGCGCGTTTTCTAGGTCCTCCTCGGTCGTAGCGCCGAAGCAAGTAAATGAGTCGTCAAATCACGAAAGACCACCTTTTCCGCCGAGTACATCAATGAAGCACGGTGGCTAGCTAGTTGGGCTAGTTCGACCGATTAGCTAGGTCACCGCCACATTTGTTTTTTCACCCTTTTTTTATCTACTTGCCGGCAAGTAAATTTAAATATCCACCGCGGTGTTGCTCTGGTGTTTGGGTGCGGCAGGATTTTTAATTTTTTGATTGACGGGAGCAGGCACGGTAGGATTTTTAATTTTTTGATTGACGGGAGCAGGCGCGACAGCAATTAGTCATGATGACTCCGCCTGTAAAACCCACTGCTCCCTGATGTGAGAAGTCGTCGACTGGTGTTTTACCATGGTGAAAACCAAAAGATTCCCCGCTCCCACCGCCTTCCCGTAGATTGCATTGCCTTTCAGCCGTTTCACCCCCTTTGCTTCCTCTCCCCATTGCTTCTACCTGGTGCCATGGTGGCGCAGCAGATCACGGAGTCCGAGATGAGGCGCCTGACACTGGTTCCCGCCGACCAGGAGCGGGCTCTACGGGCGGTTGCACCCTGCATCACCAACGTCGTGCGCCTCGAGAAGCAGAGGGACTTCGGTGGTGTTTAGGCGCCCTCTGCATGAGCATGTCCATGTCTTGGTGCAACATGACCGTTGGATCAAACTCAGACGGTGCAGATCAGTCAATGTAGCACAAAGCGTGTGGGTGTGTTTGGTTGCATTCTCATCTCAATATAGTTGTTTCCTCTTCGTGTATTTTTGTCAACCTACTAGTGTGGACTCATGCACCCTTCATGCACTCTGACAAACACCCAAAAGTGGGTTGAGAAGGGAACTTTTGCTCCCATCCCGTGCACCCTTCATACACCCTGCCTAACACTATTCGTGCTTCATATGGTTCATGTTTCGTGGAGTACTGTAGCACCATACTCTCCGTGCGCTGTGGACCTAGTTCTGTTAACATTGATCTCACCATTTATTCTCGACCGGACAGTTGAAAAAGCTGTACTATGTTACATATAGGAGTAGTTGACATGCGCACAACATCATTTGTTATCGTCATATCTTTATACACTAGCAACAAGATTGTGTAGTACTGACATATGAACCACTGCACATGCCTAGTAGTAGGAGCATTGTGTATGTTCAAGTGGCTGCCATGTTTCGCACTCCTCCGTCGTAAGAGTGGACACTGTCGGATTTCGGGTTCCGGCAGACCCTTGAGGTTCGAACACTGGGGTGCGCGTGGAGATCTCTCCCCTACCGATCTATGTCCAATCTCCTCCCGTTATCTAAGCTGGAAACAATGAACAACACAAGGGACACGAGGTTTATACTGGTTCGGGCCACCGTTGTGGTGTAATACCCTACTCCAGTGTGTGGCGTGGTGGATTGCCTTAGGTGCTGATGATGAACAGTACAAGGGAAGAACAACCTCGCAAGAGGTGTTCTTGAGCTGGTGCGATGAACTGCTTGGGTAAGTTCAGTCGCCTCTCTCCCTCTCTCTGCTGGGGCTCTATCAGATCTCTAGATGTCTCTTGATCTCTCTATCCATCCATCCTTTTTTCCCCACTTTGTGGTGGCTAGCTCTCTTTATAGAGGCCCTGGGCCTCTCCCCAAATAATGAGCGGGAAGGGCACCAACAATTGGCCATTTTGAAGGGGAACATCTAGTACAAGTTATCCTGACCAAAGGTGGTCTTCGGCTGCCAAAAGCACTAGTGATGACACCGTCTTGGGCTCCACGTGACCTCTGTCCTGCCGCTCTACTGGTCTTGGTCTCGTTGCACCGGAATGGTAACCTTTGCCCCATGCCTTGGCCTGTGCTTGCCCCCTTTGCACCAAAGGGGAAACAAGGACACTACGCAAGCCGGCGCCCGCCTGGCGCCCGCCTGGTCTCGATCGTCATGGCTTGCGTCACGGGCTCCTCGCGAGGTGCCCCTGCCTTGATCTCTCCGCCTCCTCGCGAGCCTGCCTGATGAGGCTGCCTCTGAGGAAGCTTCATGTCGTCCGCCCCACGAGGCTTGGCCCCTCGCGAGGGTCTTGAGCTTGAGCTGATGAAGATGGGCCGCGCTGGGCCCCCACTTGAGCCACGCCGCAGGCCGCAGGCAGGCAAGTCTGGGGACCCCCGTTCCCAGAACGCCGACTGTAGCCCCCGGGCCCAAGGCGCGCCCGGGCTTGGCCTAGCAGGGAAGCGAAGGGGCAAGTGCGAAGCGCCGTGGGCCCTAATAGCCTGCGGCGTTGGGCGCCGCGTGGCGACTGATTGGACATGGGCGTATGCGCTTCCCCACGACACCTCGGCAACTGTCCATCTGACAAAAGAGGTGCCCAGGCCAGACTTACTTGCTTTGTTCTCGTTCGCCTCACCCCAGATCCCCTTTCTCGCTCTCCTCCTTCTTGCTCCCGAAATCCTCCAGATCTATCTCAATCCTTCTCATCCGGCATGCCATGGCGCCTCGCAAGTCCCCGACCGAGGCCTGGTACTCGCCGGCTCTGGATTCCCTGAACCTGCCGGAGAAGAACCTCGCCCTCACGCACCTGATGATGGCGGCGCAGGGCAGCAAGGGGGCGACTGTGCTCAAGGCCGGCTCCGACCAGCCTAAATGTAAGGGGAGCACCTTCTATCCGCTCTTTGTGAGCGCCATCATCGCCGGTCTGGTGCCTCCTTTCTCTGAGTTCTTCTTTGTTGTTCTCCGCCAGTACAACTTGTAGCCTCTGCATCTCCACCCCAACTCTGTTCTTCTCCTGGCGATTTTTGCTTACTACTATGAGGCTCACGTCGGGTAAAGCCCTCGGTGGCCCTGCTGCGTCACTATTTTTCCCTCTGGGTTTCTGGTGGCCATGTCTCCGCATGTGCGAGGTTCATCGCATACTCCAATTCCAATGCCATCTCGAAGCCTGGGAAGAGAATCGAAGGCTCCTGGAGCAAGTGGGTCATGGTGGACGTCGGGCGCCTCCACCTCCGTCTGGTGTTGCCTACGGGGCAGCCCAAGGCTGTCGACACGTGGTCCCGCGTGGAGCTCGTCGACCCCCGTGCGAGGGCGGTGCTGAAGAGGATGAACGCGGACCTAAGGCCGAGCAACTTGGGGGCGGCGAAGCTGACCGGGACCACGCTCTTGAGGGAGTTCTTGTAGCACCGGGTGGCTCCACTCCAGGAGCACTCGCTCCCGTTGTGGAGGCTTGGGGAAGTGGACGCCGCCTTGCGCCTAAGCTCTAAGGCCCTGACCGGCAAGAATCTGGTCACGGCCCTCCATTCCTTGGTTGGGGGAGACGTGGCGAAGCCGGTGGGAGCCCCCGTCCCCCTGTTCCTTTGTGACGACTGGGAGCAGGTGGTGAACGCCATGCCCACCTTCAATGGTGAGGGGCTGGTGCCCGCGGAAGCTCCTGAGGGTCTTGCGGCGCTGGCGATGGTGAATGTGTCCTCCGACAGCTCCAGCGGGAGCGAGGGGGAAGAAGAGGCGGAGGAGGAAGAGTCTGACTCTGAGTCGACTAGTGAGGAGTCGAGGGAGTCTTTCCCTCGGCGCAGGTCTCAGGCCCTCCGCTCCATGCCGGACGACGACGAGGCCGGCACCAGGCGAGGAGGGGAGGACTCCCCCTTGGTCGCAAGGAAGGGCAAGTCGGGGCTGGTTGCCCCAGGGTCTGCTCTGGTCCCTGGGCGGTCTGAGGCCAGCTCCTGCCCTCCTGACGTGCCCTCTGCTTCCGGGCCTCCCGAGGCTGACCCCAGCTGCAGGCTCTCGGGCTTCAAGTTCGGCCAGAGGTTGCTTGGGTCTGCGAGCGACGACCAGTAAGTGCTCGACTCGTGCTTTGCTTGGTTTCTGCCGCTGAGGCTTGACGTCCATATTCTTTGTCAGGCTGACGCCTGCGGCGAAGAGGTTGAGAGGGGCTTCTGCGGCCCTGCTTGGGTCGAGCCCATCTTCCGGGGCGGCGCCTTCGTCCGCTGGGGAGGAAGACGGCGAGGCTCGCGCCTCCCCTGCCCGGTCGTCCTCGCGAGGCCGACTGGGACGCCTCGGCGAGGAGTCAGCCCCCATGTCCCCGCTGACCCTAGAGTCGACTGCGCTCGATGTTGCAGCCGGGGGAGCCAAGGCCCAGGGGGTTGCTCCCTGCCAAGCCGTGATCACGTTGTTGTCCTCTTCGCTTGCTCCGCCAGTTCCCGCTTCTCCTGTTTCTTCTGCCGCTGTCCTAGGCCAGGTCGCAAGCGAACTGAGCCAGCTGCGGGAGGATCTTCTGAGCGCGGACCCTCGCCTAGCGGCCAGGCGCCTGGAGCTAGCTTCTGGCTGGGCCCGTTCCGCTGCCGCCGTCCGAGCAGCGCTGAGCCAGGCCATGGTGGCCTCGATGGGGAGAAGCAGGCCTCCAACCAAGCCAAGGCCGCTCGCGACGCTGCCCTGGGCGACGCTGCGTCTGCCAAGGCTCGCTGCGAGGCGCTGGAGACCGAGCTACAAGGCCTGCGCGACAAGTTTGCCAAGGAGGTCCATGGCTGCCAGGAGAAAGAGAAGGAGATGAAGGCTCGGGAGGCTACCGTCAAGGACCGGGACGCCAAGCTTGATGACCGCCATGGCCAATTAGAGATGCTGGAGCGGTCACTGCAGGCGGAGAGGACCGAGCTAGACGCCAAGGCGAAGGTCCTGGCGGAGTATCAGTGGTCTTCACGAAGATGGAGAAGAAGGCTCGTGCTGCGCTGAAGACGCTTTACGAGAGCGGCTTGGAGGAGCCGTTGGCCGGTGCGGAGGATGGCCCCGCCAAGCTGCTTCCCTTCCTGGTCCATGTGCTTGAAGATGTCGTAGACGGCCTTGGTCCCACGGCCGAGGCCGAGGCGCGTGCTCTGTCTTCTGTGGCGCTGACGCATGTCCTCAGCCACGTCTACCTGCGCGACCCCGACGTCGACTTCGACAGCCTGCTGGAACCCGTGAGCGGCGACCTTGCCGCCGCAACCGCTGAGGCCATGAAAGGCCGAGCCAAAGCTTTGCTGGGGAGGTTCCGCGCCTTCAGCATCTTGCCCGGGCGCGGTGCTGCCAGCTCCGCGGCCCCGGGAGGCGGAGTCGTCCAGCATGAATCCACCACAGGCGGCGGCGCCACTGGAGAGTGATCCCTTCGCGGCTTATGTCCTGTTTTATTCCTGCAACATGCACCATGCCTCGTGGAGGCGTTTAAACTTGTGTTTGGTGTCGTGAAACAATCTATGGCTTGTAATATTTGCTTTGAATTTCCTGGAATTTGCATTTTTCTCTCCTACTTGCTCGCGCTCTATGTCGGCAGGGCCCGGCCCCGCCCATACCTCACCCAGCGTTAGCCCCGACCGGAAACCAGGATGGGACTAAGGAGCGAGGGGCTATGTGGCAAGTTAGGTTCCTGAGTCGTGATGCTCAGGAGTCCCCCTTGGCGCGCAAGCAACAAGTAGGAAAGGGGGGAACGAGGAGTGGATTGGTCGTTCTGCGTCCGCAGGGCCCGGCCCC
The DNA here is from genome assembly GCF_002162155.2 of Triticum dicoccoides. Taxonomy (NCBI): domain Eukaryota; kingdom Viridiplantae; phylum Streptophyta; class Magnoliopsida; order Poales; family Poaceae; genus Triticum; species Triticum dicoccoides. Next base: position 290,568,742 of record NC_041388.1, read on the forward strand.
GCGCATACCTCACCTAGCGTTAGCCCCGACCGAAAACCAGGACGGGACTAAGGAGTGAGGGGCTACGGGGCAAGTTAGGCTCCTGAGTCGCGATGCTCAGGAGTCCCCCTTGACGTTCAAACGGGTTTCCATACCTTGGCTCCACTCAGGGAGGGGTGCGTGATGACCCGGTCCGAGGGACCTGGCTGGGTGGCGTGCGCTCGGGAAAGGCCCGGGCGTAGCCCCCGTGTCCAGCCCCCTTGTGCGGCGCTCCCGAGGGGAGGCATTGCGATGGTGCCGGACACTGAGCTCTGGGCTCCCTGAGGTTGGTACGGCCGTAGGCCGCCCTTAGTTGTTTATCACCAGCGCGGAGCATAGTGCTTCCATATGTGTACGGGCATAGCCGCTCCTCGGCAGTGTCGTCAGCCAGCGCGGAGCATGGTGCTTCCACTGGTACGTGGGAGGGGGATCCCCTCCGGGAGGAGCCCCCGGGGCGTGTACAGCCCCGCCTTGACACGTGACCGGCACGGTAGGGCTAGGAGAGGTGTATCTGGGCACTCGTGAGCCAGTGCGGGACTCACGAGGCCCTACCTCGAGGCGGGTTGCGCCTGGCTTTGGGCCTTTATCAATGGTGTGTTCCTGCAGGGTGGTTAGAATGCAAATGCTCTACGTCCTCAGGTCACGGCCCTCGAGTGAGCTCAGCCGCCGCTGGTATAATAGGTCGTGATGCCGTGGGTCAAGGCCAGGGGGTGAGGGTTGGAGAGCCAGTAGGAGCCCATGAGTCGCAATGCTCAGGTACCCCCCCCTTTTAACGTGCAAGCGCTTTGCACGAAAGCAGAGAAGTCTGCAATAAGCAGCAGGTGACAATTAAGTGCGAAAGAGCAAATTCATTTTAAGTAGACGCAGGAAAAGCAAACGCCGCTGGGCCAGGCCCGAGCAGCTCGGGGATGATGCGGCCCGAGGGGCGCCCCCAACAAGGTAAGTAAAGAGCATAAGCAAAAGGGATACACGCGGTAGGGACGGACCCACGCGACCTAGGAATGATGCGGCCATGTGGGCGCTCCCAGCTAAAAAAGGAACTTAGAAAGATGTCACCTGGTGCCGTTGAAGGTGGAGTGATGTTGAAGAAGCGGGCGACGCGCGATGAAGACATCGACCCTCACGAGCCCCCAGGCCCAGGAGCCTCGGGAGGCTCCGGGGGCACAGGTGGGTTTCCGAGGGCCATCTCCATCTCTGCGAGGATCGCACAATGCCTGATCTCCTGAGCCTCCAGAACACTCCTCAGCAGGCGCTGATGAGCGGCGACCGCGTTCGGCAGGCCGAAAGGCATGCGAACGTAGCTGTGAGGTGGACCCTCGCAACGCCCCATGCGTGAAGGCCAGAGGCGCTCCTGAGACGCGGCTCAGTTGAGCCTTGGCACGTCGATGCAGGCGTGCAGCCCATGATCCTCGCCTGGATGTGGGGCTACGGCGGGCAAGCGGCGGCTGCCGCGTATGACTCTCAACTCCTGTAGCTCCTGGGTGTTTCTTGTGATGAACTCCTATGGGTTTGGTCTTCCTTGCCTTGTACCTTCCTGAGGGAAACGTGCCTAGAAGCACCCCTCCAAGTGGTGCCCGAGCGCCTCCCTCGCGACCTTGGCAAAGTCGGTGGATCTCTAAGAAAGAGCCCCCGAGCCCTACCTAAGGAGGGCGCCGGGCGCGCCTTCCTATGCAAGAGAGGGTGGCGCTCCCTGATTGGGCACAGATCCTGACGCAACACCTCAGGAGGCACCTGCCTCCTTATGGCTTGGGCCTGGCGAAACCTTCTTCTTCTTGAGGGTCGCCTCAGGAAGTCTTCCATTTCTGTGGTCCGGGTCTTTGATTGCTGCGGCTTGGAACGCATGCTCAAGTGAACACACTGCGTCCCTTTCTTCACAGGGTACGGTGATGACTCCACCGCTTCCTGGCATCTTGAGGACATTGTATCCATGGAGAGTCAGTGCCATAAACTTGGCCAGGGCTGGGTACCCGAGGATGGCATTGTATGGCAGACGGATGTGGGCGATGTCGAAGTCCATGAGCTCGGTGCGGTAGTTGTTGCGCTGCCCGAAGGTGACTAGAAGGCGAACCTGCCCTATTGGAACAGTGGAACCATCAGTGACTCCTGAGAAGGGCTTGGTTGGCTAAAGCTGATCGTAGGGCACTTGGAGATTGTCGAACGTCTCAATGGACAGGATGTTGAGTCCTGCTCCACCGTCAATGAGGGTCTTGGTGACCTGCACGTTGCTGATGACTGGGGAGCAAAGCATCGGGAGGACTCCGGCTGCTGCGGCGCACTTGAGCTGGTCCGCTGAGCTGAACATGATAGCGCATGCAGACCACCTGAGAGGGCGCGTGGCCTCAAGCTTGGGGAGGACTGCATTTACCTCGCGAGCAAACTGCTTGAAGATGCGCTGTGAGGCTGGGGCCTCCGCACCACCCAATATGCAAGCGATCGCGTGTGGCTCCTGGAAGCCCCCAGCCCCCTCGTCTTGATGTTGGTCTTCATTCCTCCTTGGCGATGGCGGCAGTGGAGGAAGGCCTGCGTTGCTGTGCGGGCAATCCTCACGAGGCTGATCTCTCCAGCCTCCCTAGCGCGGCTGGTCCTGCCAGCGATCCTCGCGAGGTCGGTCACACCACCCTTGGCGAGGGCCACGGTCTTCCCATCGTCCGCCACCTCTTCCTCCTCCTCGGCCAAAGCCCCTGTCGTTGCGCTCGGGGCGTCGGCCGACACGTCCATCTCTCACGGCCCTGAGCTCTTGACAATCGTTGGTGTTGTGGGTGTGGAGGTCGTGGTACACGCAGTACCGGCTGCCCTTGGATGACTCGGGCTGATCCCTGCCTTGCTTTGTGTCTGGCTCCGCTACAAGCACGGCAGCCCCCTTGCGCTTCACGTCCTTGGCCTTGGGCTTCTTCTCTTCTGGGTCGGCAGTCGGGAGTTCGAGGAGGGAAAGGCGCCCTTCCTCAGCCCTGGCGCACTTGGTCGCCAAGTTGAACGGCTCTAGGGATGTGCATAGGTCTTCATGGATTGCTAGCTCCTCCTTCATCTTGATGTCGCGTACGCCATCGGAGAAGGCCGAGATGATGGCTTCTTCAGTCACCTTAGGGATCTTGAGGCGAGCATTGTTGAAGCGCTGGATGTATTTCTGCAGGGTTTCCCCTTGCTGCTGCTTGATGCGGCGCAGATCGTTCACGGTCGGGGGCCGGTCACGAGTGCCCTGGAAGTTGGCGATGAAGCGAGTGCGCATCTCGTCCCAGGAGGAGATTGTGCCAGGAGCTAGGTTCAAGAGCCAGGTGTGGGCCCCGTCCTTGAGCGCCATGGGAAACCAGTTCACCATGACCCTTTCGTCTCTGTTGGCGGCTTCGATGCATAGCTCGTAGAGCTGTAGGAACTCCGCGGGGTCCGCCGTGCCATCATAGCGAGGGGGCAGGTCAGGCTTGAACTTGCCTGGCCATGCGACGCCGCATAGCTCGGGGGCGAGGGCGCGGCAGCCTGCTGTGGCCACCGGTGCCTTTTGCTGGTGCTGGGCTTGCTCCTTGGGATTACCGCGCGTCGCCGCTTGGAGCAGAGCAGGGTCTTGGCGTGGAGGCGCGGGGACACGATCTTGGTGCGCCGGCGCTGGGAGCGCGCGAGCACCTTCTTGGGGACGAGGGATCTCTTGGCAGTTCCTTTCTTGCCGCGCAGGCGCCGGACACGGAGGGTCTCGCCCTGGGGCTGCGTGCCTTGGAGCCAGGGCGCCTCCTTGGGGAGGAGGTGGTGGAGGCACCTCCTGATCCTCGCCTCCTGCGCGGAATGGTGGGCGAGGCAGCGAGAGGGACGGCAAGGGGGAGCCCCCTGCGGCGCTGACGAGCTCGGTGATGCGGGCGAGCCAGTCCTCGTAGAGGTCATCGACGGGGCGGTACTGCAAGAGCTCTCTTGCCAGGAGCAGCGTAGCATGCGCGTCCGTGGGGGCGCGCCGAGCGTGGGATGACGAAGCGGCTGGAGTCAGCGGCGGTGTGGTGGTGCGGCCGTCCCGCCGCACCGAAGGATGCTGGGATAAGGCCTACTGCTCGTTTCCCACCGGGCCGGTGGCGGCGTTGGCGGCAGGCGACGGGGAACGACAAGGGTGTCTGCCGACGGACGCTATCTGGGCGACGCGGGTGGCGAGAGCGGCCCGGCGCTCAGCGCGAGCTCGACGAGCGTCAGCCATGGACACGACGGAAGAGCGCACACGAACAGCGGAAGAAAGATTCTGGCGCACCCCTACCTAGTGCGTCAAATGTCGGATTTCGGGTTCCGGCAGACCCTTGAGGTTCGAACACTAGGGTGCGCGAGGAGATCTCTCCCCTACCGATCTACGTCCAATCTCCTCGCGTGATCTAAGCTGGAAACAACGAACAACACAAGGGACACGAGGTTTATACTGGTTCGGGCCACCGTTGTGGTGTAATACCCTACTCCAGTGTGTGGCATGGTGGATTGCCTCAGGGGCTGATGATGAACAGTACAAGGGAAGAACAGCCTCGCGAGAGGTGTTCTTGAGCTGGTGCGATGAATTGCTTGGGTAAGTTCAGTCGCCTCTCTCCCTCTCTTTGCTGGGGCTCTATCAGATCTCTAGATGTCTCTCGATCTCTCTATCCATCCATCCTTTTTCCCCACTCTGTGGTGGCTAGCTCTCTTTATAGAGGCCCTGGGCCTCTCCCCAAATAATGAGCGGGAAGGGCGCCAACAATTGGCCATTTTGAAGGGGGACATCTAGTACAAGTTATCCTGACCAAAGGTGGTCTTCGGCTGCCAAAAGCACTGGTGATGACACCGTCTTGGGCTCCACGGTGACCTCCGTCCTGCCGCTCTGCTGGTCTTGGTCTTGTTGCACCAGAATGGTAACCTTTTCCCCATGCCTTGGTCTGTGCTTGCCCCCTTTGCACCAAAGGGGAAACAAGGACACTGCGCAGGCCGGCGCCCGCCTGGTCTCGATCGTCATGGCTTGCGTCACGGGCTCCTCGCAAGGTGCCCCTGCCTGGATCTCTCTGCCTCCTCGCGAGGCTGCCTGATGAGGCTGCCTCTGAGGAAGCTTCCTGTCGTCCGCCCCGCGAGGCTTGGCCCCTCGCGAGGGTCTTGAGCTTGAGCTGATGAAGATGGGCCGCGCTGGGCCCCCACTTGAGCCACGCCGTAGGCCGCAGGCAGGCAAGTCTGGGGACCCCCGTTCCTAGAACGCCGACAGAAACGCTTGTTGTAATCATTTTTTTCTTTAGAAAAACAGTGGACACGCTCTACCGTGCGGATCCTCCTCCAGCCATGCACTAAATTACTCACTTTCGCCGACGTGTGGGACAGCCAGCACCTGGGTCCACCAGCCATGCACTAGATTACTCCGTAGTTGAGTGACGGTAGACTACCCCGATCGAACCGCTGCAGTAATGCCCAATGAGCCGTCAAATCACAAAACCCCTCCTTTCCAGCAGTAACTTGGACGAACGAAGCAACCATCATTTCACTCTTCTCTCTCAGCTTCCTCTCTTAAAGAAAACCCCCACTCGCTTCGCTTCTCCCTCATATCATTCCTCCTTTCACTCTTCTCTCTTAGCTTCGTCTCTTGGATGGACGCCAGAGCACTGGCCGATGTGATGTCTATGGCTCTGGCCAAAACCGTCGAGGCTCATGGTACGAAGAAGCGCAAGCACCCCGCCGAGACTACCACAGACAAGCTCAAAGACATCGCCCTATCCAAGCCCCCCTCTCCGGGATCCCTCATTAAGCAAGTCCAGGTAATGTCTCTTGTTGACGATCTTTTTCTCGATCTTGATCGTGTTTTTTCATCTAACACGCAATACTAGTACTGGTAGTACAACTTTCTGGGTGATCTTGCATGTGATTTTAGTGTGCCAAATGACGGTTCTAAATTCCTCTTTTGACCAAAACATGTGAGAGGTTGACACTGATTTCTTATAGATTACTTTCAACTACTCCCTCTGTCCCAAATTTCTTGTCTTAGATTTGTCTAGATACGGATGTATCTAATACTAAAATGTGACTTGATACATCCGTATCTAGACAAATCTAAGACAAGAATTTTTGGACGGAGGGAGTACTTTATGAACATCAATGCTACCTTTTAAGAGGGTATATTTGCCTCAGTAACTTGTGTTATGGATATTGCATGTAATCCCTCTGCTCTCATGCCTTTGAAGACATGTTCTAGTGTCTTTGTTCACTCATTTCTGTGCGTATATATAGTCATATATGGAGTATAATATCGAAAATCATCTTATATTTCTGAACGGAGGTAGTAATAAAATATGGTTTCTGTTTGAATTAGAACTAGGTCCGCGGTGGAGATGAAGTTCTCAAAGTCCTGCCGTGTGAACTGGAAGACCTGATGATGAGTTCTACTGTTGAACTATCCAGGTGTTGTGTCCTTGTCGCCACGTGTCCTGAACTGGTGTTTTCATGTAGCATTGTTGTCAGGCGTGTTCTCGAGGCTGTACTTGACCACAACAATTTCATGGCTGTTCCTTCAATTACGAAGGGTGTGGTTCTTGTAAAGCTTCCCAACAAATCTGATGCAGCATGTCTTCGTCATCATGTTTATGAGTGGAAAGACCACTATGTTAGGTTCTCCAAGGTTGACAAGATGGTGATGGTGCATGTAGACATCTCACACGAAGTCCATGGCCTAGTCAGTTATGCGGGGTTCATCCCGTAGGTCGGTGGCAAGAAATAGTCTGCAGAGTTTAGTTAGTGAAACTTTGCTTGTCTGTAGTAAGTACTATTGTTCAGCACTTGATTTGTGTTTGTGAACCCTGTATTGTTTATTAGTACTGCCGCTTTTGGTGTGTGGTCATTCCTGAGAAAGTTCTATGTTAATGTCTGTCCACTCAATTCAGTCTATATATTTTGAAGTATCTAGATCATATTTTTTGTGAGGACGGTTTATCAATTATGGTTACACTCCAATATCTGTATGCATTGCAGGGTTTATCGCACCCACCAGGATTTCCAGTCCCATGGATGTTCGGTCCATACGATTTGTCATGACCTTTGGACTGTCGTGCTTGTGGGAGTAGGCGGGGCCCCTGCATGCCAACGTAGTTGGATGATCAATCTTCTGTTTAGTACTTCAACATAGTGATTTCCTGGTAAGGATTCACTCGTGTCACATCAAGTAAATCTTATTGATTCACTATCTAAATCTTATTGATTTAATGTCCTGTTTTCTTTCTTTTCCTGCAATTTTACGATGCAGGTTTTGCCATGTGACATTCATCACAGAATAAACCGTTTGGTTTGCTCTACGATGGCTATTTTTGCAGGTTTCACTTCTTATGTCGTGTCAGTAACAAAGGCACTGTCCATCACTTATATTACTGGAAAAAATTGGATCAGTCTGTTGTCTGAGTACAAGCTGAATCCCTATGATGAACTGCAGTTTGGTTTAACAAAAATGCCACAATTAGTCCTTCTCACATTTAAAAGAAATGAAGAAAAAAACTGGATCACGGTCACGGATCCTAGTCAAGTTAGAAAGCTGATCATAGCAGACCACACACGATCGCCGCTGTCTCGCACAGATCAAGCACTGACAGTTGCTCTAGCACTGACAGCGGCAGCAGCTCAGTCTGATCCAGCTGAGGATTGGGCACCGACCGCGTCAGCGGATCAGTCTGATCTACCGGAGGATCGGGCATCGACATCGACACCTGCTCCGACACAGGCACCAGCTCTACAAGGAGCACCATCTCCGGCAGCAGCAGCGGCTTCGGCACCTGCACCAACACTTGCACTTGCATCTGCTCCGGCCCATGCAGTTGCACCGGCAACAGTCTGGGCTGCAGTTCGCACTTCATATACCAAAGTCCTTACAAAAACCGACATGTCCACCTTCTTGGTAAGCATTGGCCACCCAAGTGCTTCGGTCTTTTTTCTTTCCATGTTGTTTCACATGATTCACTGTGTTGATCTAACTGTTTGGGTATGTCTTCTTGTTTGCAAACAGAGAATTCCTAGAGCAACGAGGGAGTCGTTCAACAATCCAGGCGACCGCGGCCAAGTTTCTCTTACCATGCGCAACCTTGGTGTGAATGAACGTGCTCAATATACCGTAAGTACAAAGGATGGTCGCATGATGATTGATGCTAAAGGATGGTCAACATTCAAATATAAATCATATCTTGCGGTAGGGGATGATGTCAAAGTCGAACTTTCTCAGCAAGGAGAGCTGGTCCAAATCAACTTTGAAATTCTTCAGTAGCGGCACACAACTGTCGAACTGATCTATCCTCCGAGAGATTTTGATGTAATAATCTGGCATGGTGAAACAAGTGTCCTGTGTGTATAAGTAGTATGACAGTATTATTTATCACATGGTATATCAATGATAGAATTGCAACTCTGATTGCTACTTAGGAACTGTCATTCGATTTCATTCCAACAGCTGTCGTGCTTTATTCAATTTTGTGTATTCGCCTTGCGACAACATCTAAAACTAGCGCTGTACCGATCGCTTGCAATATGAAAAGCGTTGAGGTAGAACACATGGGCCCCCTGACATGGAGGGGCGCCAAGCGGCGCAAAGTCCAAAACCGTGAGCCTATCTGAGTATATTTCTCGGCAAGGTGAGCCTGTGATATAAAAGATTTGTATATTTCTTTACAGAGGGAGTATCTCTCTGTCAAAATATATATTTATGTGTAACTAGTTACTCCTATCTTTCTACTTCCTTTAGCTGATATGTGGGGTAACCGGCAATGGGGTCCACGTGCCATATGCACAAATTAGAGTGCACAACTTCACGGTAGACACACCCCGGTCGTAGCGCCGCAGTAATGCCCAATGAGCCGTCAAATCACAACCCCCTTTCCAGCTTTAGCAGTAAGCTGGACGGATGAAGCAGCAATATTTCACTGGGCCTGAATCCCTTTCTCCCTCGTCTGCTTGTTCAGAGAAAAACCCCCTCTTGGTGATTGCATAGGGTTTTCTCATGGAGAACCAGGTATGAATTCTTCATCCATCCCCAATAAATCCAAGTCCCTTGGTCGCAGGTAATTCTAGGATGGTCGCCGCCGCTGTTGATGCATTTTTGTTCCTACTGAATCTAGTGTGTTTCATTTGCAGTGCCCAAAGTGCGAGTACCCTATAGGTTTCTACGCCCTCGGCGAGATGCCACACTGTTCCTTCTCATCCTAACACAACAATTTGAAACGCGCATAGTATGTTCCTAGAATCCTCTTTTCTATCCGGGGGGGTGGGGTTTTTTTGAACATGCTGTGTTCTCATATTATTTTTCCTGCAGTGTATTATTTTCTCTGCCAGAACACATGTACTCAAGATGCTCGGCCTTGCTACAACTGAATACACTAGTTTAATGGTCACAGTGAAGACAAGCCATGGATATAAGTTCCGAGTTGGGTTCATGAACCAAGAAGATCGCTGCTTTTTATGGCCGAACTTGGATAAACTTTCTCAAGTGTTACGGACTGAAAGTTGGCGCATGAATGTTGATGGAAATAGCAGAACCTGGTCTCATCTTCACTGCAATGTTCCACCCCGACGTCGTTCCAATTGTTCATCCATGTTAGTTTTGTATCTGGTTCTTACTTGTTGCCTCGATTACTTCTTAATCCACCTATTCTGTCTAACTAATCACAATTTAACTTTAGAAGTAGCAACGAATCTCTCACGAAGATGCTACTTCTAACTAATATTTTCTTATAATTGGTGGCACGTGTAGGTTTTTTCAGAGTTAAGCAGTCTGCTTGTTTGTTACTCTGTAATAACTCGGCTGTTACTAATGGCACTGAAGTTGACTGGATCGACATCCACAAGTTCCTACACTTTATTGATTATCTTGAGGTCCTTGTGGGGCGTTTCAATGGTGGAAGGCCACGTGGGATATGTGTGCCACTCCTGCACTCGTTGAATAGGTCCAACTGTGTCGAGAAAATTATAGTACAAGCTGTTTTCTGTTATATATGTTGTTCATAAACTATTGCTTATACATAGGTTTACAATTGTGATCTTCTTGAAACAGGAACTGCCGAGTTCTATTGTTCCTATACAGATGCCTGACCATGGTCGGGTCAGACTTGCGCTTGGTCACAACATGATGTTTATGTCGACCTACTCAATTCCCCTTCGAGGTGAAAAGATACTTATTCATGGGTGGTCTCAAATAATGAAGGCCCGTCGATCTTGGAGAATAGGACAGAAGATTATGTTCATGCTTTTCCATGGCTCTAAAGCAAATATCCTGTTTATTGACCACGTTGCGACATGAAGCCGCTTTCAAAAGGTTGTGGATGCGCGGGGTGGCGCCTGGGCCTTATCCTGGGGCTTGGCGGCCTCACCCTTGGTTAACTGTAGGCAAAGTAGCACTGTTCGAGGCGTGCTTTGTACGGTTGAACCTGTATAAGTACTCATACTGCTTTCAGCTTTGGTTGTTAAGCGCCCCTGCTGGTTTCAGTTAAGGTTGTTAAGTACTCCTGCTGCTTTTACAGTCTGTCGTGTTTCTTCAGTCATGTCTTCCTCCAGCCGCCAAAACCAAACCAGCGCCGGCGGGGCCGCCTGCTTCCGCCTCTCACGGCTGGCTGCGCCTCAGCGCACGCATCGCCGCCCCACCGTCTCCTAAACTATTAAAGCCGATGTCCTCCACGCGCTTTTGTGCGCTCGCCACGGTGCCGGCCTCTCGCGTTGTCAACATGGTCAACAAACAACAGGAATCGGCAAAAGAACGTGGAGAGGATGACAATAGGGGCCCACCACGTCAGCGTATGGAAAAATAAAATGCTTCCTCCTAGTGTTTTCCTGACATCTGGGACCCATGACATTGTGAGCGTATATAGTCAATAGACAAGAGAATAGCACAAGATCGGCTGACACCTAGGACGTAGCTACTCGAGCAGTATTTTTTTGTTTGGTATTGTTGAGACGGAGCAGGGTTTGAACTGGGTCGTGGCCCGTCTAGCCCAGGCTTATATTTTATGTTCACCATGTGACCAGCCCAGCTATTTTTTCTTTGTGAAAATGAGCCCAGTTTATTTTTTCTGAAAAATACCCAATCCAGGCCTACCTATTTTTCTACGCCCTAATGGGCTGCAACTCTTTCAAGACGCCTGCAAATCTTGAAAGTAATATGAAATGGGTTGTAAATATAAAAACAGATGACAAATTGGCAATTACTTTATAATTTCTGAATTTTTTCACATTCTCAGATTCCTATTTCACTGGGCATTAACCTAATTTAAATATATCTTCAAAGTACTTTAAATATGGCTCGACATTTCGGTATTAAAAATAGTTTGGAACCCACAGAAATATGCGAAATTGGCCCTAGCCAACCAAAAAAAATGACTACAATAAATTGCATAAGAAGTTGCCATGAGCTATATATAAATTATTTAAAAAAGAGGGAGTGGTCTGACTTGTGGGCCTATTTAGTTGACGCGTATGCAAGATTTTTTTAGTTATTAGATACGTTAACAAACGATTCTAGCAGACGTAACCGTTGGATGTCAATCCAACGGCCGTCGTGTTTCTTCAATCTCTGATCTTCTTGCTCTAGCCGCCAAAGCAGCGCCGGCGGGACCGCCTACTCCCGCCTCCCGTGGCTGGCTATGCTGCCGTGCAGGCCTCAGCGCCCCCTACTACTCCCACCGCTGGCCAGGGCATCCCTCTACTCACGCACACCCCCCTGCTATTCTGTGGCGACGGCAGCCTCACACCGCAGCCGAACCGGTGAACCCTCGTACTCCTTTCCGCGCGGGCTTCCACTGCCGCGTCTTCCTTGGCTCCGCGTCGTCCCCTTCCTAGGCCTCGCCGTCGTCCACCGCCGTGGTGCTCTCGACGCGGCGTGGTCAATGTGGTCAATGACCGACTTCCATCGGAAGAGTACTGTACGTGGAGAGGTTGACAGCTGGGGCCACGGCAGCCGCAAGGAAGTGCCTCCTTATTACGCGGAAAATAATTATTCCTCCACCTGACAGCAGGGACCCATTGGACGGGCCACCAGTATTTCGCGAAAAAAATGTTTCCTCCTGACTGTTGGGACCCACAGGATGGGCCACGGTATTTCGCGAAAAAACGTTCCCCCCGCTGTCAGCTCGGACCCACCGGAAGTGCCTCCTTATTACGCACAAAAAATGAATACCCCCTGCTAGCTGGGACCCACCTTGGTGGGAGGCTGACTTGTGGGCCTACTAAGTTGACTGGGACGGAGGCCTTTGTCAACTTTAGTCAACATATGAATGATTCTAGCTCGAGTGACCGTACGATGTCCATCCAATGGCCGTATTGCTTCTTCAACCTCTGGTATTCTTGCTCCAGCCACCCAAAGCAGCGCCGGTCATGCCGCCTGCTCCTGCCGCCCGTGGCCGGCTGTGATGCAGCGGAGGCCTCACCGCCCCTACTACTCCCACCGCTGGCCAGGCCATCCCTCTACGCACCCACACCCCCTGTTATTCTGCGGCGACGGCAGCCTCACACCGCAGCCGAACAAGTGAACCCTCATACTCCTCTACGCGTGGGCATCCACTACCGCGTCTTCCCTGGCTCCGCGTCGTCCCCTTCCTAGCCCTTGCCGTCGTGCACCGCCCTGGTGCTCTCAGCGCGGTGTGGTCAACGTGGTCAAGGAATGGCTTCCATCGGACATGGACTGTACGTGGAGAGGCTGACAGCTGGGTTCATGGCCACAGCAAGGAAGTGCCTCCATATTATGCGCAAAATAATTATTCCTCCACCTGACAGCAGGGACCCACCGGACGTGCCACCATATTTCACGAAAAAGGTTTCCCCCTGACTGCTGGGACCGACCAGCTACATCTTCACACGCAAGGAAGTGCGTCTGAAAAAAATGATTCGCCCCCCTGACTGCTGGGACCCACCAGCTACATCTTCACAAGCAAGGAA
>NC_041388.1:290581892-290588791 GCF_002162155.2 Triticum dicoccoides
CATCTTCGCACGCAAGGAAGTGCATCCGGGCAAAAAAACGATTCCCCCCTGACTACTGGGACCCAGCAGCTACACCTTCGCACGCAAGCAAGTGCGTCCGGGCAAAATAAAACAAAAACAAAACGATTCGCCCCCCCTGACTGCTGGGACCCACCAGCTACATCTTCGCAGGCAAGGAAGTGTCTGACAGTCGGGACCCACCTGGTCGAAGTGTACGTAGCGTTGTCATTCTAGTCGCGAACGTGTATGTACATATATACTGGTCGATGTAGAGGCGCGCACGTGTCGTAGTAGAGGCGCGTACGTGTCGTAGTAGAGGTGCGCACGTAGCATGTACATGTACGTACATCGGCCAGGGTGCAAGAAATAAAATACGGCCACGTACGTACATACGGGCAGGGTCTTGAACGCCTACTCGCGCATACATACGGCCAGGGCTCGTGTACATGGCTGGGTCGGAATGGAGAAACAGCGTCGTCGTCGTGTTCATGGGGAGGCAACGGAATGTGTCGTGTTCATGGGGAGGCAACGGAATGTGTCATGTTCATGGGGAGGCAACGGAATGCGTCGTGTTCATCGGGAGGCAACGGAACGCATGGGTGCCAACCGGCTGGGTTGGAACGGAATGCGTGGTCGTGTTCATCGAGAGGGCTTGGACGGAACAGGCAATGGAAACGAGGCCTGGCGTACCGCAAAACGGAGAAAACGGCCTTGTGTTCGACCGGCGACATTCGAAACGGGATCCTGTTCATCGGGAGGGGTCTGGTGTACCACAAAATGGAGGAAACGGACCTCCTACGGTCGAAACGGGGGTCCTGTTGATCGGGAGGGGTGTGGCATACCGCAAAACGGGACTCCACGGGATACTGTCCATCTCCACCGTCGACCTCCTCCAGCCTCCACGGGCTACCGTCGACCTCCTCCATCCTCCACGGGCTCCTATTCATCCACCCTCCACCGCGCGCTACTCCATCGGCTACTGTTCAACCACCCCTCCACAGGCACCCCTCCACCGTCTACTGTTCATCTGGCCCTCCACACCACGGGATCCTGTTCAACCACCCCTCCGCGGGCACCCCTCCACCGTCTACTGTTCATCCAGCCCTCCACACCATGGGGTCCTGTTCATCCAGAGGCAACGCCACCGCTCACTGTTCATCCAACCCCCCCACCTCCTCGCAACACTCACTGTTCATCCAATCCATCGGCTTCAGTTAGCAGCAGTAGCGAAGGAATCGCGCGATCAGGTTCAGTTAATAGCCTTCGATCGATCGCTCGGGTTCAGTAACGCATAGCCTACAGTGCAATCGCTCGGGTTCAGTTAGAGCCCAAAGCCTCGCTCGGGTTCAGTTAGAGCCAACGCCTCGCACACACACGCGTACGTGTACGAGAGAAACGCGCATCGCTCGGCCCCCTACCTCCCACCGTAACTGGGAACTCCCCAAAATTTTCCTCCCCCTCGCTTCTACCATAGTTTTTTCCATCATGGACGGCTCAAAGAAAGTCATGCAGCTGCGTCTCCGGCTCGCCCAGGACGAAAAGCCCATTTTCTGTCATGATTTTTTGTCATAGAAGTTGGAGCCCACCACATCTATGATGATACCGGGTTATGTCACAATTATCGTCATAGAAGTGTTTATGTATGACAGAAAAAAATTTCGTTCGGCCCAAAATGTCACGGATGTGTCTTTTTTTGTAGTGCATGGTGTCCTCCGTAAGCCTGAGAGTGACACTTGCGTAAGATCTGTTCCTGTTCATGCTCAGGTACACAACGTCTAATAACACCATCTACTCCTTCTTTATAAAGGTGTGGGTCATCCCGGAAGTAATGTCTTAAATCATTGAAAAGCGTTTTCTTTTGCTGGTATGCGAAACTAGGTGGTATAAATTTAGCAACAATGTAATTAGCATAATCATCATGCCATGGAGTAGTATGAGAAGCATTTATCACAGCAAATTGTTCATTAGGAAAGCTATCATCTATAGGTAGTGGGTCATCAAGAACATTCTCTAACCTAGACAAGTTGTCTGCAACGTGGTTCTCAGCTCCTTTTCTATCAAATATGCAAATCAAATTCTTGTAGTAGGAGAACCCATCTAATAAGTCTAGGTTTAGCATCTTTCTTTTCCATAAGGTATTTAATAGCAACATGATCAGTGTGAACAGTTACTTTAGAATCAACAATATAAGGTCTGAACTTATCACAAGCAAATACAACTGCTAAAAATTCTTTTTTAGTAGTAGCATAATTTCTCTGGGCATTGTGTAGAGTTTTACTTCATATTGGATAACATTTAATTTCTTATCAACTCTTTGTCCTAAAACAGCACCTACAGCATAATCACTAGCATCACACATAATTTCAAAGGGTAAACTCCAATCAGGAGGCTGAACAATAGGTGCATAAATCAAGGCTTCCTTAAGTATTTCAAATGCTTCTACACAATCATCATCAAAGACAAACGGAACATCTTTTTGTAAGAGATTAGTCAGAGGCCTAGAAATTTTTGAGAAGTCTTTAATGAACCTCCTATAAAAACCGACATGACCAAGGAAACTTCTTATACCTTTAAGGTCCTTTGGACACAACATCTTTCCAATAGCATCTACTTTAGCTTTATCAACTTCAGTACCTCTTTCAGAAATTTTATGCCCCAAGGCAATACCTTCATTAACCATAAAGTGGCACTTCTACCAATTCATGACAAGATTAGGTTCTTCACATCTCTGCAAAACTCGGTCAAGGTTGCTTAAGCAATCATCAAAGAAGTTCCATATACGGAGAAATCATCCATAAAAACCTCAACAATCTTTTCAGAAAAGTCAGAGAATATAGCAGGCATACATCTTTGAAAGGTAGCAGGTGCATTACATAAACCAAAAGGCATACGTTTATAAGCAAAGGTACCGAAAGGGCAAGTAAAAGTGGTCTTTTCCTGATCCTCTTTTGACACATGTATTTGAGAGAAACCAGAATAACCATCTAGAAAGCAAAAATGTGTGTGTTTGGATAATCTTTCTAGCATTTGATCAATAAAAGGTAAAGGGTAATGATCATTTTTAGTAGCTTTATTTAATTTGCGGAAGTCAATTACCATTCTATAACCTGTAACAATTTGATACGTTTCCAACGTATCTATAATTTTTTATTGCTCCATGCTATTATTTTATCTGTTTTGGATGTTTAATGGGCTTTAATATACCTTTTTATATTATTTTTGGGACTAACCTATTAACCGAAAGCCGAGTGGAAATTGCTATTTTTTCCTATTTTAGTGTTTCGCGAAAAAGGAATATCAAACGGAATGAAACCTTCGCGAGGATCTTTTTTGGAACAAACGTGATCCAGGAGACTTGGAGTGGACATCAAGAAAGAAACAAGGAGGCCACGAGGCAGGAGGGCGTGCCCCCACCCTCGTGGGCCCCTCGTAGCTCCACCGACCTACTTCTTCCTCCTATATATACTCTTATACCCTGAAACCTTCGGAGAGAGCCACGAAACACCTTTTCCACCGTCGCAACCTTCTGTACCCGTGAGATCCCATCTTGGGGCCTTTTACGGCGATCTACCGGAGGGGGATTCGATCACAGAGGGCTTCTACATCAACACCATGGCCTCTCCGATGATGTGTGAGTAGTTTACCACAGACCTTCGGGTCCATAGTTACTAGCTAGATGGCTTCTTCTCTCTCTTTGGATCTCAATACAAAGTTCTCCTCAATCTTCTTGGAGGTCTATTCGATGTAACTCTTTTTGCGGCGTGTTTGCCGAGATCCGATGAATTGTGGGTTTGTGAACTTGATTATCTATGAATATTATTTGATTCTTCTCTGAATTCTTATATGCATGATTTGATATCTTTGCAAGTCTCTTCGAATTATCAGTTTGGTTTGGCCTGCTAGATTGATCTTTCTTGTAATGGGAGAAGTGCTTAGCTTTGGGTTCAATCTTGTGGTGTCTTTTCCCAGTGACAGCAAGGGCAGCAAGGCATGTATTGTATTTTTGACATCGAGGCTAAAAAGATGGGGTTTATATCATATTGCTTGAGTTTATCCCTCTACATCATGTCATCTTGCCTAATGCGTTTCTCCATTCTGTAACATCCCAAATTTTCAATTTGGAATGTTATACATAGATCATTCATGCATATCATATTTTTTTGCATATTCATTTGGCTTGATCCTATAAATTCTACGCAACTCAAGGACTCACGGAGAGAGTTGGGAATTTCGTTATTTTCATATTTAAGTTTTCTCAAATTTTGAAAAAAGAGGATCATTTGATTTTAATTATTTTATCTTCAAATATTTCTTTTATAAAAATAAAAGAGAGAGGATAAAATGACTTCCTCAAAATAAAGAAATATTGGAGATATAATATTAAAATCAAATAAGATTTTTATTCAGAGTTTTATCGCTATTTTATTTGAATTAGGAAAAAATGCGTTTTTCATAATTGCATTTTAGGCCCAAATAAATGTTCACCTTGTCCGCCCTATTTTTAGAGGACGGGACAAATTTATTTCGGGATTTTTGGAGTCCGTTTAGTATTTCTTTTCTTTCTTTTTCTGCACGTCAGAATTATTTTAAAAAACCCAACCTACGGGTCGTATCCGGCCCGGACTCCTCCCAGCCCCTCCTTATAAGCCGCGCCGCCGAGCCCACCGCAGCCCAACCAGCCCCGCCGCCGCCCAAACCCTAACCCTAGCGCTGCCGCCGCCTAGCGCCGCTGCCGCCCCACGCCGACGTGCCGCGCCGCCCGTCGCCGCCAACCACCGCCGCCGGAGCCGCCACGCCGCCGGAGTTTGAGGTAGTCGTCGTTTTTTTTAAACTGATCGGTTTTATTTCGTAAACCCTAGTTTCGGTTTGTTATTATTATTATTAATAGATCGGTTCGCCGGTTTTCTTGGTTTAGTTATTTAGCGAACGTTCGTCCGTACATTCGTTAGAGAACGGTTTTTCGTCCGTTAGTCGCAGACAATGAACATTCGTTCGTTAGCCTGTTCGTCAGTTTTTCTTTTTCTCAGATTTTTCACGATTATTTTCGATCACGATTTCTGATCTGATTTTCGTTTTAGTTTATCTTTTCGCTCGTTTATCGGAATCAGGCGATTCAAGTGCCTAGATCATCGTCTCGAAGCCCTCTTTCCGTTTAACCAACTTGAACAAGATTTTCGTATTCTAAAATTTGACTTGAGTATAGATTAGTAATTGGATCTTGTTTCTTTCGCAGTTTGAGTTTCGTTGCTCCGTTTCATTTGATTCTTTTTGCAAACCGGAGTTCTTAAGTTGAACTTTCTGGTTAGATCTTCTTATTCGTGTTTTACCCATGCTTCTTTGCTTGATTGCTTATGTATGCTATTGCTTGTTTGCGATAGAACACCCGGAGTGCGAAGCATGCTACTATGAGTCTCTAGGTTTTGCGTATCATCAGCAAGGCAAGTAACACTTTGATCATACCCCTTTATCACCCAGTTTTTATGCATTAGTTCCAATCCTCAAACATTGCATGAGTAGGTTGTGATATAACATGTGGGTTTGGGAAGTAGTTGATGAGGTAGAACCTATTACCCTGTTATTATCAAACCCTTGGGAGTTACTTCTACGTATTGCTTATATTGCTATGCTATGCTCGTAGACGTGGTTTGGGTGAGTGAATCCATGATAGACGTGAGATTGTTAATTAACGGTTCAACTTAAGGTGTCAACTTTAATACACATCTGGGTGGATTGCTTGTCGGGCACCTAGAGAATCCACTGCTGTCCTAGGATATCCCGGAGGACCCGTGTGATAATCCTAAGGTCCGCCACCCAGGCTCAAAGGGAACTGACATATTTCATGCTAGAAACTTCCGTGTGCAGCCACAAGCTATTATGGGCTCTAGCATAGTTGAGTAAGTTGCATCACCTCTTCCAGTGGTAGGCTAGCAGATGTAGGGGATGTAGGTTGGTATTGTCTACCAGGGGTTAGAGTTAATGCTTCTAAAAGACTGTGTCTCGGTCATCCGTTTCTCAAACACCATGTAGTGTGAGAAATCCAACTGAGGAGATCGAGTCTTGTGGGGAAAAGTGAGCAAACCTCTGCAGAGTGTATAAACTGATCATGGTTAGCTGTGTCCCCGGTTATGGACATCTTGAGTATCTAGTACATGGATTATCATATGTATCTCATCACTCAAATATAATATTGTTGGGTTGATAATTACTTTTAACTCGGATTGAGTTGGAGGAACCTTCTCAATGATGTTTCAACTACCATGATAGTTAAATAAAATCTATTCCTTTATATTAGGGAAAAATTGGCTTTTCACAAAACTATAACTATAGAGTCTTTCCACCAGCCAAATATGCATGTACTGATAGCATTATTCTGTTCTTGCTCTACTGTGTTATATTGCCAACATATTCCATGTGCTGACTTGTTTTCGGGCTGCAACGTATTATGTTGCAGACTTTTCAGATGAGGAGTAAGGTTCGTTAGGTCGTTGCCGTGCAGCTTAACTATGTCGTTGGAGTTGATGGACTCACTTTATCTTCCAAGCACTACTAGGGAAAACCTTATACACGGAAGTTTATCAGCAGCGCGGTTTAAAAATGAGCACTACTGCTAATTAGTAGTAGCGAAGGGTATAAAAACCGCGCTACTACTAAGTTGATAGTAGTAGAGAGGGGTATAAACCCGCGCTGCTACTAAATGGTCTCCAACCATGCTGCCGGGATAGGCCATAGTAGTAGCGAGGGGTATAAAACCGGCGCTACTACTAAGTAAGTAGTAGTAGCGCAGGTGAGAGCCCATGCTACTACTAAGCGTGTCCACCCCGGCCCGATCCCCACCCCCACCCCACCAACCGTCCCTGTCCACCCACTCCCGCCTGTCTCAAAAAAAAACCACGGAGCCC